>NC_066316.1:54551993-54860993 GCF_022539315.1 Serinus canaria | reverse complement strand
CAATAAAAACCTAGACTAAATGCAAGAAAACAAGATGTACTTTGTTTGAGCAAGAGAGAGCCATTAACCTGGAACAAGGGTACAGGCACAAGAAAGAAGTGAGACCACTTCAAAATGGTATTGATGTCCATTGCTATGAAGAATGGATGCATTGCCTTTGAAAGAGATTTCTTTCTAGTCAGTTCTGTCAGCATTTCATCTTGTTTTCTCCTTATACCTACATAATTCCTCTTCTTTAGAATGCAGTGTATACCCATGCTCAGCTGTTTGCAGCACAATTTCCCATTTTAAAATTTTTGTTAAAAGAAGGTTTCATTTTTCCTAAATGTTCCTTTTTGATAAAACTTGTTCATGTTCATTGAACATCAGAGCACATTCAATAAAAAAGGAAAAGGAAGAAACAAATTAATATAAAACACCTATACATAGGGTATAAATTCAGGTTAAGATTCCATCTCATACTGAATTCTTTATTATGGGGTTTTCTCTCTTTCAACTTATTCAGAATTCCAGAGCCCTTAAGAAGAGTTGTCTCTCTTTCTTAGTGGGTATCTGATTTGAGAAGTGTGATATATTGGTGTTTTCGTTTGTTTGTAGCTCTCACATAACTGAATAATTTTTGGAAATAGATGCTTGATTTATGATAATCATATAAGATATAACTGTGGGTTGGCATGGAGAGTTCCTTGAAAAGTTACATCACAAGGGGATTTCATCAGTGCTCCTAACATATTTCAAACAAAACATTATTGGAAATGTCAGTTTTGCTGAAGGGAGAGACAGATGAGAACATCATATCACCTAGTCTGACCTTCTATACACCACAGGTCAGGAAGTTTCACACAAATATTTCATAATATCTAAAGATTTATTTAAGTCAGATGTCTCAGTTCTCGAATTGCTGTAGCTAGAGGTAATGGCAGACCTAAGCACAAGGAATGCCTTAGGCTTCTTCATGGTTATGGTGAGATGATCCTAGTAGGACAATCATGTCTGACACAGCAATGTTTCTTCCTTCTCTTCTTCTTCACAAAATGCTCACCAAACCTGTGAGAAAATGCTCATTTATGCGTAATCAACACCCAGTGTTAGTCTGGGTAAGTGAACTATGCATCACAGAGATTCTCTGTTACAGAACTGACCCACAGTACTAATTATCCACTTTGATTTTACATGAAAATAAAAAACCCCCAGCAATTGCTGATTTTTGTCTACTACTTTGACAGGTCAATTTAAAAAAATACTGACTTTGCTGGAAGCACTGTGACTGGAGATAGAGGTTGCCCCGGATGCTGCTCAGGAGGGGAGGGAGCCAAAAGTGTGATGGGCAGATCCATCAGTACCTGTCTGGTGGCTGAGGCTTGGAGGTCTGCAGAGACTTCCGAGTCTCTGGAGAGATTAAGCCTGTGTTGATGTTTGCCAAACCATTCTCTGGCCCTGCATTCAGCTGGCATGAAGCAGCCCTTGTCTGCACTATGAGACCCTCTGACCTTCTGAAATGTGGTGACTAGGTGCAGTGCATCTTTTGGGAAAGGTCTTCAGTTGTGTTTTGTCTGGAAATACACCCAGAGTTTTTCTGGGATGGCCTTGATTGACACCAAGCAGAGTCAGTGACTGGTCTGAAAGTTTGGCTGTGCAAATCAGTGACTTACAGGGGTCAGGAATATTTCCAAGAATTGTTTGATGTGTCTATGTAAACTCAGTCTCAGGGACTGGAAAGGATGACAGTGTGAAAGGAATTCCCTAGGGAGAAGATTGCTGCCATGCAGGAGCTTCCGTGTAACTCCCTGGAGGCAAGGACATGCACTGTGTTCTGGGAGGGAGATGTTTAACAGTATTTTCCATGACATGAAGTTTAATAACTTTAATTTTCATTTTACCTTCCTTACTTTGAGATTTTGCTATGAGAAAAGTGTACTGTTGCTCAGGTAATATATTTTGCTCTTTGTAGTTAAAGGTCTCTAGACTTTCTCTAGAAACAGTGGTAGGAGAGGCAGATTCACATCAAAGCCCTGGCCAGTTAGTCTCACTCTATCAGTTGAGAAAGACATGGACTGAAAGTCACTAGAGGTGCCACAGACCACATATATACAGGAGAAAATAAGATTCTTCCTTATTCTAGACAGAATATGGCTGCAACCCAAAGGGTAAGATTTAAAAGTGTTTGCCTAAAAATAAAGTTTCCTGTTCTTTTCTAGCAACATAACTTATTTTTAGAAACAAAGGGCTGCAGGGTGGTATTGAAGATTTTTGCGATGGTGGGGTTAATCTGGGATTTAACTTCTACAGTTTTCCTCTTGGGAAAAAAAAAAAAAAAAAGGGAGAAATTAGGAAGGACTTACAATCAAACAGAATAGTTTGTGGCATATGAAGCAATCCCAGCCCTATGTTCCATTCCTTGCACTAAAAGTAGGGCTTTACAAATGGCCAAATCATTTCCATTAGAGGCACAGCACTTTGGAGCTTTTTTTTTTTTTTTTGAAAAATAAAGGGCTGTGCACTTTTGAATTGCTTTGTGCCACAGCTTCAAGTGACTCTGAAAAGAGAAACCCATGATTTAAAAATTGTTTGGCATATCACTGTTTTGAGTCCTAAAACCTAGCTGGAAAACATGGTGAATTGATTGGACTACTTTTCCTGGCAGGACAGGCTTTGATTAGGCTGGTTTTTAGTCAGTTTGAAATGTTTGGGAATATAAGTCTTAAAATGCTCTAAAACACTTCTTCTTGCATTTCAGGCAGATTTCTTTTTTCCCCTAATGTAAGTGGCAGGGAACGAGAAATGTCTTCTGAAGATTAAAATTTGAGAGACCAGAGCTTAAGAGCATGTCAAACTCAGAGATGTGAATAAAAGTGTACCACATAATCTCATCTCAGGTTCACATCTCTCCTAAGCAGACAATGGAGGCTGCTATACAGAGGCATCTCAACAATCCATCTGCTCTCAGAGCCAATGGTCAAATTCCTGCAACAAAGGCCAAAAGATAAAATTAAATTTTCTTTCTTTAATTTTTTGAGTACTCAAAAGTCAGTGCTTTGCTTAGTTTATGAGAAATGCTGAGAAGGAAGCTTATTTTAGCAGAGTTTCGATTTCATACCATTGCTGACAGGACAGCTAGTTCCCTTTGTCTCTTTCAAAAATTAATATCACCATTCTTCCACAAAATGAGGAATGATCTTGCTTCTAGCCAATGTGATTTGTTTTTGTGCCAGAAGTAGGGCCTGTGTACTTTAAACCCAAACTGTGCTGCTGTGTGGAACAGTTCAGAGATTGAATGTCTGCTGTGCTGAGCATTTCTGTGTCTTCAGTCTCCCAGGGCTTCCTATTTCCACCGTCCTTGCCACTTGGTCCCATCTGTCATTGCAGAGATAAATTCAAGAGAAAAAAAATAAATACTCAGGTTGTTGTCTGAAAGTACCTCAAGTCTTTCCTTGGTAAGGTTCAAAATACTCTTCTAACAGAACTACAGCAGCCAAGGAGCCTCAGGTCCATCTGCAATTCAAAGATTTCTAGGCAACATCCAAGAGATGCACTGCAACCACCACCCCAGTGTTATGGTTTAGGAATGGTATTCCCCTATTTAGCATTCCCACTGAAGCAATGCACTGCTTCTTGCTCTTTCCTCATCCTCACCCAGCAGCTGGATGGAGAAGAGAATTTGAGGTGTAAAAGGTAAGGATTACAGGCTGAGATAAGCACAATTTACTGGAAACAGCAATGAGATAAGAAAATGAACAGTAACAGCTACAACATCAATTCCAAAGTGTACAAGATAGGCAAACAATTCCATGTGACTGCTCAGAACCCACATTACCCAACCACAAGTATTCCATTCTCCCTGGAGGACAGTCCCTTCCTTCTGCCCTTGGCAATGACCTGAGCTGGTATAGAATAAGCTCCAAGATCGTCCTGGCTGCTGCAAAAATTAACCCTGCCCTGGCTGGGACCAGGACACCCAGCACATCAGAACCTCCAGTGATTTTCTGTTCCCAGTTCAACAGGGAAAGTTTTAAACTCCAGGGCTTCTTTCACATAATTCTTCTGGTAGAAACCAATGTAAAGGTGGCACAATCTTATGTATAGGTGTAGTTCTGATTGGATGTATTTGTATTTCAGCAACATTAATTCTATAAGCTACTTTCATCATTCAGGTCAGTGTTAGTCAGAGAGCAGGAATGAGGTTTGTATTGCTACTAACCTCAACAAACTTTCATCCAGCAAGGAATAGAATACATACTAGGAAACAACTCAGAAAATAATAAATATCATCTCAATGTCAATGAAGTGACAAGAGACAATCAAAGATAAATTTGCTGTACATCTGAAAGAGTTAGAACCGGAACACCCAGCTGGACTGATTTTGTTTACTGCAATATATTTTAATTATGATTTACAGTTGCACAAGGATTCTGATCCACTGGAAAAAGAGTAGTTTTTCAAGATAAAAGTATGAAATAAAAAAAAAAAATTGAAAATTTACTGTGATAGAAAGGAATTTTCAGGCTGCCTATAGAGGGCTAGAAATAATCAGGGAATAATATAGAATATTTGCACATAAGGTTTCTTTGGGACTTATATTTTAGAGAATCTCTTGAGTCATGTTACTTTCTTAGCATTAACTGAGCAATAAAGACATAAAGTAGGTGGTGGTGAGGTCCTTTATTATTTTTTTTAATTAAAATAAAAATATTTCCAAAATTTTTGCCAGTATCTTAGGATCTTGTGGGCCTATAAGTAGGGCTTTTTTTCAGTCAGATTTTTATTTTCAAGGATAAAAAATATTTTCAGACTTGGTCTTCTCTACTTACTACTAAAAGTCCTTTAATATCTACTTATCCTGTGATTTAGTTTTACAACTGTGGAAAATTAATAACTCTTCATAATTTTTCTTTGTGCTAGTGCAAAATGTAAATATTGTAAATATTGCTGCCAAATCTCTACAATTGTCAAAAAGGGAACTGTGCTAATTCACCCAAAGCTAATACAAGTCTTCCTCTTAACATGATCAAGAAATGGTCTGAGTACTGACAGAGTAAATTAATTTGGCTGATTTCAGATTGAGGTTGACTCCTCCTTCTTTGTACCTGATGTGATAATGCAGTGATAACCAGTGCTAGCTCCACAGTGCTGCAGATTTAGGAGAAATGCTTTATCATCAGGGCTTGCCACTGCAGACTGTAAGCTCTTTCACTGGTCATATGCAAGTGACAGCATTGGAAGAGACCTGCCCATTCCTTTCTCCCCTCTGCACTAACACTGCACAAAGTCTGCTGCCTGTTGAGTCCTGCAGAGTTGTTACAGCTCCCAAAGAGAAATTTAATTTGTATGCAAAACCTCTTTTCTATGCAGTAGTTTCTATTAAACTAAGCTAATTAAACCATATCAAATGCTAGTGCTCAGTAAAGCTGCATGCAAACAAATCTCATTCTGCTTAGACCATGGTTTCTACAAAGTGGGCTGTACCACAGCCCTGTAAAACCATGCAACCCTGTGATAGGACACTGCCATTGCCAGCAACAGGCCACAAGTTTTGCAATGAATTTCCAAGGCTTCAGGACTGAGGCTTGAGAGCTGTGCTCAGTTCAAACTTTTCTTCACCTGTTGCAGCTTTGTCATACTTGTTTTAGCCATGACAATAATTTCTGTAATTGACATGGTGTATATGTTTAATTTATTTTGGTTTTATCATCTTTGTATGTCACAATCACAGTTTTACATAGGTAGCAGCAAGCAGCAATTTTTGCAAGTAGAATGAGATATTTATGACTGTGACATTATGATGTAATGTAGAGAAATACATGTCTGACACAACAGCAGGATTATTGAGTAGTGAACCCACAGGATGTGGCACAGACATGGGAGACGTGCTTGGTAATGGAAATCCCATAGCTATAAATATTTATAGCTATGGGATATTTATTTAGCTATAAATATATCACTGATAATCTGTTAAAAAGAAAAAAAGGTAGAGTTGTACAAAACTAGTTTCAAATGTCACAAAAAGAAAAAAGAAGTAGTATCTAGCATGTACAAAATGCATCATATATAGACCATTCAGCTATAACACCGAGAGCAGATTAAACAAGAAAGAAAAAAGGCTTAAAAGTGTGGTAGTAAACACATAAAGATGAATCTAGGAAGAGTAAAGAAAAGAAAAAGTAAAATATCAGAAAATATAAGAAACTATCAGAATCAATATTACTGTATTGTATTATTAATACAAACTATCAGAATCAATATTACATTCCTCCCAGAAAATTACTCCAGCAACTTGAGTGTGTATAAAAATTCTAGCTGTATTATTATTGGTTTTTTTTCCCTATTAGAATCTGGACTATTATTTACTAGATCCTGAAGATTTCTACTACAGTAGGGTTACTATAGTAGCAATACATATTAGACTTTGTGAATACACATGTGCATTTCTACTTTGCCCATAAACAATATTTTGAGTGTAATACATGCTCACATCAATAACAAAAGGGAGTAATTTCAGTGGGGCTTAGGACTTTGCACAGCAGATCAATTTTATTCCACCTCAGCCTTTAAATCCTATTAAGTTACAGGTCAATGCATGTCAGCCCAAACTTTCTTTTGATGTTGTCTAAAACATGGAAAGCCTTTTTCCTTGTGGCAGCTTTTAGTGGCTTCTACCCCCAAGGCCAGTCCCTGCTCTCCTGAGAACCAATGTAATTCCCCTGATAGCATGGCACACCTTAAAGCATGCCGAGCTCAAGCCTTGACAATTGGGCAGAAATCCTGTGTGCTTCTGGAATGGCACACATGGTCCCAGGCAACCAGCAGAAAATTACAGGCTGATGCCTTGTGCACATATAAAACTAAATCTTTATTGGTATTAGGTATGGAAAATGAGTTTCATAGGATGTTAGTAACTGCTTCTCAAAAACAGTTTTTCTACATGATAAGGATCAGTTCTTACTTCTCTAATTTACTTTATTTCTACTTTACTACTTTCCATAACATAATATATTTCTGGTTTCTGGTAAGGTTTTAGAGTACAGCTAATTTAACATTGTTTTTACCCTTAATTTTTTGAGAAGATGGCACAAGTCTAGTCTTTGAGCTACATTTCAAATCTGATTGTTTATAAACCATCTGTTTTATTGAAATAGGAAACCCAGAGAATGACATCACAAAATCTAATATTTCCTTTCTTCTTTATTTCCCCAGTGAAAGGAATATCTTTTTCCACTTCAATTAGTCTCCAATCTCCCTTCTGCAATACAATCAAGATGTTTCATGCTGGCCAAATTATTAGTGACAACTGACTGGCACATGGAGACATGTATCTCAAATGTGATTTAACAAACTGATTGAGTCCTAAATGCGGAGCAGTCTCACTTTCAATGTACCAGTCCAAATTCATTCCTAGTACTATGGGAAATTCCAGTGGTTTTTCAACTACTGTTGACAAGATATTCTAAAGTGGTTTTTTTTTTCTGGCTTCTGAATAGTTCCCCTAGATGACTGCTCCATTGCCTGTTATGATACTTGCTCTACCAAGGAGTAAGTCAGTAAAAGCTTCAGCTCTTATCAGCCAGCCCTGAGCAGTTTCCTAGTTAGTGAGCCCAGATCCTTGGGTCACATTGCAATGTAGGTTTTTATTTTATTACAAACTATCTGGGTAGGTATTCTGGAAGTTCTTGCAAAAATTTGTCCTGAATTTACGACATTGAAGATAAGTCATGCTAAGATAAGGACAGTGCAGGTCAGATGATGGAATTTAAATATCAAATAACTTCTTAAATCTTAAATTATGTGCTAATTAATGAAGAGTGAGCTTTACATTTCTCATTTTCTGAGACTTTTTAGCCAGGAAAATTTACTGGCTAAGATACATCCTATAATAATACAGAATAACAGAATCACTTAGTTTGGAAAACTTCTGAGATCATCCTGTGAGTTGAAACTTGAGCATGGCACTAAGTGCTACATCCATTTTTTTTCTTGAACACCTACAGGGATGGTGACTTCACCACTCTCCTGGGCATCTTAATCCAATGCCTGAAAACCCTTCTAGTGAAGAAATTCCTTCTGATGTCTAGGCTGAACCTCTCCTTCCTCTGTGTGAGGCCATTTCCTCTTGTTCTGTCACTTGTTGCCTGGGAGAAGAAGCTGACCCCCACCTGGTACACCCTCCTTCCAGGTGGTTGTAGAGAGTGATAAGGTCTGCCCTGAGCCTCCTTTTCTCCAGGCCAAGCAACTCCAGCTCCCTTGGCTGCTCCCCATAGGACTCACTCTCTAGAACCTTCACCAGCTCTGTTGCCCTTCTCTGGACTTGTTCCAGCACCTCAATGTCCTTCTTGGAGTGAGGGGCCCAAAACAGGAGAGAGCACTTGAGGCGTGGCCTCATGAGTGCCAAGTCCAGGGGGACAATCCTGCTGGCCACACCACTGCTGATCCAGGCCAGGATGCCATTGGCCTTCCTGGGCACCTGGGCACAGCTGGCTCAGGTTCAGCTGCTGTTGACCAGCACCCCCAGGTGATTTTCTGCTGGGCCATTTTCCTGATTTCAATTTTTGTTGCCTTCGATGACAGCATTCAGGAGCAGAAAAACTGCTGCCCTAAAACAAGAAGTCAGTCATAGGCTGTATCACATTATTGTCAACAGCAAAATGGATGCCCGTAAAACAGAAAGTGTAAGGTTGAAGACCAGTAGGAAGCAAAGCTTTCTGCTGTGGAAAGTGTTGGCTAGTCTCTAGTAATTAGCTTTTGTACTTTTCCTTTAGCATTAACTCAGGGTTCTTTTGATATTGTCACACAGCTATCTGCCTGGACCAGCCCTTCCTTAGTAGAACAATTATTTTAGTGCTATTACTGTTTAATGTTCAGTTAGGACTGATTTTTCTCATTTGCAGTACTTTCTAGTGTACTTGATGGTTTCTATCATTTCATTGTCAGCTTACTCAGCAGGATCTTCTCTCCCTCAAAGACAGATGTATTTGTAATATTCTTAAATATTTACAGTAATTTTTTTCTGTCTCTATCTGCATCTTTTAATCAGTTACATATGCATTGAAAAGCATAGATCTCTTTGAAGTTCTTCTAACATCTTTTTATTCATAAACTTGACCTTTCAATGTTCCTTCCCTTCATTTCATAAATTATAACTCTACCAAAATTATGATGCTCTCCTAGAGTATCTTGATTACTTCAATAATCTCTGATGAGAGAAGCTGCCAAAAACACATTTAGAACTTGAAATACTATGTATCTGTTGAAACACCTTTACATCTCTCATATGCTGTTTTCCTTCATCAGGTAAGGATCCTCTTGGCTACATATCAATAATGACAATATTCTTGCTTTAATAATTACTCATCTAGCAATCAGCTAGAAATTGCTTCAGGAAAGGCTTTCAGTCTTTAGTATAAAGCCAGATAAAATGCAAAAATCACAGTGAGTGCTTCTGCAGTGGCAGCTTTTGAATTAAGAGAAGTGATATTTGTGATGAAGTCAGGAGTTACTCTGTATGAGGGAAGTCACTTATACATGCAGAGTGAATCCAAAGTGATCATGAAGCTCAATTTAACAATTCCTATGAATGTGGTGATATTTCTAAGAGTTCAGACAAAAGTTGAACCTCTCATTTTTGCATATACCATATATGAATGGAAAAGAGAAAGGTATTTTTCAGTTGTGTTCCTTATTTTAATTGATGTCATTGACATTTTTTCATCTCTTATTTTTAATAATCATTGAAACACAAAAAATTAATTTACTGTGAAAAGAACTAGATTCCTCTTTTTCTGCCTGCTTTATTCTTTATTATGCACTGTAAGTCACAGCAGCACTTGCTGCAAGAAAATCTAATTTTTTTTTTTTTTTTTGCACAGAACAATTCATTTAGCCCAATATGCCACAGACAGGAAAGTAACTCAAGGACACAGTAAATGGGAGAGAAATAATGACTGGGATAAAAGCAGCCAAAACAAGAATTTTAATTCAGTGGAGGCCAGTTGAGATGGAAGGATATGCATTATACTAATAGTATTATTTTCTACTTTTTTTTTTCTGGTAAATGTAGATAAGATACTAAAAGCTTTGCATTTTCCTTCTGCACAATAAACAGTGGATTGCATGTAGTCCAGAGCAGGTAAAGACCAGGAGCTTAAAATTTTCAAGGTGCAATCCTACGGAAATCTGTGCCAGAGAGCAAACCTACTCATGCAGTCCATTGCTGGAAGTTATTTCCTCACAAAATACAGAAGGAATATCAGCTATGAGAGTGAGATTTAGATTTTGGATACATTATAGGTACAAATGGAGGATTAGAAACAGGGGAGAATTTTCTGGAAGCAAAGTGGAGCTTACACC
The DNA here is from genome assembly GCF_022539315.1 of Serinus canaria. NCBI lineage: Eukaryota > Metazoa > Chordata > Aves > Passeriformes > Fringillidae > Serinus > Serinus canaria. The sequence continues at coordinate 54,850,655 of NC_066316.1, read as the reverse complement.
AGTAAGCTTTTAACATAGTTCCCCTAGTAACATACCGAATAGTTAGAAATTAGGAGAATGTTTCCAAGTCCCATTCTCCAATCTATTTCAGAAACCTTAATTTCCTGAAAAGCTGAGGTGCACAATTATTATTCTTAGAAATGTTGTGTGGTGTATGATTTTCTAATGGCCTTGAGTTGGAGGAAAGTATATGAGCAGGTTTCAAAGGAATCTTTTCTTTGTGTGCAGGTATATATGTGCACACACATGGAAACACACACACACCCACAGTACCATGGAAGACCTCTTGTTTTGCCTTCCCAGCTGTAAACTGAAGGGCTTCCTCTCTTAACCATCTTAAGTAATTTGCTTCAAGGTTTCCTTTGAACAGGATCCTGCAAGAATAGGATGGAGTCACAGAATTGTTGGTCAAAGAGGGTGCTGGTGAATATTCAACTTTGTTCAGGATAAAGATGAGTTGATTTCTAAGACATGAGTCCTTCTAGGCATTTACATGAGGCCTTTTCTAAAGGCAAATACTGGCAATAATTCTCTTCTGCTGCCTCTTACACTGACAGTAAATAAGAAAGAATCTAACATTACATTACCCTTTAGAAAGCCCTTAGAAAAATAAATTTCAGTAATATCTCACACTCTATTCACACCTTTCACACCCACCTCACAAAAACATTAGAGAGAAATTCTAAAGATAGTTTTACTTTTCATAATATTCTAAACAGATTTATTGGGAAAGGTATCCTCAGTCCCACAGAACCATGCTCTTTAGTCTTCACTGCCCAGAACCTTGCTTCAGAGGGAAATTAAATCAGAGATGCTAAGGAGTAAATAGATTACCGAGTTACCTTTATGATGTCTACTGAAGATTATTAAAAATTATCTAAGGCATACTCTAATTTTCCTCAATTTTGTCTTGACCCAGTAAATCATTCTATGTGCAGTTGCCCTGGATTCTCAGCAAAGAGAAACTACCTTTAAACAGACATTTTTATTTTTTATTTCACATAGGCATCTTCATTTGACAATTAGAAATTATGGTCTTCAAGGTACACTTTTACTAATAAAGAAGAAAGAAGTTAGTATTTCACTCTGATTCCTTATGTAATCATCCATTTTAGTATAGCAGAACATTTATTATTCTTTGGAAAGTGTTCTCCCAATGCTTATGATAATTCATTGGATACAAAATTCATCTTTTATATATTCATATTAAAAATTATTCTAGGTCAAAACTAAATTAAATGAAAGAGAAATTATATAAAGATTTCCACTACAATTAAATATGAATAAAGCATAATTAGCTTACATTTAAATAAAATACTTTGAGTTGAAATACAAGACAGATGGGTTAGAAAGATGAAGCCCTGTCAAAATATTGAAGTGAAAAGTATGCAAGGGTTTTTTTTCCCTTTACAAGAACTGTTTTCATAAAGTGATCATTTCTGATGAAATTAATGTTTTCCTCTGAAAAGAGGATCCTGCTAGGTCTAATTTCTTTTGAAATTACTTCTGCTGTATAAATCTGTGGTCCAACTTCAATGGAATTATCTTTTTATTGTCTCTCACAAACCAGAGGACAGATGGCATTATTACCATCCCTGCAGAGACAAGTTTCAAACATTGCAACATCTTTATTAAAAAATAGTAATTATTCCTCTATAAAATTTTCCAAGATCCAGTTAAAGAATTATTACTCTGAGCTAAAAGATTTTAAAATGTATGCACAATATTATTTAAATATGAAAAATTTAATTTTATTGTTTTCCTTTTAAGTTTGTAGAGAAAGATGATATAATGCTATTTTGTAAGATAGAATCAAGTACCATAAAAATTTTAAAATATCAGTGACCAAGCATAGAAGTCATTCACAGGATATAGCACCAGGAAAATGAAAGGTCAGAAATTCTCAAATTGACTTCTTATAGTTATGTCAAGCAGCCAAAGCTTGTAAACACAGCTTAATGAAGACTTTAATTTCACCTTTTTTACCAATACCAAACAATCAGGGCACGTTTAAAATGTTATAAAGTTGACTGAATGTTGGAAACATAGCTGTCATTTTTGTCATATGTATTCTATTCTGGGCTGAATGTACTTCTGGATTTGGACTTGCCTATTGGCGTGATAGGTCTTGGGAAGAATTTGCTACCAATACAAAAGGAACAGCTGCTCTCTGTGCTTTGCTGCAGAGCAGCTACCTCAAGAGAGACACCTGCATTTCTGAAGAGCAATCATCTCTCCCTCTTATGCCCAATGCTAGCCAGGCTGGTTGAGGAGCTTAATATGGGCTATTAGGATTGCCATGTGCATGTGTCCTGCTAAATATTTTCTCCAGATGTGCTTAGAAAGCAGCCACAAACAGCTTTTGGCTATGCACAAACTCCCCAGGTCTTTTACCAGCAGGTATTATTGTTATGCAGCAGTCCTCTATTTCCTATCAAAACTTCTTTTGAAGATTGATGTTGCTTCTCTCTCTCTAGTCCTGGTTTAATAACTGTGTTGGGGTCATATAACTCCCACTTTCATTTCAGATTTAACAGGAGGAGAAAAAAATCTGTCAAGAGCAGGTTTACACTATTATCATGTGGATGACAAAGGCTGCAAAAAGAAAATGCAGAAGAGAAATAAGCAGAAGCATATCTGATGGCTGAATTCAGGCAGGCTGGCAAGTTCAGTGTGCTCAGTGACACACAGAGGTTCTGGGAGGGGTTAGCAGGTGCATTTGTTGGCTGAAATTTGGGGCTTGATGAAGAAAAATCTCTGGTTTTCTTTATTGTAATAAAACATCCAGCTCTCCTTCACATCAGCCTGATTCTTTTCCCCAGTATACTGACAGTTTTCCCAGTTTTATGAAACATCCACTCTACTTTGGGGACTGCAGCCCCAGGAATCCTATGACAATGGAGCATTAATTTTCATTCTCTATTAAACTTGTGAAAGTAGAGAGTAACAGGACACATTAAGGGACTTCTACATTCTTTACATCTTTGAGATTGCAGCAATTTAGGGCACATTTGATCAATGCATAGCAACAGCATTATAGTCAGTTCAGGTTTTCTTTGGTTTATTATTTCATATCCCAGTGGAGGCTCTGTGTCTTTATTGAGCATAACATTGAGGAAATGCTAATATTTATTCTTATTTATTCTTTCAGGCCTTCTCCAGTGTATTCTAGCTTCCTCTGCTACTTAAGACGTATTGTCTTATCTCAAACTGAAATGTGTGCTGCTCCAAACACAGAGGTGCTGCACTGGAAGGACTTACTTCTACTAAAAATTGATTATAAATATTGTCTTCATGGCATTTAAATACAAAAGAACATGTAATCTGATAAACCAGCTCACATGATATGTATGGGGATACAAATTTCACTGTCTGTGCCAACTCTCTGGAGAGAGGTAGATTAAGGCCATAGGTTAATTAACTTTGCTCTCTGCATCCTCCTTCCTTCAGCCATGGATAAAACATAGCTGATTTGAAACTGATATAGGAAATGCTGCAGAAGCTCTGTTCTCAAGAGGCAGCTGACAATTTGGGTAAGGAGACAGCAGGGCCTTATGCACAGGTATGGGGGAGTGGACACAAGCAGTGACAGCACATCTGTCCCCAGCTGGCTCCATTTCATGGGACTATTCCACTGCCCTAATGAAGGATGGCTGTCAGAGACTCCAAAAAACCAGCACCACGAGCTGTGTGAAGGGTCTTGCTCTGCATTCAGATGTTGAATGTTGCTTATCTAGACACAAGCTATTACTACACTCTGTAAGACACCCTCACATCTTTCTAGTGCTCTGAGTGTGAGTGGTGGCAAACCAACTGCTGGTGGTGTGGGATATAGCAATTTGTTAAGAAGCTACTCTCTGGCCAGAAATTATAGCTCAGTGTGAATGAATGAGCTCCCAGGCACTCCACAGTCTGTCTTGCTGGTTCATGCCTTTAGGCCCCTTCTGCCTAGAACTGCCTGTAAATATTTATTTCAGCCTAAAGTACTTATCTTGATGATGACCTTCAGACCCTAATGTAGCTTCACATGAATTAGCACAGATAATTGCCTGGCTGATTGCTCAGTAAACCTGCTATCTGGATGTCTGGACAGAAGGGCCTCTGTTTTGTTTAGGTAGTATGGATAAACATGAGATTTCAGTGTTTGCTACTGTTTTGAAGTATTGTAATTCACTTTACTTATTTGGCTAATGGGCCTGAACCTTAATACCTGAACATCTAATAGAAGAAACTTTAATTACATATGGAACACCTGTAAATTTTGCTGAAATACACATTTATTCAGATGAAAATAGCATCATTTAGAGGCTGCTGAAATGTGTCCCTTATTATGACATTAAAATGAGGAAAAACTTCAGCTGGAGTGTCCAAGGGAGTGACTGCTTCCAGGCCTGAGGTAGAAAACTGAAAAGTGTATTTTTGATACCTAGAACTTAGTCTAAAAAGACTTTGTGAGTTTTCTGAGTTTTTGTCAAGTAAGTATGGTACCAGGAACAGAATCTGAAAATTACGTGCAGGTTTTGAGATGGAAGAGACAGAGCGGTAACTTTTCTTTTGGTATAAAGTGACAGTATGTTTTACAAATGCTATTCCAGCTGAAGGTTCAGCCAATTAACATTGCAGTTCATTAAAAAGATTGATTGGTTCTGGAGTGGGAGAAGACTGTACTAGTTTTAAGCTGCTTTTGATAGTTTCATATCTGTAACAGTTGCTGGTTGTCAATTCTCCTGGGAAACGCACAAAAAATATTCAACACATCAAATGGCCCTTTACAATGTGTACTCTCCAGCTTCTGGAAATCAATACTGTGGAAAGGTTTTAATTGAGAATTTTCATTTGTTTTGTCAATTAGAGCTGATGCCTGTACCTCACTTTAAAAAAATAGTGCTTGCAAGAAAGATTTAGATAAGGAAAAAAAACCCCTTTTTTTCTGGTTGCTGTAACATTCAGCTCTAACACTTGGAAAATACAGAGAAGGGCAGAGCAGAGATTATTTAGAAAAGCACTTTACGCTGGAAGACTATAATTTATATTATTCTACAATGTATCCCAGAAGACCCAATAGTGAACCACTGGGTGTGGAATGATTCAAGGCATTTACAATGTATTCTTCTCAGATGTGAGATTTATACTAGCAGTCTTAGAAATTAAATAATGATCAGATGTTCTGCTCAAGTTGAATAGGAAGAACAAATGAAAGACTAAAAGAAAAGCATCAATTTGGAGATCTTAGAATGACACATTTTGCTCATTATTACAGGTACAATTATTGTTATTTCTTGCTATTTTCCCAGAGGACCAAATGCACAAAAGGAAGGAGGGTTAAAAGCAGACTCCTCAAACACTAGCTATTAGTCAAAACATCCTGAGTAAATGAAAGCAGGGGGATGTGGGGAAGACTGACAAAACAGCAAGGTGCAACACTAAAGAGGAATCAGGAAAAAAACAATGGAAGGATGAGGCTTTAAAGCATCAGCAGCAGTGAGAGACCCCAGTGTGCAAGAGCATCTCCCCAGGCTGGTGAGGCAGCCCCAGGTGGGAACTGCAGAGCTGTTGAACAACTCCTGCCAAGCAGTGATGAACAGACCTAATGGGGAGCCTGAAAAGACATTTATTTCAGCCCACGTCATCTGTCTGAATTTGAAGTATGAATTTTGAGATGCGTTTTTCATTTCTGTCGTTGAATAATTGTCTTCTGCATTACCAAGTCCCTGGATTTCCAGGCTCTCTGGTGCTTTAGTGACTTGAATTAAAACATGTCCATGATGGCCCAGGCTTGCAGCTGCTGTAGGGGTCCCTGCAAGGCTCTCCTGGGAACTTGGGGCTCATATTACTCTTACTGAAGGTGTCTGCAGGCAGGCAGGCTGCATGCTCTGGAAGGGATTGGGCAGCCCCCAGCACTCACTGCCCTTCCTGGCTCTGTAAAAGGACCCCTTCAGTGCTACTCATCAAATCAATTCAAATACAAACATAACTGAGAATTAAAGCTTTTCCGCTTTTGCTTCTTTTCAGTTTTATTTGACTGACACTAATTACTGAATTTTTTAAAGTATGAAAACATTTACACCTTTAGAAGTATTTAGTTTCCAAGAGGTTTTTTTTTACTTTCTCCAATTCTACCAAAATTTCTAGGCAGGTGATTTCCCAAAATCTTGCCTCACAAAATTCAGAATTATTTTTAGGTCTCTGAAAGCCATTGCAGCATAAAACTTGTGGCTCAACTTTCTTAATTGTTACACTATGCACTTTGACTTTTTAAAATATTTTATTTTTATTTAAAAATTATTTTATTTATAACATTTCCAAAGTTATTTTGCTTACATTTGATCTTACATTACAACTTATTTCCTTCAATCTTTTACTTAATATTCAGTGTACTTTTTTAGAGAGAATAATTATTTTTTTCATTTATAAATGCTTATAGAAAATTATTTATACAATTATGAAAATGTATTTTTTTTATTATTTCGTTATATTATTTGTCTCTTTTTCTTTGCTTTTTATTATTCCCCTTCTTCTCTCTTTGTGATTTATTACCCCTGTTTTACCTCCAGTACTTCCCTGCTTTATTTCCAGTTCTTCATCCTTTTTTTTTTTTTTTTGCTTAACAGCACAAAACTCCAACTATTTCATTAATGAAGAAAATGGTTGGACTGTTGTGAATTTCATTATGGACAAATATATTTGAAAATACTTCATTCTCTGCTTTTATGAATTTATGAAGTTTAGATTTAATGCAGTTATAGATCAGATGTCTGCTCCAACATTTTTGGAGACACAGACTGGGAGACATCCTGTTCTCTGAACAAGACTGTGTCATTTTCCAGAACAAATTCACATGTAAGCAATGGGCTGCTTGCATAGCAAGGTAAATGATGTTTCACACCATTTTTGATGGCACACCAGAGCCATAAGCTCTCACTCCTGAAGATGAAATGCAGTGAAATTATCCACTCAGCCACAGCCTTTGCTGGGACACAGGAAATCTTCATGCAGATTCTATACTTTTGCATTTGTCTGCTTACCTTCCAGCATGTTCCTGCTCAAAAAGAGATGATGATGAGCTCAGGATGAGCTGTAGTGCATGCAGCAGACACTAAGACCAATTGAGCACAAGAAGTCATTTCATCAAGCTATATATAACTTGTGAAACGTGTTAGTGCTGATCACTGCCCTTCATCACTTCTTCAGTTCTGTATCTGGAAAGGGAATGGTGAAGAGATTCATTTTAAAACAATTAGCTGGTAAGTGTTTTGGGCTGATTAATTGTGAAAAATAGTCCTGGAAAATGCAAACAAAGCTAATGATTTGTAACAGTGATTTTGCTATTTCAGTCTGGTATTTTTTGAGCAACCAATGCAGCGGAATAAGAGGCAAGGCTTGTAGTTCTGTTTACAGTTATGGCTATTCTAATCCTTTTTTGGCCTTTTGCCTAAAAAGCTAAATGAAAAAACAGCCAAATTATAAACATTTGAGAGGAAAAAACTTTTTAATAGTGAGTCAGTGAAGGGACAGTAAACTTGGACAAAGAATTTGTATTAAACAAGGATTTCCTTCCGGTCTCCAGCTCTCCATCATTCTAGCCAAGGTTGTGAAATGTGAACACACCTATGGAAGGGTGCATAAAATAATGATTGGCTTGACTATATTCTGTACCTTTCAGTGAACAAGGTGCACTGAAAGGTACAGAATACCTGAATGAAACTTCATTCAGGTTCAAAGTAAAACCCCACATTCTCAAATTCTAAGTTTTTTCTTTTTTTTTTATTTTCCTTTGCTTTGTTTCCTAGATGAGTGAGAAATAAACAGTTAGAGACTCTTTTTTAGGGTGGTGACTACTTCAGAAGGTCTGAAATAATTCCTTTTTTCAGTCCTTTACAAACCAGTTCTTTGGACCTGACATCTCAAAATTATTTGTTCAATAAAAACACAACACCAGTGTTTGTAGGAGACTTGAAGAGACTCCAATCTCTAGCTGACAAATAAGATCAACTTTTAATATCTCCTGTATAACTTATATGGTTATAAACCCCATAAAAACACCATATGTACCTCATTCTTCTTTACTACTGCAAAATACAGACACAACTCCAAACAAATTATTTCTATTACTAAACAGGATATTTATGGAAATCTCTGAACTGCAGTTGATAAGGCATTGTTCCTTAAATTCAATTCTATTAAAAAAAAAACTTAACTTATGCTTCAGTTATACTAAAAAAATAAAATTTTGTCAGTGAGCTTTCATTGTGATAAACTTACATTTAGATGTTTGGAGGTACAAAGAAATATAAATTTAAAATGTAACTGGAATGTTGACCAAATATCTCAACGAAGAATTTGATTCAAGTGAATATTAAACAAAACTCAGTCACTCAATATTTGATCTGTGAAGTTTAGAAAATTTGGAGTTTGGGGAATCAATATTAATAAATTTGAATATTTTAAACCATAGGAATCTGTTTGAAGGTGAAAATTCTGTTTCAAATAAAACAGAATGCCTCATCTGTGAAAGAATGGCTTTTGCCCTTTGGACCTTACAAGACAATCACTGAAAGGCTGTTGATTTCATAATTCCAGGGAAGATAGGGAAGCTCTCATAAAATGATATAGAATACTAGAAATGATATGGATTATTACATTTCCTATCAGTCCAATCACAGCTGCACTGATTTCAGAATGCCATTTATTTACTCTGAGTTATAAAAATAAGTCATGGGCAGCCTTGGCTTGAAAAATAAGATAAGGAGGCAACTGCCTAAGGCAGTAAGCTGGGAACAAGGACCTGCACACCAGCCTTGAAGGGAGGACACTGGCTCTTCCAGACTGAACTATCACACTCAGTTTCTACCCACCAGTACTGTGGTTGTTGCAGTTGTGGGAAGGATTGATCTGGGCAGGACCTACCCTATGGAGGAGAAAGAAGTGACTCCTCTCTGCAGAAGTCAATGGTTCCACTTGCATTACCATTTTTTGGTAAATCACTTCATGGAGTCATGGTGTGGATGAACAGCATTTATTTTGGTGAGACCAAATGGTAAGCTTTCTTCCAAGAGCACAATTAATGCTCTCCAACTGTTGATGCACAGTTAGTCCATGATGTATGACTAGAGTTAAAATAGGGGATGGAAGCCCAAATATAGAAGAAAAAAAAAATCCAACATAAAATCAGTGTTCTGACTCAATCCTCACCAGTGTTTGCTCCACTCTCTCCCTTACACTTGCCAGTGCAGACATAGACACAGATCAAGTGTAGGACTTGAAGTTGACTCAGATCTCTGAAGTTGCTCTTTGGTTTCTCCACTTAGAAAGCCATTCTTTCACATTCTTTTAGGTGATTAATAATGAGCTTTCTTCTCACAGTCATTACTTTCTGCTAGCTGAAATTGGGATGCTGTTGGTTATTTACTTGGATTCATATACCAAAGATGTCTATTTTGTAAGCTTTCTGCACATTATGCTGAAAATAGAAAGTTCTAGCTTGGGAGAAAGACAGAAAAAACAGTAACTTGCTTTTGATCCTTCCTTAGATATGACAAAGGTGTAATCTCTTAACCACAGCACTTCCTTTTGTTCTGATGTGCCAATGAAAAAGTATTCTTCAGATGATGGAAGAATTGGTTTCAAGGGGTATTTTTGTTGCCCATGAAGTACATATGTAAAAGAGTGAAGAGTGAATGATTCATCTTACTGGGCATCCAAAGAATACTGTAACATTATTATTTTATTTTACCTCCACAAGCAGTCAGCTTTGTTGGCTCTTTTTCGTGTTGATGTTCTGCAGATCTCCAGGCTGCCCATACATACAAGAAAGTGCTTGTTTGAAGCATAATACCTGCAGAAGCCTGAAAAATGAATGTTATGATTATCTCTCTTGAGGCACCTTCTTGTGGAAGTTTTGATTTGGTTGAACAACTTTGTAAACTATCATCTTTATGTCTTTATAAATAGAACTCTTACTTGATCTCCAGCTTTCTGAAGGAGATCTGGTCCCTGGATTTAAAAACCATGGCAACTAATCAATCCTGCTTAGACTGGACACTCAGTTTTCTTAACCAAAGTCAAATTAATAACTCTTGCATCACACCTTGATGCTCTTTCCTTTTCTGTCTTAAGGCCCAATGATACAATACCATCCACCTGCCAGCAAAGACACCATCAGAAGATGGGCAGGGCCATTCAAGGAGTCTGCTTACATGCATAATGAAGTAAAATGGTATTTCTGCCGAAGGTCTCAGAACTAAGACATCCACTGTGAAATGCTTGATTGAACTTAGTCACCAGCATCTTCTCAAACTTTTTCTCTTTGGAGGTTAGCAGTCTGGATGCTGCAAAACAGATTAATTACTGCAGTCAAGGCAACATCTTGACAGTCACGCTCCTTTCAGCCCTTAAAAATCAGGACAGGGGAGGCAGGAAAATAATGCCAAAGCACAATAGTGTAATTAGGGCCTTCAATATTTCACCAACCAGTTGTTTTGCTCAGTCTCAGGCAACAGGAAAAAGCAAAGACTAAGCTAAACACAGACATTTCTACCGCTATCCCCTGCACAAGATAGCAATTATTTTGAAGCAAGTTGCAGTCTCAAAACTGACAAGTGTTCCACAAATCTACAAGCTGACCTGAAGTGAATCCTCAACTCTTCATAGTGACTTTCATTTGCAAACCACCAGTACTATTTCCTGCTCAATACACATCAACAGCTCTACTACTTAAGTGTTTTTACTTTTTATCTATTTTCACCACTTCTGCAATCACCTTCATAGCAAATAAAATCTTGTGCTTTCACCTTGTTTAACACAGCTTGAGCCCTTCCATTACTGTAGCAACTGGCATGTTCCCTTAGCCTCTGAAAGGTCTCTATTTTAAACCAACTTTAAACACAGTTCAGGTTTTACAGCATAGACTCAACAGTGGCAAAAAGGTCCAACTGTGACAATTGAAATTCTCATTTGCCTCACTTTAGGTGTTTCTAGCTTGGCCTTGCACAAGCTTTCCTTGCTTTATCCTGTGTTCAGAATAGAGATGTTTTAAAAAAGTTATCTTCACCAATTGCCCAGGGTTCTTTCCATTGCCTGCTTAGATCTCTTTGTTTGTTACTCTTTAAAATCTTAAAAATCTTTGTTACTCTTTGTAAATCTTTAAAAAAAAAAACCTTCAAAAAAGCCAAAAATGAAGTTACCTGAACTGATTTCCATTAGATGCCTCTGACTTTATGCTGGAGTGATTTTCTCAGTGCAACAAAGAACTAACGTGTCTACTGCAATTAGTAGTGACAACCTAATTCATCTTGGCTGAGGGTGCTTTTTCATTCTTTCATGAATATTTCATATGAGAAGTAAAAAACATCTGGGAAAGTTTACCTCAGAAGTACTGCATTACCAGGCTTCAAAATGACTGAGAATCTCTAATTTTTCATGGCAACCATGATTTTTTTTCCTATTAATAATTTTTGTTTCTTTATTTTTTTTGCAATTGCTCAATAGCAGGATAAGACTTCACATATTTAGAATACCAAAATAACATTTTAATTTACAACAGCTAAAATTAAATGAATGTCACAACTTGAAAAATAAAAGTGTTTAAGATAGTCTGCAATTAGTACAATTTTCCATATTATGTCAACCTAACACTGAAATCAAGTAGATTTTGGAGCACTTGATATTTTATTTTTCTACCTATTTGTTTTGAAAGTTATGCATTTTTAAAATTCAATTAAAAATACTGAATGTAAATCTATGTTCATAAACATGTTTTATTAGAAAAGGGGCTAATCCTTTTAAAAGAAAAAGGAGTAGCTGGGGAAATTCGTATACCATACAACACAACATGGCAAAACTGATTCAGCAAAATGAAACAGGCATTGCCTGAGTACAATCAATATAAGTCTCCTAAATTCTTTTTGCATAAATTATGATGCATATTCAAAAGCTGGTACTGTGATGATCCCAACTGGGACACTATCATACATGGGAGAGTTAGGGATCAGCAAAAAAGTTTGTCTGAGTACACCCAGTCCTGTGCCATGCTGTGCTGCACTTCCAGCGTGGCCTTCATGCCTGTGCTGGGCTGCACAAAACCCTTGGCTGAAGGATCACACCAGCTGGTTTATTGCCACAGGCTGCTCCTGCTGGGTACCAGCAATTGCAGCACCTCTCTGCTCCTGACTTAATCCAGAAGTGCAGCAAAATGTTATGTCGGCATCCTCTCTGTTTGACAGCAGAAATCATGAATGCAGTTATTCTCATTCAAGAAATTCCTGTAGCAAAGGGGGTCACTCTTCCCATGGACACAGAGTGCATCAGAGGTCTATTGAAAGCTGCACAGCTAAGGATTTTTAGCATTTAAAAGGATGTAAGATTATCTGTATTCTTCTTTTCTTCTTTACAGTGTTACCTCTAATGCATAATATTTTAAAGGATATTTTATAGAGCTTAAGTGACTTTTTTTACTAGGATCATAATAGACCTAAAGGTCCTTGTGCAAAACAACTACTTTAAATTACTATTTGAAAACAGCAGGGCTATGTAGACTGTAAATGGAAAACTGAGTTTCTCACACCAGCTCTATTTTTCTTTTCTGTATTCATTGAAAGTACAAGTGCAACTATTTGAGTAAAGGGTTGATGCCCAGTATGTGTACAGCTACTGCTGGACTTCTGATTGGCTCTGAAATATAATTTCCCTGCTCTCCCCCCAAGAGCACTTTCAAGAGGCATTGAGAAAATTATCTTAGACAGCCTGCTCATTCCAATTTTAAGAACCATTTTTGATGCAGTCAAAAACATGCAAATGACATACAAAAATATCCTTTGTGAATCTTAAACATTCCAGACATTTAGTCCAAAATGCCTCCATAGCAATTACATGTAGCCATTATGGGACATAATACTGTCCTTAGGGCCCCTCAGTGTTTGACCCTTAGCTCAAATTGACAATACCAATAGTAAAATTCTTTAAGTACTTGATTAAGTGACAGTAAGATAAGAGTTAGAACTTGTATTGATATTCTTCTTCCTTTGGCTGTTGTCTATATGCATACCCATTATGAGAACTCAAATAATTCTGTTTGCTACAGTAAATATACCCTGCCTGTTACTGCATCTGTAATATGCTCCAAATTAATACACAAAATTATAGCCTTCCAATTCTGTATCACTTGCAAATTTGCTGTGAATTCTCTCTGTCCCCTCACCAGGACATTTACAATGATGCTAACCAGTACTGGTTCCAGAGTCAAGACTTTCAGCACACCAGCATCTCCTTGTCTCCAGCTGGACTTTGTGTCACTTATCACAACCATCTGAGTGCAGCTGCACATTTTAGTCTACCTCATTCTCCACTTAGTCAGTGTTTTGTTAGTTTGTTTATGAGGATGTTATGGGAGACAAAAAGCCTTGCTAAAGTCAATATAAGGAGTACCCCCTGTTCTCTTCACATCTATCAAGATAGTCACAGACAGTGATATCATAGAAGGTTTTCAGATTAGTTATGTTGCTTTCCTCTTCATCAATCTATGCTGACTATGCCCATTGACTTTCCTAATTTTCATGTATTTGTAAATGTTTTCAGAGCTTATTTGCTTCATAACCTTCCTCAGGGTCAAGGTAAAATTGACTGCCTTGTAAGATCCCAGATCCTCCGTCTTTTCCTTTGTGAAGACAAAAGTGTCTTTTTGAGAATTTTTTCCCGTTCTCAGGTGTCTCCCTGGTCATCATGATCTTTTAAACATAAGAACAGATAAAAAAAGACTCATGAAATTTCAGCCTCTTGTTACAATAAAGCATTGGAAGTCCTATTGGCTGAGAGCTCACATCTTGAACAATTGAAGAAGTTCTTTAAGCCTCAGTGAAGATTCTTGTTGTAATATGGTCAAATATCAGCAGAACACATTTTATCAGCAAACCTGAAAAACTTGAATGAAAACAACTGAATATGAGAAAATGGTTGTGAGGATTATAGCTTTCAAATATGTAATTGCAGTGGTTTTCATGAAGAAAAAAGCTCTGTGATGACAGCCAAATATAAATGGATACAGGAGCACTGAGGAGCATATCTGGGTATCAGTGGTGCAACAAGGTCAAAACCAGTTGTAAAGGTCAAGTCTGAGTTTGCGTCAGAAAAATTTGTTCAATAACTCCCTCTTCAATAATGAACTCAAGGCAGGCCTGTGTCCCTCCACAGCTGTATTTGGTTTACTTGGCAAGATTTTTTTACCAGGGCAGGTGTAGAGGTGGCTTCTCTGAGAAGCTGCTAGAAGCTCCCCCTACATCCGATAGAGCTGGCTCCAGCACAGACAACTATCGAGAATTGAGTGTGCCAAGCAAAAGCACTTAGCTGAGAGAGCAAATAGAAGGGCTGGGTTCCAGGCCTTGATTACAAATTTTATCCAGAGCATATCTATGGCAGTGATCACAGAGAGGACCCTCTTAGCCTGGAAAGTCACACTCATTTTGTTATTGTGCCTTTCTCTTACTCAGTGATCTTCAGAAATCTTCCCCACATGAGAAACATTTCAACAGGAAGGACAGCTTGCTTTATTGCTTTGATTTTTTTGGGGGCCCTTTGTTTCTGAAAAAGATGCCTCCATTTTCATCTGAACATCCACAATTTTCAGGTTTTTTTTACTTTAGGTGAAGTTTAAATAGAGTTAGGAAAGAAGCTCTCCACACACCTCGTCCTTGGAGAGCTCCTAAGAAAATTCTTAGCCTACAAAAAGACCTTCATTATGTCAATGGTGCTATGATTTACAAACCTGAGGGAAAAGTGGAGGATGACAAGGTGATTAACGTCCCTTCTCTCCAGTCACGTTGCTTGAAACCTGAAGAGATAATAAATAAGGAAATATCCTATATGGATGACATTATTTGCTTTCAGCCTAAGGATAGGATTTGCAATTTCTCCTGTATTAAAGTCCTCTAAATTTTGGAGAAAAGCCTTCATGGAAAGGGAAGAAATTAAGAACTGCACAAGTGGACAGAAAATTGCTATTAACAGAATCAGCTATTTACGCTGCCTGGGTTTATAAAATCCATAAATCCTTATTTCCAGAAGCCTCAAATGCAGCGTTGGAATGATGCAGGAAAAGGTTATTTATGTTGACTACTACTGCTGTCATTTCCATAAAAGTCACAGTTAGAGAGGCACAATTATCTCTATGAAGATATTCAGTCTTGAAGAAGCAGAATTCTAAGGGAGTGATTCAATTGCCCAAACATAGGCATTTATTTCTATTTCAGACAACCTGGCTATCAAAGGCAGCTGTGAGGGCAGTTGTAAACAGATGCTACATAAGACACTTAGGGAAAGGCTGCTGGAGGCTGGATAGGATGCGCCTGAGTTTCTAAAATAATATCTGATTCTTTTGTTTAGGCAGATGATCAACCCTTTTTCTTTTTTCACCATGTTTTTTTAAAGCTGATACCTCTGGAAAATGTGCTCCCTGTCTTGACTTAGACACTTTTTGTCCAGTTATCAAAAGTGATGAGAATCAAGAAATAATATTTTTCATGTGTTTTTTATATGCAAACATAATTCTCTGTCTATCCACATTTTCCATTTAACACTTTTTGGACAATTCCAGCTGATTTAACAGATGAAGAGTAGCTTCAAAGGCATAAACAACCCACATATGTCACGATATAGGCTGGATGAATGACCCTATTAGTGCCCTAGAAAGAAAAAGGGCATGGTATGAATTTTATTATAGACATTGAAGAGCAGTATAAGAGAGAGCTAGCATGAGCACTCCAGCAGCACAAAAACTTCATGTGGCATTAGCAGCTCCATAAACAGCAATAATTCCGACCATAGGAAGCCAGGCTTCATCAGTTCCACTGCTCACAGCATAATCATACTTATTATCACAATTCCACAACCATCTACATTAGCAGGGGACACCCAGGAAGTTAAACATTGTATAATAAGCGAAAACTAAAATTTAAAAAGAAGTAAGAGAGAGAGCTAAAGCAAACACAAAAACAAAGGTTTGTAGGGGCAGAGAAAGACTAAAGGTTTTATTCTTATATATTCAAGACCGAAAACTGAATTACCAACAAATAAAAATAATGTGAGAAATGTATAGCAACACATCTGTATCTGAAATAAAAGAAACTTTCACAAGTACTCATAAATACCTGATGAATTAGGTATGTTGGCACTTCCAAATCTTGTGGAAACAATTTTGTCATGTCTAACTGGCTGGCCCACTCTTGTTTTTGTGGCTATTGCAAATCTGCTCAGCACTTGGCATTCCAACTTATTTTTACAAGTAAATTCCATGCAAATGAAAATGAATTGATCCTTTAGTATTTCTGCAGGGTTTTTAAAATTTTTGTCTGTTTGTTTGTGTTATACCAATATAAGCTATCCATGTCCTTGTATATTTCAGGAAGCACTTGCAGATTGTCTTTGCTCTGCACAGGAAACAGACAGCTGTTTGCAGGTCTAGGGAATAAACAGACAAACATGTGCTTTGTGATTAATTGCTAACAGAACCACAGAAGTTGGGAGATGGCAAAATTAGACTGTGAAATTTTCTTTTTCTCTCTGTGCATTATGGCGCCATTTTTAATGGAATGCTCGAGCTTTTCATTTTATTTCAGTGGAAATCATCTTGCCCACTAACCAGCATTGACTTTGTTTCAGATATCTCTGTGACTGTAGTTTCTTTTGCATCAGCACAGGGATTTCATCACAACTACTTAGCCTGTCTGATTAGCAATTTAATGGGATTTAGTTGACCCTAAATGAAAGGACAGACAGCTCTAATGCCTAGAAGGCTGTCAGATTTATGTAAGCCTTCTTACTAAATGTGTTGCCTCAAGTATCACAGCAACCATTTCCTGAATTTTGAGCTAGAATGGATACAGACTTCTGCTTACACTGTAATTTAAGGAGGTGACAGACAGAAGTCTTTAATTGGATTGCTCCACCAGTAAGGTGTAAAGTTTGTATAGTACAAGTTATAGTATGCAATATAAAGATTTCTTCAGGCTTGAGGACTTAGAACTGTCCTACATGTAACAGTTCCTCTTTAGCTACAGTAATGTAGGATCAGATATAATTAAGGGAACACACTGACTTAGTATGGAAAAAGGAATTATAGAGCAAGGTACACTCTAATTGAGAACAAGCTTTTGCAAAGTGCAGCAATAGGATGACGCATAGAGGGAAAGGAATGCAGTGAGCAGAAGTAATGATGTGATCATTATATTTGATCTTTACCCCATTTTGCCACTCTATTTGAGGCATGGAGGAGAAGACATGCTGAAAAACTCACTTCTTTCTGATGTATTGTCAGATTAGTCATCAATGTATTAGTCCTGCTAATAGAGACTCCTCAAAGTAATTCAAAAGAAATTTTGAATGGTTCCAAAGCTATAGGGTACCCAAAGGTACCCCACATGGATTTATTCATTCTTGGAATGAATGGGGCAATGAACTTAAGTCTCCTGATGCCCAGAAAAATACCATAAAAATGCAACTCCATTTCTAAAAATTCATTATTTCAAACTGATAGAAATTTCATCTGAAAGCTTACTCATGTATAAATAAATGCAGTAAAAATTACCTACATACCATTAAACTACCTGTACATTAGAACCAGAGGACATCATTCTTCATCATCCCACTGTCAATACAGAGGATTTACAGTACATGTGAAAATAGAGGACAAAATACTAATATCTTGGAGAGTTCTCATCAAAGCTTTCAGAGAAATTTGAATTATTTTAAAGAGTGTTAGGCAGTAAAGAATGAAGCCTGATTCTTCCTAACCCTTAGCAACATGACATAAGCGCCTATTGAATTCTCATTTAACTGGCCAGGAATTGAAAGTAACCTAGACAAAAAGTATCCTTGGGTGATCTGGTGAAAATGTTGGCTAAAGACTCAGAAGTAATGCTGAGTGATGCTGAGTTTTCCACAGGAAGGGCTAAGCCCTTCTGACATTTCATTTTCAGGGTCTTTGCATATCACTGCTGAACTAATCAGGTAGAACAAAGAATTTTTTGTCTTCAGCTGAAGTATCTGGATTATCTGAATTATCTGTTTCTGAAAGCATGATCAGAGGCTTAATTGTTCTACCCTGTCATGATAAACCCAGCAGTGAGTTCTTGTAATTAGTCTGACTGACATGTAGGTATAGCTTGCCTACTCTCTTCATCATCTCTTGAAAAGAAATGGTTGTATCTCTTGTGGTTACCTTGACAATCCACAATTTAAGATATCTTTAAATGCAAGTTTAACTCAGAGGTTCATGCTGTACATTGCAATCCAATGGCTCCTATAGTCTGGTAGCATAAATTAGACTGTCAGTTAGGAAGAGTAGGCAATACATGTGCAAAGCACTATGGAAATGTTCTTACCATTCAGCAAAATCATATGTAGAAGTTATATTAATATGCATGCATTTCTCTCATGGTTTTGGATTCCTGCTGTCCCTGTGCTCTCATTTGCAACAACAACCAGTCTCATCAAGTCTCACATAATTAAACTGAACAGAATGGCAAGAGTAATTGTTCATATGTTGCCCCTGTGTAATGAGTCACCATAAACTAAAGGATGTGTTAATAAGTTTGCACAGCTGGCATTTCGGGTTGGATTCTGGCTAAATAAGGACAGTTTAGGAAAACATTCCAAGCATTATGATGTTTCAAGCCACAAAATATCCTCAATTAGGAAGGAGATTTTTCCACTGCAATGTTTATCTTCCCTTGAATTTTTAGCATCAGCAGCTGAGAATTTAAACACTCAGAAGTCTACACTACTGTTGGAATGTGAAACAGGCTCTTCTTCACAAACTTTTAATAATAACATATCTTTGCCTAGTATTTCTCCTGAGGAAATGGAATATTCCCCCAGTTCTGACTGAGTTCCTCTGAAACCTAACACACTTCATGCACATACCTAGTAGTAGATGGATTTTGGTCAGGTTTATTGATCTGAGAGGAAACCTAATCACTGCTTTGCTCTAGCTGCTGCAGTTACTTTATTATTATTTTAATTTTACATAGTAAGTGAACAAAAATATAGCAGGAATGATAAAAAAAAACACTTTCTAGTATTGAGATCTTAAATTTATTGTGAAAATCAGCATTGCAAACACTTTGTGTACTGAAAAAATGCTGTTTGGAGGAGAGAAAGAAATAATGACAGCAATAGAATATTTGGGAGGATATTTTCTGAAGTTTAGACTAAATACACTGAAAACCTTCATTTCCTACTTGAAAAAATACATCTTGAATGGTAACATGGGCATCAGAGACACAAAGCTACAGATAGGGCTGAAGAAAGGGTACTTTTTGGGAAGACATATTCTCCTTATTAAGTGACATGAAGCACTTTCCCAGATGAGTGTCACGGTTGACAGAAATCAGCTGGAAGTGTACTGTTGGGATTTAATAGACAGCAATTTTTGGCAATTCAGGGTATCTTCTGCCTTCTAGTAAAGCCCATCTGATTAAAGGTGACTTTACAGAATGATTTTAGAAAGTCTTTCAGTCATGACCTGTTGGACATTAATTAAATAACTTGTCAGCACCCATAATGCGCAACTCAGCCACTGAAATGTCATTCAACAAAGAGCTGAGCCAGTAACTCCTGAGTTTGCAGCCACCAAGTAAAAATTTGAGGCAGTGTGTATACCAAAAAATGCTGTGGAAAAAATATTCTGAAAAAGTATGACACAAGGCAAATCATTTGCCACTAGAGTGTTTGGGTGAAGAATGGGAAATGATGGATACAAAAGGCAGCTACCTGTCTCCAGTGGCTCTGCTGCTCAGCTGGGAGGTTGTTACTGTAAAAGGCTTAATCCAGTAGGAAGAATAAGGCTAAGCTTCAACTTAATTCAGAAAAGGAGCAGAATGTAAAAGGAAATGGACAGTGAATACCCAGGATCTTAAATGGAAGACACTGCAGGTAATAAATGGCTCACATATAGCTGCAGGATCAACCAAGCATCACACAGAAGTGTGAAGAAAGACTAGATTGGTGGGGAATAGGATGTTTCCATATTCTGAGTCCTAGTGATCAGTCATGTGCTGAAGAAAAATATATCCAGCCATGTATTGCTGCAAGCAAACATTTTGAAGTATCCTTGGGGACAAGTATATTTTAGGCAGCTAATCATATTTGTGATTAGAATCACAGGCTTCTTCCTCTAGTATATGTTGGTTTACCATGACCTTATGAAATACCAGCTTGTGCTAAGTGCTCTGTAACACTCATCTCTTGTGAGCATGAAGATTTCACAGAGTAAGAAGGTTAATTGCCTGTAAAGGTAAGCAGCAAGCAGGGATGCCTTGATGTGGAAGCAGTACAAGGCAGCCAGCTGCCATCAGGTGTGCAGCCTGCTTCTGCACTGATCACACCCCCTGACATTTCCCTGCCAAAAGGCACACATCATCCTAGTGACCTCGAACCCACAGCTGACCCACATCAAAGTAAAGCTGAAAACAAAGAAGTCAACCAAAACCAAGGCAGGAAAGATTCTGAAAACATGCTCTTCATGAGGACATAGGCAATACATCTAACTCATACTTTGCTTACCATGTGTCCACAGTGCAGGACAGTTCTATACCAGCTGATCCGAGAAAGGATGTCATAACTATCTGGAGTGTTGCTATTTTAAACCATAGCTGTCATTCAGCTATAGTGGTCATGGCTACTTGAACCTACAAGCCCCTCTGAGAGCCAACATTCCAATGGCTTCAGGAGATGTAGGATCTGCCTTCCACCTCCATGAACATGTATCGTTATGTAAACTAGAAAAGTTACATGTTTTAACATTTAAGAGTGGAAACAGTTCACTGTCCCCTCTCTGCATAATCTTAGGACGTGCCATGAGGCCTGTGAGTTAAAGATTTGATGCAGGGCATGATGAGATCATGAGAGGGAATCAAGAATATCCGTATGTGGGAACTCAGCGCATCACCTCGGATGCTCTGAGTCCCAGGGAGACTCCTTGGGGGGCTCAGAAGTCCTGGAATGTAGCCAAAAGCACCTGGTGGCTTGATTTTGACCCTTCAAGGGTCGTGCTATCGAAGCATGAGGGTCTGGAGGTTTCCGAGGTTTGAATGGTGTAGGGCAGGTGTTTTTGTAGAATAGAATGTAGGTTTTAGGATTTTGGTACAGGGGGGTCTAATGGAGGCAAGATGGAGGATTCAGGCCCGACCTCGTGGCTTTTCTCCTTCTTCTTGTCATCCATCTTCTCTGTGATGTGTGCATTTTAGATTGGTTCATGCTAAAGGTGCACTGTTTAATAAAGGTGATGGGTATTGGAGAAAAATTGTAAATATCATATACATAATTATCAGTATAAGAATGTGCGACTGCCCTAAGGGGAGGAGGAGTGCTTGTGGCTGCCTTGCTGGTCAGATCTCGGCTGGGCAGAACAAAAACCTTACAGATAAGCTATAATAAACAACCTGAAGACTGAACTATAGAGGAGTCCAGACTCGTCTGTTCAACGCGGGTTGCCTGCGAACCGTCCCACGCGAACCAACCCACGCATGTCCGACAGAGACACACAGCCGATCGGACATCCGTACATATCCAGCGCTCACTGAATCTTCCATTATCCTAAATCCAGCAAATACTGCACAGCTTATTCAGTCAGACCTCATGTCTTGGGTCTGGAGATCATACTGCTGGTATCTCCCCAGCTGTCTCAACACCCTCTTCTATCGAGGCCCTTTGTGGTCTCTGCAGTCCATACAAAACCCAGCAGAGCGCAAACTCATGCATGTGCTGGAGTTTGAAATGTACTCTCCCTGCCAATCTTCATTACAGGAAATGGAGCCAAGCTGACAGCACTCAATGCTAAAACAGCCCTAGGGAAATCCTCAACGCTATTTACTGATATGTCACTATTTTTCTTCTCTGTCTCCACTATCTCTGCTTGTTAAGGCATGACCCCACACTCAGATTTTAGTAAATGTGGAAACCTTTACCATTTCTTGGTACATTTTCACCACATTTTCTCCCTCCTTGTATTTCAGCAGGCATGTTGGCCTTCCTGTGCCCCAAAAGAATCCATAGGATTGTGCTTTGGATATATTTCTCCTCCTTCCTGATGTTCTCTGTCATTGAGGTGTGTTCCTTTCCCTATGGCAGAGCCAATTTGCTGCTGGTCTGGAATGTGTAGAAGAAGGAAGGAAGGCAAAATGAAAATATCCCTCATGGAAGTGACCAGGGGCTTTTTGCACCGTTCAGCAAATCTTTTATGACCTGATATTAGGGAGACACAAGCAAGTGGTCTGAGAAATCGGATGACAACATTTATAAAGTGTTTCAT
Source organism: Serinus canaria (assembly GCF_022539315.1). NCBI lineage: Eukaryota > Metazoa > Chordata > Aves > Passeriformes > Fringillidae > Serinus > Serinus canaria. The sequence goes on along the minus strand of NC_066316.1, from coordinate 54,828,358 downwards.
AAAGAAAGTCATAAAACCTATTTCATTTCTTTTCAGAATCTATCTGAAAAGAAGGATCTATCTGCTTAAATAGCTAGAGATATTTTTTTTTCTCTTCAGAATACGATTTTCAAGAAAATCCTTGTAACTGGGGAAGTGTGTCATACTGTAAGGCCTTATGGATTTCCACACATTTCAACAACTCTGACTCCCTTTCTGTTGAGTCTCTCTGTTTATCAGCTACATCAACTGTTCACTTGAAGAGGAACATATGCCTGTATTTTCAACACTTGATGCAAATACAAGACACAGAGAACCAGATGGACTGAACATATTACATGTTATATTTGTTCTATTTGTCTGTGTTTGTATCTGTTCTATGTGTTTATGTTGTTATTTGTGCATATAACACCATTTCTCACATTACACAAATAAATATATGAACAATTCTTATACCTCATAGACCTATTTTTTCTCATCAGCTTTTAGAGGATATATTTTTTGGCTTATGTTGTACAGGAAATACATGGACAAATATTTGTGGACAATACCATAGTTTTGCAGCATATTTAAGTAAATAATTCTTCTGACATCCTCCAGTCTACACAGAATAGACAGAACAATCTCCCAACACAAACAGTGAAATGCAGAAGACATGGGTTTATACAACATGCATAGAACTGGTGAGAGATGGAAGTGCATACAGGGAGCTCAACTCATTATCAAACTCTTCTTCCTTCTCCAGCAAGCTCATAATCTTTCTGTTTTAGGAGTTTGAATTCTGCCTAGTTCAGCTGTGTGGTGCCTCTGGTCAAACCCAAAGAATTACTGCATTTCATCATCAAACTTAAATGATATCTTTTAGACTTCCTTCTCCATTCACTTTGTGTAGATCTTTGACTAATGCCATAGAAATGCCTGCTGGCTGTGGGTTCTGGTAACAAAACCACATACTTGCATTCATCCATCACCTTTAGGACAATAAAAATATCTGAAAATTCATTTGCATGGCCAGTCTTATGCAATGCTCACTATGAATCTCACTGACATCCTTCATTCTTTCTTTTAGATGTTATGTTGCAGCTTCCAGGGCCATAGTAATCACAGCATCCTGACTAGCAAGATTATAAACTGGTATTGTGCACTTTTTTGTGTGTTTCTATAATTATGGCATCATCTGCATTTCCTCTGGGCAGGACATCTCCTTACAAAGGTAATTTTCTCATGTGACTTCAGCAGGGACACAATGAGCACTTATTTTCTCTACCCTTACGGCACCCATTGTTTTTACTTTCTAATTCCTGATTTTTTGCATTTTCCATTTCATATACATGGCCCAGGTCTCCTACATACTTCTATCCCCTCAGATGGTTAGAATTCAGGTTTGTAAAATAGTGCACTGCAATGTCATTGAAATCCACTACAATTTCAGACTATGTATCTTGTCAAACAAGGAATCAGTGGTCAAGATAATCTCTTTTTCTTTAAAGACATCTGAAATAGAGGATCCCTTTTTTCAGCTGGATACTTTACTTAGACATATTTCAGCATTTCTGCTGAAAGAACCAGGCACTCACTTGTGATAGCTGGAAGCATTCCAGGAGAATGGAATCAATCACCATCATTTGACCCAAAAAGGCACTGATAAACTAAAATGGCCCTTATCTTTTGACATAAAATGTCACCTCTTGAGTTGTACATTAATCGTTGCATTCAAGACTATCAGAGGTATTTCTGGCCGTGGTCTAACACTGATTCACCACAGAGATTTGCAGCGAGATTTTTTGCTTCCTGGCACCTAACTGGATAGAAAACATTCATTTGAGAATATGCATCTGTGGTACTCTTAAATTAAAATTCCATTCAGTCCTGTACTTGAATTATTTTTTTCAGTATTAGTAATTTTCTGAGTTACTGGGATTGAATTACAATGGGCTTACAGTTTTCCATTCCCTCTGACAAGGCTCCACATGTACCACAAATCAGTAACAGTGGTGCTCTGGCTTACCCAGTTCATTTTCCAATACCTATTTCCTACCTTCTAAGATGTGCTTCATCAGTAAGTATTATGGACAGACACTAGTAAAAAGCAAGGCATAGAATCACAAGAGATTATTTTCCTTCTTGCAGACAAACCAATTTTATGAATAAAGAAAATATTTTGAAAATATGTTATCTACTTATCCTTCTCCCTTTTTATCTTTTTCTCTCATGATTCCTCTTTGAGAGTTACTTAAGTTTTAAAGGAACAGCACAACACAGCACGCAGAACATTTAGATTAAAGAAGAAGCTTTCCATAAAAAGAAGAAAGTGCAACAGACTGAGAACAAATGGAAGACTGGGACTGACAAATGCTAAATTTTGGAAAAACATTTGGGAAAAATGTTGAATACAAATTATGGAAGTGATATAAATGATATTAAAATCTTTTTGCTTTAATAACACACAATTAGACAGAAAATGAGAAGGTATTCTATACTGTCAGACAGGAGGATTAATCAGCAAAATACAATGTAATGACATCCAATAGAAAATTGTTAAGTTCCAGTTTATCACACTCTGTAGACCCTGTCTTATGTGGTCTGACAGAAACAGGAGAGATTTCATCCTAAATAAAAATCACTCAAATACATTTGCTTGTTGGCAGAGTAAACTTTATCCTGTACTATAAAACAAAGACAGTAAGAAACTGTATGTCAAGAGCAGCAGGGACACATTCCTCTGGGAATGATGTCAGAGCTGTGTCACCAAGCTCCTGATACTCAGCTTTCCATCAGGCACCTCCAGACATTGTGGAGAGCAGATAGCCTTTGGGGGGCTGCAACAGCTACATCTTGTTCAGAGCAAGGGGTGTAACCACTGAAATTACTTTAAAAACACATTATGGCACAATGCCTTACATAATACAAACATTATCTACTTCAAGAAGCATATTCAGTAGTTTCCTTGGGAGGGTGTAATCCAAAGTAGATAGCAGAGCTGCAGGAAATCAGCTGAAACAGAACTTCAGTTCTAGTTTATTCAGGCTCTGCTAAATGCAAACAAACAATTTAATTTCAGGTAGCCTGAACTAAGACAGTATCCAAACTCAGTGACTTTAGTAGCTTTGCCTTCAAGTTTGCCATCAAAGAGAAGAGAAGGGAGAGAAGGGAAAACCAAACGATCTTTCTTGATTTTCACCTAAATAAAATATTTCCATTGGTTCAAATACCATAGAGCAAGAAAAGAAATGTAACATTCAGAGTCCTGAAAGTTTACAGAAAGAATGAATATGAAGATATTTATAACATTATGTCAGTACTGGTTAGAAGTAAATTAGATAGCATCAGTTTTACTCTGTCTGTAGGGCCAAGAAAAACAAAGACCAGCCTTTTTTGTCAAAATTCTATATTTTTCCTAATAGCCACAACACTAGAAGAGGATTCTGATCACAAAATTTGTGAGATTGGGATGCTTTGAATGTAATGTGTGTGTATATTCATAGACAGATAGACAAGCTGCCACAGCATGTGTTCCATCACCTCTGCATTTTTTATCATTGCACTTCACCTGCTATTTTATCAGGCAGTGATTCAAGAAACGTATGCCTCTCTTCATTATTTGCCTCCAATGGACTACCTGGAAAAATGCCATGTTACCTAAAAATTGGGTCATGCCACCCTTCTTTTGCTTTTCAAGACAATTTGAAAATATATTTATAAATAGATTTCATATTGATTTCAGGGACTCCAGCTGGTAACCTCTTACCACTGTGAAAACTGTCTTTAACGAGGAGGGTAGAAGAATCTCTGATGTTCACTTCAATTTGTACCTTAGTTCTAAGTGCTATAAAGACATTTTTGCACAATCATAATCGGACCAGGATGTGTCACGAGCATGAGCACACGCACAAAGGGGGCCTTCACTAAGTGAAGGTGCCCCCTGAGGGCCCCTGTTGTCATCCTTCTGTTGGCCTAGATGGTACAAAGGATGTACAACACAAGGACAGTAGGGTTCACTGCTATTTCAGGTGCACTACCTATGAAAGTTTCCACAATTGTAATAACAAAACCTGCCAGCAAAAGAGGCTACAGACAAATCATCCTGCACTTTAATATATTTTGAAAATATAGGAAAAGTTATTAACAGGAGAGAGGAAAGTAAAGAGAACATTTCATAATATGTGTGCCGAGACTGTAAGGGAAAAGTGTTAGTGGAGGGAGCTGAGTGCTGTCAAACTGATTGATGGAAAATAGATGACTTCATAGAGCTGCTGAACTTTATCATGACACACACTTGACCCCAGAGGCATTTAAATAAAACCTCTGTTAAGCCTAGATGAGATTTTATCCTTGCAGGCAAACAAGTCAAATGCTTGAATACTGGAGTAAAACAACTAATGATGGACTATTGTCACACGCTTCACTGCATTTTATTGGTCTGGCCAACATGATGCTTGCCCCAACTACCTAGTAATATACATGTCAGTGTGGCCAATCTGAAAAAAGGTAGAACTAGGAGACCTGAATTTATAATAAATATTTATAATATTTAAATTTATAACACTTAGAACATCAGGTGATGAAAGAAACAGCCATCTTTTTCCACAAAAGCATGTGAAAGGTTAAGCAGATGCTCTCTCTGAAACTTTTCCATGCTCTTGAAAAGAAAGGTCTGGATCTAATTCATACTAGCACAGAAGCTTCACCTGATTTTAAAACGTCAAATGATTTAAAAATTCAATTGAGAAAATATCATAACACATTTTCAAAACAAATGTAGCTATTTCCTCTGCTAGTTGAAAACATACATGGACTCCAGAGAAGCCTTCCCATAGTAAACTTGCTACTCTTGAATTGCAGCAATGTTTACAGCAGAAACTTCCCTCTCTCTTCCCCTTCTTTACTGACAGCATTGCAGAGCAGCTATTAAAAGGACACTGATTAACCCCCATGTTTGAAGAGTAAAGTAAAAGTCTAAAGTAAATCTTTCAAAAGTAACTTTTTCTTTCATAGCTATCATTCTCTATTCCTTCCTTTTGCTACCTATTCTCAAGTCTGTCAAAACAGGAGACGTGTCCTGATGTACACGTACAGATGTCCTAAACTCAGTGACCTTTATGCACAGGATGATCAGTGTGCCTCCAGTGCATTCATCTTCTCTAATAAAGGCAAATATACTGAATTAGGAAGCTTCATTAAAGCTGTCCAAAAAAGGGACTCATAAGAACCTGTGAATGAAGTCATCTTCTGTCCATGTACAGAATCCAATTCACTGCCCCCTTTCATACCCCTCCTCCCTCCAAAGAACCTTTTTTTTAGAATGTATTCCAATCTTCTCCCTGAGCCACAGTTCTTTCTGATTAACCATGACACTCTTAAAAAAGAGCATCTAGACACTGTAATTACATCTCCACTTCTTTATTTATTGCCTTTGTCTTCTTTTTAAATGATATCTATTTTCTTTCAGTCAGAAATTAGTTTTTGTTACCAACTCATCTTTTATAAATAGAAAATTTGCTATATGTAGAAACTACTTAATGACTAAAGGTCCCAACAGCGTGCTTGATATACAGAAAAATAGCATTCCTTTGTTTCCTGTCTCATTTAATTGCAAATAAAATTAGTATGCATTGCCTTCTGAAACATTTGATTTACTTGAACATGCACAGTTTCAATAACCAAAAGTTGACATATTTTTTATATTCTTTTGATGTCGTTACTCATTACTTTCTGTGTTAACAGTTGGCACAGCTTCTCCTGAACGAACATGAGCTTTATCTGGCAGCCACTTATCAAGAATTGGCACTGGTATTACCCAGGAGGCTCTGGCACAGTAGCAGATAGAATTTGGATGATTAGTCAGTGTCATAAAGATGAGAGTAAAATTAAGAAACAATAGGTGCAACATTAACATCGTTGGGCTTAGAGAGAAAGAATAAAACTATTACCAAAGCTCCTGGGAACAAATGACAATTGTTTTTAATCAAACTGGAAGTTATAAAACTAATTAGCTTTGATTCACATTGAGCAAAGATTTTTTTTGTGTTCAAGGACTTTTTTAAAGAGGCTTCTTCTGTGTGTACTTACCAGGAAACAAATCCTGACCTTGGTTTTACTTAAAATTTCTAAGACATTAAGATAACTTGTGCTTGTTATCCTGCCCATTTACTTCTCGACATTTCAGGCTGATTCTATATTTAAATGGCTAAAATCCAGGCCTGAGCAGCAAGAAGACAATCAACTAAATTAGGAGTCAATTCACTTTCAGACAAACGTATTGCATAAAGTTATGCGATTCATTTCATACCAGAGTATCACAGAGATTTCATTCTATTGACCAGGCTAATAAGCCTAAATTCTGTACCAGCATGCTGCATCTCACAGAGATACTATGATCATGCTGATCCATCACAGATTATTAAAAGCAGAGGTGAGATCTTAGATCATTTGTACAAGTTTCATGGCAAAATCAAATGGATACTGTGTCAATCTGCTCAGGATCTTATAAATTTCCAGACATATAAAAATAAATAGGAGGTGAATGAGAGGGAAAAACTAGAAAAGATCAGATTCTGAAAATTTTTTCTGATTGGCATAGCAGCAGCTTCATGAGATTATTCGGTGTAACACAAAAGGTCATCAAATCTCCACAGGAGATGGAGAGGCCAATAAGGGAGGAAATAAATGACATGAAAGGTCTCCACTCAATTACAAAGTGTAGGAATTGTAAGAGTAAAGAGAATGCATGAGAAAGGCATAAGTTTTGCCACAACTACAAGGTTATAAAAAATGAGGTTTTTTTATAAATTACCTGAAGGATCCCCCTTCAAAGAGGACATACTATCAAGAGAGAACTTTTGGTTGTACTTGTAAAGATCTTCCATGATTTCAAACTCAAGGAAGAATACAGAAAGTGGAAAGTAGAGTTGGTTACATAAAACTTAGAGATAAATGCTGTGTGCATACAGAGAAAAATCAAAGAGCAGGGGACAAACTGATGCACATCTCACAGGTGGTATTTAGGATATCAAGAGATAGTTATACATACAACGGGAAAGGTTACCTAACACAGAAGAAAATCTATAATAATGTGTCATGGAAAATGGAACCTTTCAAATAAACTTTAGACAGTTCCTTAAAGAGAATTTTTGGCTTAGGGTAAATAAACATAGGTTGGAGATTTCAGATGGAAGAGAAAAATTTCAGATTTTCTGGGTGCAATATCAGGAAAAGGAGAAGTGAACAAGTCTCAGAGCTGTTCAAAGTTACCATCAACATAATGGAAGAAAGGTGAGGTAACAAGCAGATAACAAAGGGCACTTTGCAACTGCAAAAAAACCCAAGAGGTCAAAAGGAAATAAGAATTACAAATCAGTAAATTTACTTAAACTCAGAGAAAGACAAATCATGAAAGAGAATGACTGTAACTAACCAAATTAAAAATGAAGGACTAAAGATTCAGGAGAGATGACAAAAAGAAATTGCTTCAGATAAACCTGATGATTTTTTTTTCAAAAGAAAAACTGCTTTTGTGGAAGGACTTAAAAGAATGTAGTATATTTTGCCCTTCATACCTTTGGCCCAATCCTTATTATTCCAGTATCAAGCTAAGCTAATAGGCACTAGATTCCATAACTAAAAAAAGGATACAGGTTTCATAGTTATGTTGAAAAGGGATCACATGTAATTCTTTAGCAAAATTGAAGTACAGATCAATTGAGTTTGTACAGGTGTTCTGTTCACTCCAAAATCTTCAACATTTTCACTAATATCCTAAAGAATAAATATTATGCTTACTGATTTAGCAGGTGACATAATTTTTGAAAACATAAGAGGTATATTAAAGGGTAATTTGCTCATAAGAAAGCAAAAAAGTAACCTCAATACTGTGCTAATTGCTAGGTGCAAGTATCTTTGCAGGTACAGTTAGTCAGCAACACAAATAAAAGAAAAGTAAATAAGGAAGCAAACACTGGAAAGGCAAAGGCTCTTGGTAATTTCAGACCACAAGTTTAACACATCAATAATGACCTAGCAAAAAAAGTAAATATCATTTCAGAGTGCAAAGAGAAGTTAATTTACAATCTCATGACGGAATAACCTTTCAGTTGGTTTAATATTGGTAAGGTTTCAGCTTGAGAACCATGTTCTGCACTATAAAAGCATTCACCATTTGGAGAGTGCCTAGAAGAAAGCAACAAGAATGATCTGGAGCTTCTAAACATGATTTAGGGCCAAGGACTGAAGCAAGGAGTAGGTAAATCCAAGCAAGGGAAGGAGACTCCTTCAGTGAACATAAAATACTAGTAAAGACAAATATCTGCTGCAAACAGGAAGAAAATGATCTGTTTTCACTGTGCAGTGTGAATGTTATCTGAAGTAGCAAAGAAAAACACAAGAGAAGCCTTTCTAATTGTGCCAGTGATAGAATATTTGAGTAAAGAAACGATGGTCATGTGGAGTAATAAGCACTGCAAATCTTGAAAAGCAGGTTAGGCAAACTACCAGAAACAAAAGGTAACATTAATGCCTTGTAATCAGAGAAAAATGGTTGCATCTCCAAAGTTCCTTTTCTATCAAATGGTCTATGATGTATAAATACATATAATACAGAGAACTTAAACAGAGGAAAGTGAACCCTCTCATATTGATTTGAATGATATATTAGCTGTTTCACACATATGAGATAACTTTTGCCAGCTATTTGTAATTTCTGTTGACCTATTCAATGTATCAAGAAGCTGTGAGTTTACAACTTAAAGTATGGGCTTATATTTTTTCTTTTGGTTATCAAGTGGAACATAACATAGCTTGAAAACTATGAGGTTTTCTCAGTCTTAACCATGCATTTAACCTCCAAGACAAAAGAAGTTTCATGCTTTTTTGTTTCAATATATTATAGATATAGCAGTAAATTTCTTTCTGTGCTCACCCAAACATGTAAGATTCAAGCCAGTTATCATCAACTGAAGCAAACTCTGACGGAGTATGTGGCAGTAACATTATTCAGCAAAAACAAACTATTACTGTGATTAAGTGGAACATTCTGATACCTGAGCTAAATTACTGATGAAAAATGGACTTGTAGTGTCCAGTGTATCACAAGATGTTAAAAGGATTTAAGAGAATTGAATGGAAGTTTTATTCAGGTTGTAAAAGCAATGCTAAGAGTATTTTGTAAAGATATAAAGATCTCACTCATTTACTGAGCTCCTAGAGTCACAAGGCGAGGTTTTATGCCATTTTACATGCACTTTGAGGACAAAATAGGTTTTGTGATTTTGACAACTCTATAAAGGGAAATAATAGCTCTTTGAAAAGAATGCAAATATTTGCAAACAGAGTAGGAGTTTAAAACATGACCAGCAAGTTTACCACCATTCTTTAATTCCCATTTTGTAAGATATTTTAATCACTTGAAATCATTATTTACAAAAGTACATAAAAGCATACAACCTAAAATTTGAGGCTTGTGACACTACTGCTGAAAATATGGATTTCCATTGGATCCTATGAAGAGGATAGGTATAAAAAGCCAGGTATAAAAACCTGGCTTCTAAGAAAAATGTGTTCTGCAAACTAATAGGAAGTGTTTGGATGTCATTATCGTTACTCTGAACAGCAATTACACCTATGACACACAGGGTAGTGAGGAGGCTTAACCCCACCAGTATTTTTGTTCAGCACACACAGTACCAATTTATCTTACACTGGTCATTACCTCTATTGATGTTGGAAGTTTTATTAAAAATAAAGGCAAGGCATTGTGTATTTAGCAATTTAATGTGTTACATTAAATAGTGACCCAGACCTTCTCAGGGATATGAATGGAGTTAATGATCCTTGTGAGTACCTTCCAACTCAGCATATGTTGTGACATTCGGTTACCTGGGATACCCTGTGAAAGTTGCTGCAGTGAAGTTAATCTGAGACCACACCTTAATTTCTCAGCCATCATCTTCCAAGGATGATGAAATTAGGATAATTTAAACTGGTAAATTGATATATAGATGAAGAAGCTTACTTTTATTAAAACATTCAATCTTATTTCAAGGATTTAAATTCAACTTAGAAAATTACAAATATGTTCTTTGAGTTTCTTCAGAATTTCAAATGCAATAAAATTCAGTGAGTGGGTTTAACCATTGTGTATGGAAAGATAGCATCCTCTGATGTGCTTCCTAATACAAACCAGCTCTTTGTTTCCTCCTGTCATTTCCTCCTGTCACTTTGGGCAGTAGTGCTAAAGAAGCCATCCAGTCTTGGATGAGCATCAAGTCCTTATCAAACTTCCAGCCATCACCTGTTCACATTGACCAAATAACATGTAATTTAGGACAAAGTGAGGAAGAATGCATATCATAATGCATTTGCAATGCAGTTTCAGCTATCTGTGGCTATCTGAAAAAAACAGCATTGAGAATTCTTAATAAAAATCATTCAAAACCATGGACAGATAGTGCATATTGCATTTTTTACAGTTAGAGAACCTCCACATGCATGGATAACACTGAATTTATATTTTGTATTGTGTAGCACAGTATCAGTCTCTCAAGAGCAAAACTAAAAACAAAGAAATGAAACATCAAAAACATCCCCAAGTGTTGAGGACCATTTTCATTGGTTTCTTTACTCACACTGAAACAGTACTGAACACCTAACTGTGCCTCAAGCTGTACAATAAACAACCTGGCTGAAGCTTTGTGGCTTTTTACATAAACAGGAATTCATTCCATTGCAGCATCTTTTCCTTACATTGGACTTGATAAATAGCATTGCAAAACTGTAATTTTGAAAAAAAGTTGTTTCATTTTGTGCAACTGCCATCCTGTGGGGATAAAAGTTTGCAAAATCACATAACTATGTTAATTTCTAGCTTTGGTTAAAATTCTTGACTTAGGGGATTCAATGAATCTGGAGGTTAAATAAAAATATCTCTTAAACCACATTGCCCACACGTTGCTATGGCAATTAATTTCTATTGGAGAGTAACTTTGGGAAAAGCACACTTCTGGTTTTGTTGTTGTTTCCAAATAGGTAAAGATTTTTAGTGGTTTAGTGACAGTCTAAACAGGTCCTTTTCAATTATCTGCACACCAAGCAATAAAAGCCATAAAAATATGTATCTCAAAATTGTAAGGTACACATGCACTTGATTAGCTGGTAGGTAATGGCCATGTACATGGGTATGACTACAGAAAGCAGAAACCAGAGAGAGGGACCAGTATGGGAGAGTGAGTACATGCTATTGAGTCAAGCACTGCTGTGCTTCATGAGGATTGTCCTGGGTACCACAAGCTTCTGGTCACTGCAGGTGAGCCTGCTATGGCCTGGCAAGGAGACCAGAAATCTTGTGCAGCTTTAGTAAAAACTACTGCACTGTGTGCAGGCTGTGAAACAGGCTGCTCCCCTCACAGAAAGAGTCAACAAGGAAATTTTGGAAAGCAAAATGAATAATTTAAACCAGACAGGTTTCTGAATAGCACATGAGTGAAACAAGGCTGCAAACTCTATTCAGTCAGATGTGTCTCTGTTTCTAAGCACATGCTCAACTCCTACTGAAGCATACAGGACAGGAACACAAGCCAAAGTGTGGAACTGAAGAGGAGTTGAGGAGTGAACTGAACCAGAACAAATACCTGGAGTATAGGAGGCACTTACAGAAGAGAGATGGGACATCTGTGGGCAGCTCACTGGTAAGCAAAAGTTCTTTAATTAAATCTAGAGAAAGGCATGAAGAAACCCCCAAGATTCTTGATTCCAGCAAATCACCATTACTTCAAGTGCCCTCATCATCCTGGGCTACCTTTCCAAGACAACAAAAAGAAGCCAATCTGTTGAAATTTCTCTACAGAAAAAGCCCAACAGCAACAGCAAAACCTGAATATAACAGCAGCAGCATTTTCTCCCCTTATGAGGATACACAGCCTGCAATGCTGCAATTCCCCCATGCTATGTGTGATTATATCTTATGTAATAATGGCATCTGGTGGATTGGATTGGGCCAATATGTCATTCAAGAGCTCTAATTTATTTGCCAAACATCTTAGCTGTCTGTGTAGCATTGCAAGGAGTATGGGGAATAAACAAGCAGAGGAAAACTCTGATTTAATTGGTACAACAGATGATGGCATATGTAGCTGTTTTTGGAATAATGATAGATGTCCAAGAAGGGCTGCCAAGGGAAAGAATAAGAGATATAGGATCCTTTCACATATTAAAGATGCAAACACTTTATATGAAGGATGAAAGCTAAGAGTTAACCTGCTTACATGGTGAAAAATGGAGAAACAACACTATGCAAATGAAGCTATATATAGACCAGTTTCCCACAAGCATCATTTGAATGGCTTTTTCTTTTGATTTGTTGGGCTCCTTTTTTTCCTGAAAACCTTGAAGAATCATCTAAAGGGAAGAATTGGGGATTAAAAAAACATTTGAAAAAGAGCAAATGACAGACCAAGATGTCTGCCCAATTTTTGAGATGCACTCAAAAAACACTTTGATAGAAAAATGTAAAAAGCAGCTACAAGGGCTGCTCCTGTGGCTTTGAGTCTTACCAGCAGGGAAAACAGTCAGGGCAGAATGCAGCTTCAGTAAGGGGGACTGTGAACTGAAAAAGCACCCAGTTAAGAGAAAGGATATAAAGAACACAAAACATACCCAATTTTTTTAAGAGTGAATTGAGGATTTTTTTGTGTAGGATCTCATGGGAGAAGTCCTAGAGAAGTCTTAGAAGAAAAAAATCTTAGAGAAGAGGTGACATTTCCTCAAGGAAATAAATGACACAGCAGGTACAAGCTGTCCCAGTGCAGAAAAAAAGCATGAAAACTGGCTGAACTGTGACTTTAGCTACAGAAAGGGAATGGTATTAAAGTGGAAATTGGGGAAGATAATGAGACTTACACAAAAAAGTAGATTTTAAAAAGAGTAGGTCAGAAACACTAAAATATGACCTGGAAGAAAAAATTAAGACCATGGGAAGTAGAATGCATTAAGATACAAAAAGAAGTTAATCATTTAGGGATATTAGTACGGCAGGGATGGAGAACTAACTACAGATGATGGTGGACCAAAGTGTTAAGAACATTTTTCCATTTTCTTTAATGGATCATTTATAATTCAGTGGAGCAGTACAATTTAGTATCAGTATCAAGGGCACAAAGTCTCATAGTAGAATTGGGAAAGAGTATGTCTGGGCAAATTTGAAATAAATACATATTTTATTAAATTGTTCTTCTAAGTAGCTTAAAATTATTAAAATTACTCTTAGGGCCATTTCACATGTGTGAATTCATGAAGGAAATAGAGTTACCAGAGGAGAGAAGGGGACAAGATGGCATCTGTACTTTAAATGAAGAAAAAAGAGTATGTGGAAAAAGAGAAAACAATGACAATTGATTAATAAAACAATGACAGAATGGATCTCTGAAAAATATTTTCTTCAAAATAGTTTGCTTCTATCATGGAGCAGCATGATTTGTCATTAAAGAAACTGTAACTGTCACACAACTTTTAATGCAGTGGGAGATGACATTTTCACAACCAGTTTAGTGAGATACAATATAAATGAATGGTAAGTGACCAAGCAGATGAATAATGGTACCAAAAGAAATATTGATCAATGGCTTTCTTTAAAGCAGAAGGATGCTGAATGGGGCTCTGCAGAGTCCATTCTGGATACCATTTTGTTCAATACTTTCATTTAAATTAAGACATTGGAATAGAGCACACACGCACACATAAATATCCATCCATCCATATATATATATATATACATATATATACATATATATATATATATATATATATATGTATGTATGTATGTATGTATGTATGTATGTATGTATGTATGTATATAATTTGTAGGTTACATGGAGCTGAAGGGTAAAACAACCTTCCTGGGAAAAGTAATTAAAATTCAAATAGGAAAAAATACATGTAAATTTTTTTTTTATTCAGCAGGCAGCAGGGCAAAGTTGTGGTAGAAGATTTTATTTACAAATTGAGCAGGAAGAATAAACTATGAAAATACGGGATGGGTTAATGGATAGCAAAACACTAAAAAAAATCTGATAATTGAACAGATTTTGTACAGAAGTACAAAATGTAATTGAGTCACTGAGCAAAAGGCAAAACTCATTCGAGGAAGAGAGACTTTGAAAGAAAACAAATGAAATAATTCTCCCAGAGCACTTAGTCTCCCCTGCAATTTTGCAGCTGTGTTACTGGATTCTTTAGGAAAATACAGCAAAACCAAGACAGTGAACTGCAAAGTAGTGAGAACATGGATGCACATGAATAATGTTTGGATCAGTGTAGGTAATTTAGCCTAAAGAAGAACATTTTAGGAGGATAATATGACACGGTACTGATACTGATTTTTGAAGCATCAGAAGAGATCATATGAATGGCTGTGAAGGTTCCATCACTGCATGCCTCTAAGACTAGGTTAAAGATGTCACTGATTACTCCTTCTTGATTAGCTACCTCTGTCTCCAATTTAAAGTTATTTGAAAAGGTACTGCCTAGCAGCAGCACTTTGCAGCTCAGCTGTTGTAGAAATGGCAGAGTTCAAATCCTGGAGAAAAGAACTGAGATATTTAGAGAATCACAGATGCTTATACAGCTCTGCCAGACAGTGCAACAAATGTCCTCATGGACCATCCAGACATCCTTATTAACAGATCTGTCCATCTGATGTCCTCTCAGTGATCCACCAGTTGCTGGGGATACACATGTTCAAAGCAGCAACACCATGATTATCTCACCAGGGAGCTCCTAATATGTTTCACATGTCTCCCATACTCACTGGCAGCCTAACTGCTTGGACCATGTCAAACCAACCTCAGGTAATTTCCTTGTCCTTTTTTATAGTGTCCTTTGGCATCTTTTTATATCCCATATTATCCTTTGATTCCTTTACCTTCTCCACTTCCTCCACCTACTCCTTTTTCAGTATATGTAAAAGAGAAAAGCTATTTCAGTCTCATGCCCTCACTTTCAACATTTCCCATGACTCTTACAACACCCAGATGCCGAGTGAATGACCAGTGGCAATCAAATAGGAGACACAGCTAGAAACCAACATCTGACTCTTATCTGTACCTTATGCTACTGGCTCACAGCTGGCTGAAGAAAGCATGAGTTTTGATGAGTTACATACCACTGGATAGCACATATAGATTTAAGTAAACTCATTTTAAAAATCTGGTAAAGGATAATATCTACGCAGATATTACATAGATATTTTAGGTATTAGTTATTATATAGATATTTAATCTATTTTTACATACATAAAAATAACACTGGTGAAAAATACTTTGTAACAGCACCTCAGTTTCTATTCTGGCATTTTTAAAATTAATTTGATCTTTATTTTGAAAGAACTCTATTTTCCAACATCCATATTTTAGTTCCACTAACAACAACACATTCCAAATTTCAGTCTTTCCCCTCTGGACATCTCTCTAGACTAAATTTAATCATGTCTCCAGAGGCAAACACCACCTTTATACATGCAGCTTTGTGCTTCCTGGAGGTAGGAAAAGCATCACCCTAGATGTTGCTTCAGCCCATGCACTGCTCTGAAACCTAAGGTGAAACACTCATGTGCTTTGGGACACAGCCATGAGCTGGGCTGCCTCTGTCAGCCTGGTTTACAAGAGAGAGAAGCTCTGCTGAATTCCCACATTAGGTGAGTATGAACAACCACCATAGTATAGTATGAACAACTTTTTGTTGGTTGCAACTATTCTGAAATTCAGAGCTTTTAGGATGAAATCTAGCCAAAAATGAATGATCTGGGACTAATTATGAGTAATCAAAGCAAAAAAAGTCCTGAGTGGAGATGCATGAAAATTGCACCTACAGGTGAGTCATTGCCATTTTCCTTCTTTCAAGTGAAGTTCTGAATCTACTGTGAATTTCCTTCCCCATGATATTTTTCCTTTTGGAAATGGAAGAAGTCCTAAGAGTCTGAACTGTGGGGTATTCAGGGACAGAAGTTCCTACTGTAGGAGAAATTTATAACTTTAAGAAAGAGTTGCAGCTCTTCCTTTTGTATCCTGCTCTGTCTACTATTTTATATGAGCTACAGGACTGCAGGTGCTGGTGATGAGGCCAGCTTGTCTCTCAAACTCCTTTCTTTCTTTTAGTCCAGAAAATCCTCTATCAAGAACCAAATTTCATGGATTCTGAAATTAAAAGTGAAGTTGAAAAGACTGGAACACTGTGTGCCACAAAGTGTGCAGAGAAGCACATCCATGGTGACTCAGAAGCACTCCTAACTAACCATACTGAATCCTGCTGCAAGAAATCACTGCTGTCATCATGTTGGAGGGGAACCCAAGGAATGCTTAAAGGCAGTTTTATTAATGGGATACTCTTTTTCATAGAGAATACAGTTTCATTTTCAGAAATTTCTGCAGTCACTGTGCATATCTTGCCTTGCCCATTTTCTCTATGCTGATTTTAAAGGGCAGGAGATGACCTGAGGCACAAAAGGTGTGTGATTACTGAGACCAGAAGCAGTGACAAGCTTGAGGAAAGGGCCTGGAGTGGACATCTTCCATTTTTAACAACGCAGTCTTACATGAAATACAATAAAAACACTAAAGACAAGAGGAAATGAAAGGTAGGGGAGAGAGAGAAAAGTGTAAGAAGACTGAGTTAGCATTTGATGCTGCTAGCTGCTGTGCTAACTTTGCACAGGGCTATTCTAGCCCTTGCACATCTGCATTTCGTAGCATAGGTGTTAATGGAATATTGATTTATTTCAGAAGAGTTGTCTTCCCCACCCTAATTCCCTGCTGGTTGCCTCCTTACAAAGGTCACATATGCATTTCAGAAATGAAGTAGGGTCCAGTCTCAGAATCAAAAAGCAAGATTGTGCTTACATTCAGAAATAACACCACTAACCAGTTTCTAAAGATACTCAAGGATGTTTAAAAGACAGGATTTGATCAACAGACTCTGCAAAAATCTGACACACCATATATCCAATGATATATTTTACTCTTGTGGCTTATGAGTTTTTCAAGGGGCAGACTCACAAGGACACCAGTCAGGAGCACTCATAAAAATAACAAGCCCAAGAGGCTCCATATGAAAAAGCCAGTAACAGATTATTATAGAAATATACTGCTTAAATTATAGTTATCCTTCCTCCGCTCAGCAATAACAAGCAGACAGGGAGCATTTCAGCAAATTAACCAAATGGCAAATGGTTGTGGTGGTTATTGTCCCTGAGCCAATAGTGGGGATATGTCCAAGTAACCCTTAGTCAATCTTTACTTCACAGTCAGTGGCTTTTCACTTGGCTGCTCCTTCATTTGCTTTTGGTAAGAATTATAATAAAAATTATGAGTGTCATTTGACAATATGAAAGCCAAGTCAAATGTGGCTGCTGAAAAGCTCTTTTGAAATCACTGTGCTGGACCTCCATATGCATCACATCTTATGGTGACAGGTCAGGCATTCTCTAACATTCTCAAAGACAGGGATTCTTCCTCATCATTGCATCTGATCACCAAAATTACTAGTGCAAGAATGTGGTTATCAGAAACAAGGTAATCAATGCTGGATCATTTGGGGGGAAATTCACTAGATGCTTTGACAAAAACAGGAGGCTGAGTCATCCCAGATCTATTTGTAAGTTCTTTGTCTAAATTTAATTATATCTCTAAGTCTTTGACCTTTTTTTCTATACTATACATACAGGCACTGCTAATAATCAACATTGCAAATTTTACTTTTCTTTCAGCTGCGGTTGAAATTTTCATGCTTAGAATAAGGAAATCAATGACCTTTTCTAACATTTTCTAAGATTTCCTGATCCACTATTATAATACTGGGAAATACCCATTTCCTAGATCATTGCTTTCACATAAAAGTGCTCTCTGCTTGAAAGGTCATGCTCTCTAAATAATATATACATAAAAGCAAATCAATCTTCTCTCCGTGAGTGAGAACTGTTATAAGCTTTAAGGCAATGCAATAAACTTCTGCCTTGATTTTAACTGAGCTCAGTCAGTGTTAAGATGTTGGCCATTACTGCCTGTAAAGCCATCTGTAGATCAGCATGATGCACTTTCTTGATAAGGCAGTGATCTAGCCTGTGAAATCATTTGCTGCTCCAAGTCTCGCTTTAACATCTACGTCTCCATCTGAGCATCAGCAGTTTGCTCTTAAACATTATTACTGTTCCTGTAGAAGGCTGGAAAACACTCCAAGAAACAAGCTGGTAAAAAATGGACTATGATTCTCTGTTAGTCAGGGTTATTGCCTTTAACTGATTTCCTACCACCTTTAGCAGGGTATGACAACTTTTTTTCTCCCAGAAGAATGAATCTCAAGCCTTTCTGTAGGGCAGCTGACAACAGCTATTTAATGTCTACAGTGATACCTTCATACAGATGGCAGCATTGATGAAATTTATGAGTCCTATTCATACCACACTTTACACAATATAATTGAGTCTCTGCTGACTTCCAAAATGAGTGAACAAATATCGTTGTGCTTGTTTATCAAATCCACCTTTTGTCTGATACTTCTAAAAAGATTCTCTAAATTTTAAAACTTTTATTTTGTGGATTTTCCATCAATCTTGAAGAAGTGTAAGGATTCATCTGAGAGAAAGGTGCCATCCTAGTTATCCTCAAAAATCAGCTTTTCTGATAAAAGAGTTATTTCATATTATAGAGTTTGAAGCCCATTTCTAGAAAGCAGCAAGAAAGGGAAGGTAATTAAAACAACAGTATATTTAATGCATTAAATGCATTGTCAAAGATCAAATAAATATCAAACCAATTTTTGTACAGAAAAAACAACCTCATTAGGAGCAAAAAGATGAGCTGTAGAGAAAGTACAAGTGCAAGAGTAGATTGTGTGCACAAACTGTGTAAGAAAAATTTATTTCTCATTTTACAAATGTTTATCATTACCTAAAATTTGCCTTCTGCAACCTATTTCTTCTTTTTTGTAAATACCATGGAAGGCTTTAATTTAGCATGGTTGGAAAAGAGATAGAAGAGTTTTACTTGCCAGGGAATTTCACAGACATTCTCATAGCAACAGCACATAAAATGCATTCCTTAATAGACCACCTTAATTTAAAAGCTTTGCAGTTACTCTCATTCATCTGCTTTTGTTCCAGGCAAATAACTGAAGTTGTCATTATCCCTTGGAGATGTAAGAATGCAGAATATTAATATTAGGTTTGAAGAGCACTACATTCATGCCCTGCCCAAAACATTCACTTTGCCAGCTTTTAGCACACTGAAGCAAAATGATCATGCTGTTCTGACTTTGATAACCATATAAAAATACTATGTTTCATATTCTTGATTCAATAGCCACTAATTAATATTAAATTTCAAACCCCTCCAACATATTAATGGGCTTAAGAGTTTCTAAGTGTTGATATCAACACAGCATGATCAGGACTCAATTAAATGCATTTTCAAATATCAAAGTCATTTTAACTATAATCCCTTGGGTTTTGTTTTGTTCTTTTTTTAATAAGAAGTATGCATTCTAAAAAGGCAAGAGATTGATCATCATTCATTTCTGATGCTCAAAAGTCTATACAACAAGCTAAAACAGAAGTAGCAGGGTTAATCTCACTCTTTTACTTTATATGTAAAGAATAATCAAAGAGCTGAGAGGCATTTTTTAGCTTAAGGAGAACTGTAATTCCTTGAGAAAAAAGTAATTATTTCACCTTGTCACTGATTTTTTAATTTTCTTGTTCTAAAGGTCTTTGTTTCAATGTTTTTCTTCCTCTGAGTGTACTGGCAGTTCCCCTAGGTAGCTACTCCCACTGGCTTTTATTAAACTTGCACACTATTATTTTCTTTTATTTCATTTGTTTTGTTTTTTTTTTCCTTTCTTGTATTCATCATGTGCTTCTCATGAAAGCCTCATCCTGTGAAGCCCAGAACCAGACACAGCATGCCAGGTGTGGCCTCACCAATGCTGAGCAGAGGGGATGTGTCACCTCCCTCACCCCGGTGGCATCTCTCCTAACGCAGCCCAGGACACCATTGGCCTTCTCTGCCACATGGACCCATGCTGGTGTTTCAATGCAGCATCCACCAGCCCTCCCAGGCTCTTTTGTGAAGGGGGCCTCAACTGGATGTGCCACTGCAACACTTGCAGAAGCCAACAGGATGTTGCTTCCTCCAGGGATTACTGAGCTAATAAGAATATTCCTATTCCCAGAATTAGGAATAAGCCACAGTGACAATATAACTCCTCACACTAGTTAATTTCAGTGCTGACCAACTCCTGCCATCCCAGAATATACCCAGGGCAGGAAGGACAACCCACAAACTGGGAAGGAACAGAACAGAATGAGTGTCATCTGCAGGCTGACAGAAATGGAGGAAGCTAATGTGGGCTGCCACTGCTGTGGACATACGCCACTTGATTTTCTGAAAAACTGAAAGGATTTTGTCCTGGAGGATCTGAAACAGTAAAGAACAGGATTCCTGACTATTTACAAAAGATATTGAAAGGTGTTTTATATGCCAACTTTTGTTTTTTCACAAAATTCTAAATATTCATTAAACAAAACAGGTCCCACCCTACCATATGGGTAAGCTAATGGGCACATTCAGCCTACTTCTGATTTCATATTCTTGTTACAATACTATTGTCATGTCTAGAAATCTGGCAGGCTGTATTTTTGACTTATTATTTATTCAACACATTGAAAATATCATAAAACCAGCTTTTTTCCTTCCTAAAATTATGTCAGTCCAAGGACTGTGGTCAGCAAATAAGTCCTACAGACATTACAGATTAAAGTCTGTTATTTCTGAGATTGATTATTTCAACTATTTATTTTGGGGTTTCATTGATTGCACCATTCAAATACCACAGTATAGGACAGATGCTACAAGTCAGATCACATGCAGAATGTGATTTTGAGGAATGTGAAAAAATAACCCCATATATTTAACTCATCATAAGTTTTCTCAGTGCTTTTAAATGATTGCTTCCTGCTTGAAAGATCCTAAAAAGTATTAAGTTATAGCATTGAGCAGCAAGTAAGAAATGTGCTCCTCAGCAGTCAGCCAAGGAAATTTCAGGAAACTTCAGGATTTAATCTGGGTTGTTACTTATCGGTGTGTTCATATTTGTTAGTGGAAGTAGAAACAAAAAAAGTATTTATTTACAATAGTCACTGCCCTAAACTGCATATTTGTGCACAAAGCAAATTGAGCTAGGTCTCCTCTGCATCACTGTGATGGAACCCTTTAAACTCTGCAGTGTTTGGCCAACTGACATGGGGCAAGACTGAAGACCTAGAAATCTTCTCTTCTATGAATACTCAAGGGACACAGAGGTTTGGTGAAGCACCTTTGGCTTTTCATCTCATGCAGAAACTCCTATATAACACAGAAAAGGCCTAAGTTTATATAAACATTCTCTTGGCACAGAGAGATGGAGGAAGAGAAAGATAATAAGCTTTGGCTAAAAAGCTGTTTATAAAAAACTAGCTCCAATCTGCTTTTGTTTTTTGCTTCATAAATGTTTTCCCATAATTCACCTCTATAATTTTTTCTCTCCTAACAATGAACACAAATTAAGTGAAAGCGACCTTAAATTCTGGCAAGAAGAAAGAAGAGTTCTGGAGATTCACTGTGAGGGAAAGGGGAGTAGGGATAAAACACAGGTTGAAGGGGTAAAACACAGAGAATATGACTGCAGACTTAATTGCCTTACTTTTAGTATTAAAATTCCTGCCACAATGTCTCTCTGAGATAAAACTCTTTTGGTCCTGGCTCACATGAAGCTCCCATCTACAATATTATTACAGCCATAATGGCAACAACATCTACCTTCTGTGGCACACAGAGCAACTGGCCTGTGAGCCTCCAGAGGGAACTGTGAGCTTTCCTACTTTTCCAGCCCATGTTTTGTATCTGTTACAGATGTACTGCCCATTTTAAGAGATTCACATGCTTTTTTTTTACACTTTTTAAAAAACAGACAAATGTAGCATATCACTATGGGAAAAGTAATAATACCTTTATGCTGTAATTGTTCTTTTGATTTTGAAGATATTCAGAAGGATTGTGGAGCAATTGAGCTAGCAGACAACTTCAAACACACAAACACTACATTCCAACATTACATTCTCTTCATTTTTATTTCATTTTCCTCCCCTTCTCTCAAGAAGCAACTATAATTTAAAACCTCACTTGTTTGCAGAAGACCATATGAAAAGCATGTGGACCTTCAAGATTGTTTCAAAAATGGAGGGATTATTATGTAGAAAATTCAAAACTGCAAGTGTAATATAAATAGAATTATGTAAAAAATAAATAGCTTCGCTTCATCCAGCTGGTGCAGGACCACAAGGAAGACTGCCGAATGATTAATTCTTGATACTTATTTGAAATAAACTGCAGATGGTTTCAGCTAGCTCCTGGCCAGTATAACAGAACTATTTCTAAATAAAGAGAAGAGCTATATAAAGACACTAAAAACTGAAATTAAAAAATGTTTGTTTGGTTTTCTGATATTCACTTCCCATGAACATTTATAGACTCCATTTATCAAAAGCTCGGTGTTTAAGACTGGTACTGTCAATGAGAGAGATGGAAAGGGAAGTTATCCTGACATGTTTGTGTTCAATGAAGAAAAAATCCTCTTGCATGATACAAGCAGAGCATTGAACAGGCAGGACAGAATTGGCTATAGGTAGGAGTCCACACTTTGATACACTGCCTGTGAATGCTTTATTTTTTATCAGGAGATTAATCTTGCTATTTTTTATTCCCTGTTGTCTTTAATTTCAGAATAGAGTTATTGTATTGCCTCATGGAGGGTGTTAGCACACAGTTAACCCCTACCCTGAGGGCATGCACTTTGGCAGGGAGGTGCCAGTGAAGGTGAGCTCTGACCAAAAAATGCCATGTGCAGTGCAGGGGGCCATGGGGAAGGCAAGCAAGGGCCACCCAGCCCATGGGGTCACCTGCACCACGCTGGGGACAGCATTCTTTCAAAAAAGAGACTCAATGCTACCACCACTTGTGTCTGCCCATTCTCCAAAGGAGGCAGTTCTGGGAAATAGAGACAAGCTTTCCCTTGCCTCAGCCACTTGGTTAGCACTTCTCCTGCCTCAGAAACACAGAAAAATGGGGTGTTTCTAATCTCATAGAAAAGTAATGTTGTGAACACAGGGCTGACACCCAGAGATGCCAATAATAATTAATCAGTTGGAAATGCACTTGTGGCTGTATTTACATGCTGATGGCTTTCAATATCTAAAATATCTATTAGTGTTACAATTATGTATTTAATCTCAGAATATGAAGTATCTCTTCCTGTGTCTTGTTCAGCTTCCAAGTAAGCAGAGACCATTAAAAGAAAGCATTGGGTAATTTTTCATTTACTTGAAAGCAGGAGATTGAATTCCTATTAATCAGCAGTAGCACATATTCTGTAAACTTCACACAGTAATATCCAGGTGGGACCATACCTACAGAAACTACCTCGATTATGGAAAAAGCAATTCTTTCCCACTGTTTTCAAACACATTTCTAGTGGTGCTAGACTAAATATCTGGAGTCAGCTAATACTTGTAACCACTAAAACTAGTAAAATCTTCTGTGAGCTGTTGTCTCCTTCCAAGTCTCCTCTCCAGACTGAAAACTGTGATGAATGTGCAGAAAGGTGTTAGCAATTATGATAAGCACAGCGACTAAACAGTTCTGCTAGGATCTTTTGATGTTAGCTCATGAGAAACTGATGGCTGGGCCTTTGGGGAGCTTGGTTACTGACTTGGTAGGGATGTCCTGAACCTGTCACCCCCTTCTCTGGCTTGTGTGCAGGGAACTTAAGATGGCACATCAGCTCAGGTAATCTCAGCACCCATAATGCAGGTTGCTGTAGAGACAGCTGGCTGGACAAATGAAAGAAGAAAACCAGATAGCAAAGGGATGCCATTACTTAAGGTTTCTGAAAACATTGCATTACATGTTAGAAGTGTCTTTAAAATACAAGTTCTTACAGTAGTTTATATGTGTAAGATATGCCCCCATATTACAATCTCTAGAGATGTTAATCTTTACATGTTGCTTTCTAGCTATTAAAAACCTGTGGATAACAGCCTGAGGGGGCAGTATGACCAGGCATTCTGAGTACAACTAATCCCTTTTAAAGAATGATAGACACCACTATGATTGAATTTCCTATGTGCCTGTGCCTTTAAAGTTCCAGGGAAATCCACAGATTCTCACTGCTAAAATGGCCAATTTCAAAGCTATGCTAGATCTAACTGGGGAAAAAAAAACACCACAAAAAACAAACAAACCAAAAAAAACCCCACAGACACAGGCAAGCAAGAAGCTGCAAATATTTGGAGGAGAGAGACATGTTAGGGAGCTCAGCAAAGCTTCAGAAGGCCAATGTTAAACACTATGTTGGTTTATTAGAAGAAAACCAGAAATGTTCAGGCAGCACTCAGGTAGCAGTACTGTTGCAGCCTTTCAGGATTCAGAAGACCCACTCAATAGTTTATGAAGACTACTAGCCTGGACACAGATATGCAAGGAAAATTAATCAAATTAGTAAATTCCTGCTGCAAGAGCAACCAGTGTTTGAAGCAGTCGGGAAAGACAGTTCAATGCAAAGGAAAAAATTAAAAATAATAAAATAAAAACATTCTAGATTTTATGCAAATAAAAATTTGGGTACTTGTTCTTATGAACAATTCTATCATTCCTATCTCTCATTAAAAATCCATGCCTCAACGAGAGACAGTGGTTAGAATTAAAATCCCCTTACAATTTTATCCAGAAAAGGCTAGGTAAAACATTACCTGCAAATATGAAGCCCATAACTGCTGATATAGCCCTGAAATCAAATAGTTTGCTGACCATATATAATATATACAGCTCTAAACAGTAACAACCATAAAAACAACAACAACAAGAACAAAAATTTGAAGAGTGGTAAAAATGTTGTTTTCAACAGTGAGAATGAAAAACATCCTGGAGGTGAAATTGTAGTATCCTCCGGGGTGCAGAACAAAGAGTTGAATTTATTGGAAAAACAATCACAGAAGTCAGAGATCTTTAACTTTCAGAGATAAAAGGCTTCAAGGGGAAGAGGCTCTAATGGCATACACTGAATAGATGCCAGGGATGGCGTTCTGCTGGTGCCTGCAGGGACATGCCTGCATCTCAGTCACCCAGCCCAGGGTGTGCTGAAAGGCACAGGGAAACAGCCAGTCTCAGAAGGGAATGCCACTGATTTCACTTGTGAACAAATGAAGCAGGGACTGATGGCTCATTTACTGTCTGTACACTTGTCTGGGTGTACATGTAACCACTTCACTACCTTGGAAATCAATATCAAAAAAGCACTAGAACTGCTGTACTGGGTTTTTTTCTTTATTAAAATAAACAGAATTTGCATGAACATCTGCTATTATAAATAATTCTGAACTAAATTGTCAATTATAGCTTCAATAATTGCTTCACTGTGACATTTGCTGCAGTAAATATAAAATATCTTGAATTTCAGAATACAAGTAAAGTATAATCAAAATGTGTGGAATGTTTTCCCCCTATATGCAGACTTCTAAAACCTATTTTCAAACAGCTCTGCAAGAAGCCAAAACCAGTTTATGATTTAACTTTACTACCTCAGTAGTAAAGTTAAATTAAAACAGGCTGAATTGGTTTGTTTGACATGAACTGAACAAATACTTAGCTGATAACTAAATTTGTCCTTTTTTCTTCCCAGTGTAAGATTCTATAGACTGTCTGTGTTTGTTCTTTTTTTTTTTTTTTTTTTTTTTAGTAAAACCAAACTATTACCTCACAGAAAGCTATATATTAATTTAACAGCACTTCTCATCTGTTCTTAGGCACTACCTGTGTATACAATATTTTTGTCTGGATTATTTTTGTTTCTTGTAGTGTCGCTGGGCTCTTCTGTGAATTTAACACCTGGCTGAAAAGCTGAATCCAGGATGTCTGCAGCCAACAGCATTTCACAAATGGGTTTCCCCTTCTGCAGCACGGTATCTCATAAATATTTTAGGACAGATAGTCATAATTTGACATTCAAGCTGCTCTGGTTAATTAGGATTGATTACATAAATTGCAGAATACTGAAAGACTGAAAAATACTTTGCAAAAGAAAAAACCAAAACAAAACAAAAAGCTGCAAGGCTTTAAATAGTTGAGGGAAAGTTAACAGAAACATGGTGGCACTGCAGAAACTTGCCAGCACTTTCTTCCCTGGGGAAAAATATACCTTGTCTGTGGCAGAGCTGTTGGAAGGTTGAGGCTATAAAGGCTATTTTTTACCTTGGTGTGCTATTAAATTGTTATTGTTTTGCTCAGCCAGAAGACTGATGAATGAATCTAGGAATAAATTAGCATGTTTCCATTCCATTTTTCATCAGAAGGTGGTGTAATCACAGTTTACCTGTGGTGTATTGATCTGGATAGATGCAGGTTGGCTGGGTTTTGTGTCATCCCAACCTTGGTGAGGTTATCACAAGCAAAACTGGTATATCAAAATTGCTACAATTACATCAAAATGCTTTTTTTCTAATAAAAGCAGTGATGTAAGCCCATTTTAAGTAAATTCTTATTACTTGTAGTCAGGTTGATTTTAGCCCAAATCATATAAACTCAGAGTTCAAAAATGCATTTTCTGGTGGATTCCCCTGTACCACTGAAGCACACATTCACTTGATTTTCAAAAGGAGATACACACAGTCATACTGCTATTTAAGTGATCTTTTTCCATCTAAACTCAATCCTACAGGTAAGTCTTGTGCAAACATTCACTATATTTAAAAATTTCTACAAAGTCTTCAAAAGAAACATCTCAGAAATTACTGATGACTTTTGATTACAATTATCTAATGACACAATGAACCTGATAAATGAAACAGTGTTCATTGACAGAGATTACAAAAGTGATGTCCACTGTGCTGTTTCTCACAGCCCACCACAGATTCAGAGATCAGCAAAACCTCTGGATAAACAGGAGAATAAATATACAACAGAAAACAACAGAATGTAGCTCATTGTTTGAACTAATTTGACTTCTATGATATTGTACTGTACATACTCTGAGTCTCCTACTCCTCTGCATCCTTCCAGTGTAAATTATTAGGGTTAAAGACAATGAACTCACAGAAGTCTTGAGATCCTGAAAACAAAAGGGAATGAAATATGTGACAGGAGCTCATGAAATCACAGTTTGGAGAGAGTATATCTAAAATGACTGTTCACCATCAAAAGAGAAATTAGGGGCCATTTCAATGATCAGGAAACAGGTGAACACAATCAAAAGAAAAGAGACTTTTTCACACTATGGGACATTCAATCATGCAACTCATTGCCATAAACTGTACAGGTGTCAAAAGTCCATGATTTAAAAGTTACAAGGGTATCACAGAAAAATGTAAAGACAAATAAATAGCTAAAAAATACCAAAACAAAGCAATAGCGTTATAGAATAGTTTGGATGAGAAGGCACCTTAAAGATCATCAGTTTCCAATCCCCCTCCCATAAGCAGCACTGCCACCTAGTAGATCAGGTTGCCCAGGGCCCCTAAAAAAATCCCTTTAAACTGCAGGCATCTTGAAACTGGAAGTTTATGTCTGGAATACTCAGTAAGATGTTTGTCCTGCTCTTTTACTCCTCCCTGGCCCATGCTGTGGGCCACTAACATGACATATGAAGTTAGGAAAGCCTTGATCTGGACCAGTTTGACTATTCTAATGCTCTCACGAGTCTCAGGTCAAAGTACAGAGTGACCAGGATAAAACAACAATATTAATAAAGAAAAAAAAAAGTCCATGTGATATTCCATAAATTTTATAATCCCTGCTTCCTTGAAAGTTATATTAATGGCCTATATATGTTAAAGTATCCAAAGTGGAAATCATTTCAGGAGCAAATCTTTCTTACTGCTTTTTAGAAGCAATGATTACACCATGCGTTACCAATTTAATGGCAAGAGTACATCTGGCAGAAACATATTTAGAAGAAAAATGTGAGCAAAATTAAAGTGCAGGTATTAAGCAGATTTGACAGTAGGGTGCAAAAGCAGCATGAAATTAGGTTATGCTAAGAGGCAATGTTTAAAATGACTGATCTCCACCAGAGCTCTCCTGCATTCACATCAAGTATTCTGTGCCCTCAAACGCATAACAAAGAGCATACCAGGCTCCAGAGGCAGCAGAAAAGATTAATAAAGTGGAAACCCTGAACATGGGGAGCTGAATACTATTTTGATTAAAAGCCCAGCCAGTTTGATAAGGGCAGATCATGTAACTCTTTAACACATAAAGTGACCCTTAATACTAAGGGGAACAGATTAGAAACTGATCTTTGACTTGGGAAGCAGGCACAGAGCTTGCAACAACACCACAACACGATGGCATTTAAAATTTCTTAGCCAAGTTAAAGGTGATCTCCAGGATTTTACTTCTGAACATACTGTCTTCCACTCCTCTTTACCACAGGGCTTTCTACTTGGGCCTACACTGCATCCGGTCAGCATCTCACAGGAGGAAGAATAGTTTTAATTAAGTGACAAAGCTGGACAATAGACATTAAGGTTAGGGTTAAGTTTAAGGTTCTGGACTCTACACAGAATTCACCCTATCTCTAATTCCTACTTTTCTAGGAAATATTTAATTTGTAGGTTTTACATGGACTAAAACTATGCAACATTCTTGCTATTTCTCTCTTCCTTTTATTTCTGCTTGAAGATGGCAGGAAAATAAAATAACATAATATGTCACAAAAATGGGCACCAATGTAGAATACAGCATGGGAAACAGACTGAGCTAGTAGACCCACCACAGCACAATTCAGTGTCACAAAGCAATGCTGGCACCCATCTAAAAGCAGCATTGTTACGTTCATGTGCTGTAAAGAGTCTCACCCACGGATGCCTCTAGGTGTCTTGGTGAAAAAAAAGCAGAGAAACTAGTAAAAGCCTTCTGATTTCCCTGCAGAAAATAGCCATTCCTGTGAATTAAGCTCTCTGAAGTGGTAGGGCTGAATCAAGATATTCTCATTCAGTTTAGAATCTGTGAATTTTCTCTGGGTTCCAGTGAGGTCTCTCAGCTCAAACATGGGTAGTCCATGATGATCTTTCAGACTGTTGTAGGAAAGGAGAAGCTTTGACTTTACAAACTGCTGTAGAGCAGCAGCTGCTGAACCTCCACACACAGGAAATTTGTGGTCCTAGTGGAAGTAAACTAATTTTTTTCTGCTTGCACATCAATCCTCCTGTTATGGTCTCTTTCAGGTTTTGATGAAGTTTGCTGGTACAAAGATTGTCAATTTTCATTGGTAGCACTGCCTCAATGAGATTCATCATTATGGTGATGGTTCATTATTTTTATTACTTTTAAACAACATATAGACAATTAAGTGTTACAACCAGTGACAAACAGCAATAAAGGTTTCTCATCTTCCCTTACCATTGACTCATTGCCATTTAATTAACCTCTCCTTCACTGCAATGCCTTTTGAAGGTTCATAAATTTGCACTTAGACTCAAAGCAGTCATCAGATGAATTCTGCTCTGAACTGCAATGATGTAACCCCCAAGTGAGAATGTTTTGCCATATGAATGCATAAAGCCTGTACCTCTAATAACAGACCCTCCCAAGCCTTTTCCTGCACCCTAGTATGTGTTTTCCACATAAGCCTTTTAGTCCTAATATAATTTCTATCCCCAATACTGAAACTGACATTATAGAAGAAAGAGAAACTTCAGAAGTTCTAGAATAAACTCCTTTACGGTGTAATTGATATTTGTTTAACCATGGAGTTACAAATGCTCCATGGTCCAGGAGGGGCAGCATTGTAGAAGACTGCCTTAGTGCTTTCCATGGGAGAAATTGGTCTGGGTTTTTCTAAATAGGTACAATTTCTCTAAACATGTTCAAATTTCATCATAAGCAAGGCCTAGAACACTAAGGAAAAAAAAAAAAAAGACAGCAAGTATATTAATAAATTCTGTAAATTTTAGCCATAATTATTCCACAGAAGTAACTTCTGGTAATTTTGTATAGTCCTTTGCATTTGCAATTTCTCAGCCAATTCTTAGACAGTCATCAGTCTCACAACTCCCCCTGTTTCCCAAACATCATTATCACAAGTTTAGAGAGAGAATTTTCTTACTGAACAGAGAGATTTGTGCAGAGACATACACTTAAATAATGAAATTTAAAAGCTAAACTCCTTGCCTATCTTCAAATTAATTTATCATTTTCCACTTTCAGATTGCAAAAAGGGCTACAGACTGAACTAAATGGGTTGTCCCCTGAGGGAATATTCTGGGAAATGAGAGAGTAACAGGAATCTTTCAAAATAATAAATGCTTTTCTTCACCAATTATGCCATGTAGATGAGAAAGGCAAAAGCAGTAAGAGGAAAGAAAAAAAGTAACATAAAAAGATTCTTTAAATGCTAACACACAGACAATAAGAAGCACATTAAAGGGGCTAAATCACACAAGGAGGTGATTTCCAAACAGGAATTCATGCATTTTGATATCTGAGACAATGACAAAATTGCATGACCAACTCCATAAATAAAATTCACAAGGCTGCAATAAAAGTTTAAACTCTCTGGTCATTGAAAGATAGGGAGCTGGATGTGATTCTGAATTCCAGCCAACTAAGCAGTGGGAGGTTTGTTTTAATCATTACAAAATGATGAATGGAGGAATGAATGTGCCTGGAATTCACCCCTATGATCCCTTGTCCATTTAGGTGTCTATACCTAACATCTATGAGAAATCAGTATTCAAAGCCATTATTTTATACATTGACTTCTTTTTTTAATCAAAAAAACCTGCTCTCTTTCTCTCTTTAGAAAATCATTGACTGATTCCCTTCTTCCTATGAGAGCCCAACAGTCAGGCAGCACCACAGCTGTCCAGACAGCTTGGGTCTTAAACCCTCTACATTCCTATGTACTTAAAACCATAGCTTATGCATCCCAAACACAGGCATATAATCAATCAATAAGCCTAGGAGTAAGCTATAGAATTACTGGAGAAGAATCATGCCCAGTCTCATAAAACAGAATCATTTAATTACTCTGTAAACATGTCCAGGTACAAACCAGACAGGAAAAAGAAATGTTTAAAATAGCAATCAATACCACTGCAAATGTGTATTTACAGTACTGGCAGCTGAACAACTGACCATAAATAATTTCCAACTGGCAATTAAAAGGATAACTTTTCAAACAAAACATTTTGTAGAATGAATAAGAACAAGAAAATCTATCCAGTCTCTTAGAGCCTAAAAATTTTCTAGGGGGATTTCAGGAGGTGCTGGCAGGTGACTTGAGCTCCTGACCCAGAGTTCCTTCCCATCCTCTAGTCCCATGCTCCTTCTGCATAGCAGGCTCTCAAGTAGTGTGACCCCTGGCTTTTGAAATGACTAGAAGAGCCATTGAGAATGTACTTATTAGAGCTGGGATAGCAGATACTGATTGACATTAAAGCATTTAAGTAGACACTGAAAAAGCCTGCCATCATCTCAAGCTATTTGACAGAAACTGCTGAGTACATACAAATGCACAATTATCCCTGTGAATCTGGGAGGGTACCTAGGAGAAGAACCTACTAGCCCTACAGGTCTACACTTTGAAGCTAAAAGAAAAAAAGTAGTCTCAGCCAAGGGTTAAAGGAGTGAAGGCAGATGTTTAAAAACCAGGGAGTTAATTTAAACTCCTGAAGTTATATCTGGGCACCATACGGTTGTGTTTTCAAAAACACAAAAATGGATGATTTAAGAGAAAAAAGCCCTGCTCGAAGCCACTGGGTCATGGACACATTAGGAAAACTGCTACCCAGATGAGGCTGCATCTCTCTGAGAATGAGGGCTTGTGTCATTTCATACAATCACAGCTCTGCAAAATAACAAATAATCTCTAAGCAGCTGTTGACATTCTCAGAAGCTGTATTTTAACTCCTGCCAAATGGCACCACATGCCAAAAGAGACTTGTTGCTTTTCTCTATGCCTGAATGGTGGCACTTGGCTTGCTAAAAATGTACCCTGCTGGGCTGAATGTAGAACCTGTGCCTCACTTTTAAAACACAATTGACCAGCAGGGAAGGCATAGCCAACCTGAGCCCACCATCAGCTACCAGCATGCAGAAAAGGCAGTCCTTCACTGGCTAGAAAAAGTCTGCAGAAGCACATATTGAGATACTTTAAAAAATGACAGTTCTGAGGTTGGGATTAGAAATGTCCATTAATTTTCATGAGAATTCAGCCCACCCATGACTCAGGAAACTGAGGACCTCTAAGGCAAATTGTCTTCCACTGTGATTTTCCATTCAGTTAATATCACCTCCTGCCTCATTGCACCTGGATCTGATGATTTTACCCAGCCTTGACTTGCTTCCTGATTTCAAAATAAACAGCATAACCAAAAAATCCAAGCAAATCTGAAGTTTTATGCCTGTTTTGTTTTTCTGAGAAATATTCCCTCCACCTTAGGTCTATGATAACAGCATTGGGAAACAAATCTCATGAATCTATTGGTCCTTTGGAAGTGATCAGGTGTGCAAATTCACTCTGAAATTTTGAATTTCGCTTCTTGTCCCCTTTCATAACCTCTCTAGTTCTGTGGTTTAGGATTGAGATTCTAGTCTTTTCCACCATGTTTCACACAAGTATTTTCATTTGAATAAATGCTATGATTCTTTGAACCTTTCCAAAGAAGAATATCTTACAGCTAAAAAAGCAGATCTAAAATTATTCAAAAACTATTTCAAAACATGATTAGCACATGCCATCAGACCATCTTAGGAAGGCAGTTGGCTAGAAAAACATCAAATATGAATATAAATAATATAAATCTTGTTATAGTTATATGGTGGATTTCCTTTGCATGATGAATTACCTTTCTGTTAAAGGTTTTCCTTTTTATACTGGCTGGACACATGTACAACTATCTTGTCTCATGAGCAACTAAAACAAATTAGTTAAACATTTCAGGAACGTGCATTGTACATGATAGTATGATTAACAGCTGTTAGAGGATTTGGACAATTCTAGTTTACTAGAATTGGCCAATTTACAATTTACAGTGTAAATTTCCAGAATTATATTTTTTCCAAAGTCTTAATTTTACTTAATTTTACTGTAAGAGCTTGTTTGACTTTCATTAGCAAAGCTTCATTTATTTTTATCCAGGAACAAAAATATGTAAACATGCCCTTGTTGATGGTGAGTAACCACTTTCCTTTCAGCTTTTGCTGACTTGCAAAAAAAATTGCTAAATAAAGTATAACACCTGAAAGTTTAAGTACATATACAATCTCTCTGA
The DNA here is from genome assembly GCF_022539315.1 of Serinus canaria. NCBI lineage: Eukaryota > Metazoa > Chordata > Aves > Passeriformes > Fringillidae > Serinus > Serinus canaria. The sequence goes on along the minus strand of NC_066316.1, from coordinate 54,795,042 downwards.
ACTCAGATAAGTTGTGCAATATTAACAACTTTGCAAAACTCAAGCCAGACCATTGCTACTCCACTTCAAACTTTCTCCAGCTGTAACCTTCACATGAAGATTTCATGAAGTGCAGGAATGCTGCAGGCAGCACAAGCCAAGGTAGCTCTGGAAGAAGCAGCAGGGCAGGTGCATCCCCTCAGCCAGCCCATCCTGCCAGGAGGCAGCACACTGCTGGCCCCACCAGCTGCACAGCACTGTGGATTTGGGATGGACAGCAGCTCCCAGGGCAGCATGCTGGGCAGAGTTAACACTGCACTCCAAGATCTCTGCATTCCAAGAGCAGATCTGAAGGCACAGGGGCACTCAGCCTCCCCAGCCTGCCCCAAAGCAAAGCAAGCTCCAAGCACAGTTGAACATGAGACCCTCTCCTTCTCTCCCCCTGCAGCTCTGATACAACGACCAGATGGTGCTTCTTACAGTGAGAAATACTGTGCTGGCTTTAAAACAGAGTTAGCAGTGTTTCTCCTGGGTGCATCTCCCAGAGAAGATAAAATGCAAATGGCAAAGATGTGATTACATCCAGGAGTGGAGGCAATGTTGAAGTCTTACTGAGAGCTTTAATGAACTCACTTGCCAGCAATCACCAAAATTTTATTTGCAAAATCGCTCCCTTTTAGCTGGATTTTCTGGATGATAGAGAATTCCAGCCATATTCATTCAGTAAGGGTGAAAACAGTCCACATAACCTACTGTTAATGAGATATTCTCAGATTTAAAACTGTTGACAAACTAAGAAAGATGTCTGAATAAAACCCCAGTGGATAAATCTTATTACATTGATTCATCTAGCCCCAGGCCAGGCTGCAGTTGTAATTAACTTACACAGTAAATTCTGCAAGAAAACATGTTATTATTTGCTTCATTACATGGTAAAATAGTGACCATAGAACTACTTGGTGCAGTTCTACTAGGACAGATTGAAGATAAGGATGGAGGAAGAAAGTAATAAGAGATAATATATGACACACTGCTACCTGGGATGGCTTTCAGGAAGGGTCAATACATGCTGACATTGTAAGAAAATTTTTTGGGTTTTTGCCTTTTTTTTTTTTCCCCTGGAAGCATTTTCACCAAAAAAAAAAAAAAAGCAACACCAAAAAAAAAAAACCACAAACAAACAAACAAAGAAACAAAAACCAACAAAAAAAAACCTAACAAAAAAAAAAACCACCTCCAAAACAAAACTAAAAAACACCCACCAAAAATATAAATTATGGACATTATAGAGAAACTGCAACTTTTCTAATGTCACTTGAGAAGCGTAAGAGGCCTTTCTATACAGAATAGTGATTCTGATTTTAGTGCAAATCAGATAACTCTCTGTATGAGCAGACAAAACTATTTTTGTATTCTTTTACAGAATTTGTGAATATAGGTGTGATATCTGTACATATTGAGTAATATGGACAGTTGCAATTCTGTACATAAGACTGAGTTCATAGGTCTAAAGACTCAGTTTTTAAAAATTTGACTGAACTCCCCAGATGGACATAAAAGCAAAGCCCTTCCTACTGTTAAGCTTAAACCAAAGGTGGGATCTTTTCACTGAATGCCAACCATTTCACCTTTTTGTTTACCTTTAGCAGAATAGAATAGACTTCCCAACCTCTTCAGCACTGACCATAACCCAAAACACGTTATAAAGGGCATTGTCCAAGCACCTCTTAAACAGTGACAGGATTGGGGCATTGACCATCTCTCTAAGAAGTTTGTTCCAGCACTTGGCCACCCTCTTGGTAAAGAAATGCTTCCTAATGGCCACTCTAAACCTCACCTGGAACTGAGTTGAACCATTCTCACTCATCCTGTCACTGGATCCTAGGGAGAAGAGCTCAGCATCTGCCTCTCCACATCTCCTTCAGTCCATGATCAATATTTTTGGGAATGAATAAAAAGAGTCTCAAATGGCCAAGATGTAGAAGAGTGCTTCCAGGTATTTTCTAATTCGTAGCCAACATAATGTCACTATAAATTGTTTAGTCAATAAATTCAGCTACAGAAATTAAGATGTTTTAAAATTCTACTTGCAAAATTATTAGAAATATGAACATACAATCAAGAAAATAAATCATTTCTTAAAACAATAATTTTTCGGACCTTAAGTATTCCCATAGCAATTTTTCATGAGTAATGGAAATGACACAAAATTACATACTCACCCTAATACATGCTTTTAATCAAAGGAAAATAACTATAGGCCAATTAAAATTCACAGACTTTCACAGTGGAAGAAAATGGGGCTACAAACAACCCACTCTATTTAATTCAATCACCTGTTAACTTCATTCTTTATATAATCTTATAAAATCTTAAAAACTAAATTATATGGATTTAGAGAGCTTTTCTCCAAATTTCTTTCACTCTTGTAATCAGCTGGGTAAATAAGAGTAATAAATTATTAACATTAAATTTGTGCAAACTCTTTAAGACAGTACCATGTCCATGCTTTCCATGCATTTTGCAGTACACATGAAAATCAAGGATTATCCAGCATTTGCTGATGAGCCTTGTACATTACTGATTTATACAAAGAAAAGTTTATCATTTGGGCCCAGCAAATTTTCTGTGTCTCAGTTTTAGGCAACACAGAAGGACTTTTTGGGTTCTACATGTTTCAGTGAAAATCTCAGTCTTTGTGGCAGAATTCACACTTTTTTGCACAGCTACTTCATTCACTAGTATCTGCCAAACTGTTTTCCCAAAGGGTAATTCAAGTCTCTCTTTAAAATCTGCCTGGTCAGCTCCATTTCCTTCAAGGACAAGTTGTATTTAATTAGAGGATCTTCCTTCTGTCCTTTTTCTGGGCACCCTTTGGGGCAGGCGCTTTTTGTTTCAGCGCTGAATTTGTGAAAACATGCAAACAACCAACATCACCAGCCAATAACATTGACATGGCTCACTGTGCCCATTGTCACAGACCTCAACCAGTGCTCACCAAGGTTGTTAATGTCCTGTCTCCCAGCCCCATAGCAGAGAGCCTTTTCAGCTTACCTGTTGATCAAAACTTTTGGTAGCAAGCATTGCATTCTGTATAAAAGACAGCAAAGCTCTTTCCTCATCCCTGGGACTTAAATCCCAGCTCAAAGGTCAGTGGAGCAATGCCCTTACTTTCCCTTTGGGCCCATCACACAGTGTCTGCATTTTCAGATGCATAGACAATGTAGAGCACTAACATGGCTGAATATATATAAAAATGATTTAAGCAAGCTGGAGTGCTGGTACATTAAACACAACAGTGAAAAACAGAAACCCAAGCGCTCTTTTCATCTGCCATACACTTCTCCAGGGATATTTATTCTCACAAGTTTTCATTTCTTATGGCTATAGAAGATGGATATTCCCTCCTATTTAAAAGTAATAGGAAACTTAATTTCTGTAAATATTGGAAGAACCTGAAAAACAATTCCATACAAGCAAAATTACATTAATTTTCTTAAACTAATGGTAATCAGCATATAAGCAAAGGAAAAAAAATCAATATGCAAAATTCTATATCAAAGTTTCTTTTCTGATTCTTGTTGAGAGGGTTAAAATAGCAAACTAGAAAGTTCTAAGTATTTTCTAGATTTACAAGACAAAATAAGTAAACAATGATGATCTCTAAATGAATGAAAAGTATTCATTTAACAGGCTGAAATAGGTACAGGAGGACTTCTGAAATACTAGTTAGCATGTTATGTCTACAAGTCAGACTGATCTGTCATGCTGAGAACCAGAGATGGGAAATAATGGGAAATATCAAGTTCAGCAGGCAAGTGGGAGTTTTGGTTAATGTTTGGACTGTGATTACTCAAACTTTAAAAAAATAGGTATAACTCAACAGACAAAGCCAAGCTGCTGGCTGACCACTGGGCTGGCCCAGCAGGTTGGCATGGCTCGTGGGACCTGCAGTCCAAGCTGTACTCCCTGGTAAGAGAAAGCCTTGCCCAGCTGCAGCCCAGACTGAACATTTTCAACTAAAATAATATCCTTTTTCTTTTTATTCCCAATAAAAAAACCTTTTTGCCCCTCTCACTACTTTACTCATTGGTGTTCACTCACAGGCTTGAGCACGCACATATCCCACCTGCAAGCTCCAATGTTCATCAGCTATTTGCTTCATGATTTAGGTGTGAAATGAGTAATTTCTCCTGAAAATATAGTGGGTTGTCTGGTTGAAGCTTTCCTACAGTCTTTCTTCTGAAGGTGAATGCTTCACGACAGCCAAACAGCCACAACAGAAAAGACACACAGTAGATCCCGCAATTAAAAATTTTCAACAACTCATTAAAATAATTACTGCATTTATTTTGCAGGAAAGTATTCATTACCTACACTACACCCATTAATAATGTGAGGAATGCAATTTCCTTATGCCCTGGTACGTTATTGCTAGTTTGATAAATGCAAATCTCATATTCAAGGAGAAACAGTGCCTATTGCACTATGGAATCTTTTTTCTTTTGTTTACAAGGATCCAATTTTCAGCAGATTGAGTTATTCTTTCTCATCTTGTTTTTATGGTTTATTCATTAAGTGGGAAGAGCTGAGGCCTAATAATCAGAAGCATTTGTCTTTGACTTCAACAACACACCTCTGCAAAACATAAATTCCCCTTATTCTTCAAAAAATATGCATATCTTCTTCTGGAAGACAATAAAATATGATATTACAGTAAATTACAGCCAGTGGCGAATGAGAAAATGAGGACAAAGACATGACATTTCTGTTTAATGCACCTATTCTTCTGACTTGACTTGTATTTCACTGAAATCACTCAGAAGTACTCTGATCATAGCTACACTGTGAAATCCTTCCATTCAGTAAGAGTGTTAACCAAAGTGTTTATCAATAAGAAGGTCAAAGTTTGATCTTTCCAATAAGTGTTTGAATATATATGCAGGTTGAAATTTATACTAAAGTCAAAAAATTATACTGCATTACCTACAGGGGGTGGAAGAGAACAAGTTATTAGATTTCTGTCCTATGTTTAAGTCCTATAATACATGAATTAGTCAAGCACTCTACAAAACAATATTCTGGTATTGGCTTAAGACACACATAAAAATTTAGGAAAATTTTCAGTTCATACTTTCAAGGAAAAAAAAAAAAGGTGAACACTCCGTTTTCCCTCTTCTGACTTTTCAATGTTTTTTCCCAGCAGTGTGATTCTTATTGTTCTACCTTTTAACAAAATTATGTAAGTGACTCCAGATTAGAAATGACAGGTGAATATCAGATATTTTATCAGATTCAACATCTTTATAGAAAGTTTAGCCCACAGGGTTCTGAGCAGACCATGTTTGAGACTGAGCAGTGCTGTAGCAGGTCACTGGCCACCTTTCTAAGCTGCTTTCGGCCTGAAATAGACACCAAGACCTTCAACAAAGCCACCAGGTCTTCACCCCAGCTAGGGCTCTCTCACCCTCCTTTCTCCTTTCATTTGTACAAAGTTGATCAGGCAGCCTGGCAGTTCCACTGAAGTGCATCTCACCTCTGCTAATGAAGGAACTTGTGGGGTATTGCAAATTGCTCTGTATGCTGTACTGCAGTAGCATTGAAATACTCTCTGTCAGACCTCAGGCATCTCAAAGTGGCCATCACTTTCTAAAAAGTTTAACTATGCTCTCCAGAAATCTGAAACTATCTTGGGGAAGATAAACTCCATGGCACAAGCCTATGTGCCCCATCACAGGCAGATCCCCTCCCATCTGCGACCCTAATGCACACAGGGCTACCCTTTGGAGCTTTGGAAGTTCCTACACATTTCTTCAAATTATAAACCACTTTTTTAATGCAGAGATTTCTGATTACAGTCATCTTTTATAATTAAGATTTCCGCTGTGTCTGTACTAAGTAAAATAATTTTGAGCTTTTCTAGTCTAGTTCTTTTTCTCAGTACATGCACAAAATTTCCTTTAATAGCCCTTTATTCCTGTAACCCCTCCACCAAAAACATTTAATTCATCCTAGATTTCCTCTGAGAAACCATTTGCAATTCAGTACTTCACATTACCTGTGAACTGAGGAACGAGCACAAACCTAGAGTTTGCTTGCATAGCTTGCCCTGTGAAAGGACAAACATTTGGTAAATTACATGCAAACCTAATAAAATCATCATGGTTTGGCTTCTGTAAAAGATGTCAGAGAGGTAAAAGATGTCACTTCTGGATCTTTAGATATACTATACAGGAGAGCAGCACCATTTTGTCCATTACCAGGGCTGAAAATTTCTAAATTATAATCTCCTGTGATTTTTTTTTTAAATTTTGGTACACAGAAAGAACTCCATCACATAGATGTGAGCAAATTGCAACCATGCTGGAAAGTAAGCAGTAATTTGGGGACCTCGAAAAATCTAAATTGTACCTGAATAAGACCTTAAAAAAAATGTTCGTCCATATCAGATCAGGACAACATTATAAATTAATCATTTTTATAGCTATTCCCTTACCTCTTTTTGTAATATAATCTGCCTAAGGCTGAGTAAATAGGATGTGGCTGGATGAAAGGCATGGAGTGCTGCCAGAGTTGGAGCACAAAGTTAGAGCAAAATCTTCTCTCCCCTTTAGTCACAAGAATTCCATGGAAGTAACAAGGGCAATTGTTAAAGTTTTAAAAAGTGCTGAGTGTGAAAAATGCAGCAAGTCACCTACGCCTGAAAGAGCTCAAAATTGAAACAGCCAGCAAAAATAGGCAGTTATCAGATGATGGCTAGAGGATGTGATATGTCAAGGAGTAGGGTGTGAGCCAAGAAGATCAGCATGCACCATATTAGGTCCACCATTTTGTATTCATCCATCATTTGAGCTCTTTGGTTTCAGAAAGGTTAGAGTTTCACACAGGCAACTTTAGAAACAGAGGTTGTTGGGAAGAACAGCTGGCCAGAAAATTTCCACTGAGGGGAAATTTCATTGCAAACACAACCAACTTGGTAACTCTTTGATGATCACAAATAGGGCTTCAAGGAAACCCTGCCCAGAGAAAGAACACCTGGGTACCTTGAAGTCTTGAAAACACTTTGGAAAGAAGACTCTGAGAAAAGCTGGGCTTTGTGTTATGAAAACAAGGACAGAGCTTTGTGTCAATGGTCTGTGCCTCTAGAGGGTTCACATGGAATGCTGGTCCAGACAGCCCCAACATGGAGAATACACTTGCAGCTGCTGAGGATCTTTTCGATCCACTTTCCAAAAAACCCTCATGTCAAATGGTGTCTCACCCTGTGGTTAGGAGTTCTTTACCCAAGCAATTAAAAAAAATCTCCATCTGTGCAGAGATGACCTGGTTGCAGGCTTAGCCTTGCAGATAGCACTTGCTGAGGAGAATTGCTTCTGTGATAAAACATTGCCATCCATTCAACTGCAGAAAATTTACACCAGCAGTTGCTTTTGTTTTTGCAATGCATGCAATTCCAGCTCCAAAAATTAAAGAAGATAAAGAAATTACAGTGTAGTAGAGGCAATGCCAAGCCATTTCATGTTTAACTAAACAGCTACCAATTTGCAAGAAATTTCAGGTGGTATTGACTTGGATCAGACTCAAGTTAGTGACCTAGAAATAAACACTTCTATCTCCTTACTGCTCCCCTCATTCATCCTGTCCTGTGACACTCCCTTGCTGAACTAAAGCCAACAAAAGAAACATTTCCTCTGTTCTTAAAGACCATTACAGATTTTTTGCTCAATGACCAAAAGAAAAGTCAACTCAAAACCAACCAATCAAAAAAAAACCCAAACAAAACAAGACAAAAAAAACCTCACAAAACAAACAAACCAGTCCAGATTTCATCATTTTCTACCAAAGAGCATACTTTTTAATTATGTTTCCAATCCTGAAAAATAAAAAACATTATCTAAGAGAAAGGCGCTGTCCTCATTTAGGCAAACACCCAATTATGACAGGCACACAACTGCTATGTGCTCTACTGCTACAGAGTTGTTTTTTTTTTCCTCCAAGAAAAAAACTTTCAGAAACCTGTTTATTTCACAAGTCACAGTGCTTCACATTTCAGCTTACAGCAGTATAAGCAATAATACTCATCAAAAGCTGTAATGGATCACAGATTTGGCATGCCCTTTGCCTACAACACTCATTAGTATGTTTTATCTGCTTGCATCCATCATGCAGGGATAGAAAGAGAAAAATCTCAATTGGAGTCCCAGTCCCTAAGAAGGGCTGCTACAAAAGAACCATGCTTAGAAAAACTGTCTCTGTGGTAACAAATGAGACAGTACTGGGGTGGCATTCAGAGATTCAAGATTTAGTTGAGATGTAAACCCTACCTATTACATGAGTAGTGGGATATGCAATTTAAGGTACAGCATGGGAAAAAGACAGGGAAAGCTTTACCAAGGGGGGCAGGAGAAAAAAAGGAAAAAAGATTAAAGAGGAGACAATGAGAGAAACACTTTGACAAGACACTAAAAATGTTAGAAAGGATTCTTATTTGCAAGCATAGAGTGAAGCTTCATTTTATTTACCTTTGATTTTTTTTCCAATCTATGTATTAATTTTTACTCTGATTCCTTAATTCATGATAAACAAGCTTTTATTTAGATTACAGGTAAGCCAGTTTGGTGCTGTAGAGCAAAGGCCACCACTGTGAAACCAGTACATGAAGTATTTAATGACTCCTCAGAGATGGTAGATTTTACTAACGCAGAGGAACTCTCTCAATGCAATAGGATTAAGAGGCTCATGGGCTGGACAATACCTCCTGCCAGGCTTCAAAAAATAAATACAAATCTATTGGCAGTCACTGACTTCTGGGAATTCAGCCTACTCAAATCAGTCTTTTGTTATTGAGTAGACATCAATATCAGGCCACAGCTGTGGTCACCATCTTTCACCATCACACACTCAGATGGGGACATTTATATAAAGAATAGCCCGGAACAAGTTAGCCTGGAATGAAGATGGCTGATAAGCTAGATAAAAGAGACACCTGCAAAACTACATGTTATGTGAAAGGTAAATAGTCACCCAAAGGAAAATAGTACCAAAACCAGATGCCATTTATTGAAGTTTTAGATACTGTGCCCAAAATATCCACAGAGGTGATTCTCTGTGCAATAAGCTATAAATTCTCACTCAAGGAAACTGTGGATGCTAAATTTTTACATGAGTTCAGAAATTGACTGAACACACATTAAAAAAAAAAAAAAATTTTAAGACAATGCTTTTGCATCTTCCAGTGTCCTGCAGGAACCTGTCCTCATATTCTTGTTATTTAGCACTTTCAGTACAGCAGAGCAGAGCTAGACAGCAGTCATTTGTTAGTTATTACAGTGACTTTCAGATTTGTTAGCCAGAAAAACAAATGTTTTAATTGCTGTTCCCTGTTCCAGGGAACTGTCACTGACTCTTCTGTTACAATAGAAAGTTGCACTATAATAAAATTAATTACTTGCTATTTACAAAGGAAAGCTTTAGTACAACAATAAACAGGACATTTTTCAGATGCTAGGGAATGTTTTAAAAAAGGAGTACCATCACTTTATTTAGGTAAATTATTGTAATTTTCTCATAGTTAACTCTTTATTAGCAGTTACAGAATTGTGCAGATTGTAAGTGAACCTCCTTCACTCATTCAATCCAGTCTTCTGTCCATAGTGGGTATAGTAAAAGCACATGGTCTAATAAAAGCAAGTTGCACAAGATATTCTACAGTTGCATTTTGAAAAGACCTGAGGATGGAGCATCCTACTCTTGGGCAAAGGGGAGATAAAAGAATCCTATATCCAAGGTTGTATCCACTGTCTCTTGTTCTTCAAATCAAACCTCCAAGAGTTTGGCTTTGTTTTCATTGCTGGCTACCCAGAAGATGGGTGTCTGTTACTGAAAAAGAGATGGGGGTACATACAGGCCCTGTGTATGCCAACTTGAATAGCAGGTTAAGATGACCAGTTAATACAGGAGAAAAGAAGTTCTCTTTTGATTGCAGCTATGATAAAAAACTTCATCTGGTTTTCAATTTCCTTTTTTTTTTTTTTTTAGATCCAGACCTCTTAACTGAAATCTCTTTGGAGGAAGACAGATAGTACCTGATGCCTACAGTCTTTATATAAAATCTGATTAATTTATAAATAACCCAGATGAAGCAGCTACGACAAGTATTTAGAGGAAATGAATCCATACACACAACATTGTTCATCAGATAGGAACCTCATACTGTCTACAACTGCATGTGTGTCCTATTTGTCATTTCATTTAAAGACAACACGCCAAATATAAGCAGGTGTCAGTCTTCACACCTGCCAAAGTGTCTTACTACAGAAATCAATTTCATGCACTTATTTTTTTTCCTCCCTTATAAATAGTTGAGGCACCAGAAATTCACTGTCCCAATGCTATTTATTAATAAATACTACTTATTAAGAGGAGGAAACTTTAAAGCTACATGTTTCTCAGTGACTCAAATTACATGTCTCAAAACACCAACCTTCCTTTCTGAAAAGAGCTGTGATCTTTGAGATACCCTCTGAAGCTCTCCCTTCAGTATTGATATGCACCATTGCCAGGAGCTCTTTTCTGACTTGACTCAGGAGCCAAATTCTAAATACCCTTCATCTCTTCTCTTTGGTACTGCAGAACATCTGCTTGCTTGCTTTATGCCCCTTGATTTTTTCATTGTTCTTGGTGCAGAATCACACATTACAAGCATCCATCTCCCTCAGAAACTTGGAATTCCTTGTGAGAATGTTATTTTTATTTATCTTCACTTTGGCATTTCTTTGATTTGTCTTGTTTGTGGAAGCAGATTTTATTTTGGGTGACACAGCAGCCCCCTGTACTTAGACATTTTCAGACCAACATGATGAAGTGTTACAAATTGCTTGCTTGTTCATATATCAGTTTTACTCCCATGCAAGATTGAAAAATTTTGCACTTGTTTCTCTCCAAATATGTGAGATTTTCCTGGAATTGGTTTTCAAACAGCTATTTATAGTTGTGATTGCAGCTGCAACTCAAGACATGTTAGACTGCTCTTTCTCTAAGGCTCAAAAAACACTTCCCACTATGAGCGGATCTTGGAAACAAACCTGTTACACACTTTTGCCTTTTTTTCTCACAAAAACTTTTTACAGTGACATAGGAGTAGCTCAGCTTGATTTTTTTTTGTTGTTGTTGTTGTTGTTTACCATTTCTCCTTCCCCCAAAACTGTGTTCAAGGGGCAGTTTGTATGTTTATCCTGACCAAGTGCAAAGAGAGGTGGTGGGAATGACAGCAAAGATTCTGGGCTGCTGCTAAGGGTGAGAGAGCACAAGGACTAAGCTGCTGTTGATTAGGTTTCCACTTCTCACAGGGATGGAGAGGGAGGACAGCAAATCACCAAGCACAAGCTTAGCAGGGAGCAGAGAAGCTTAGTTATGTACTGGTATTTCGTGTGAAGAAAAGCTAAAACTGGCTCTATTTTGCACATCTACAGAGAAAGCAAGATTTTCAGTAACTGGGAAACATGCACAACTCCTTTTAGCAGGGAACACAGGCTTATAGGACATTGCTATATTGAGTCTGGAAATATTTGTCCACTGCCTGCCTAGATGTGTACTTATTCACAGCATGGTCTGTAAAAGGGAAATGCACAGGGAGTGCAACATTTCAGGCACATCCTGATTTGAACTCCTGTAAGGAATTATAGACAGGACCAGTGGGTCAGGGCAGACCAGAACAAGTCATGTCTCTCCAAACAACTGTCATTAGAAAAAGAGAAGCTGAGTACAAAAGTGCATCGAGATTTATATTTTAATAAAAAAAAAGGGTTTTTTTTAAACTGAATACAGCATGTCACAGCTATAGCCCTCTATTTTCTCCTTCCTTTACAGCTCTGACTGTTGGGTACATCCCAGCTTCAGTGACCTGGATGTATGCCTGACTCCCCCTCATCCCACAGCATAATAATTCTCCCTCTTTTACCTTCAATTCCATAGAAAGTGGGAAAGGAAAAAAAATTGCCCATGGTCCCACAGATCTGCAGTCTGCATACAGAGGACTGTGGGCAAGGGTATCCTACAAAGCACAAGCAAGCCTCAGACTAAATATTGTTTGCACAAGCTGAATTCTGCAGGTCTCCTGTCTAGTCTGCCTGCTACATCAGGGCAACCCCAGTGTCAAAAGCACTCACTGACAGGATTCAAGTAATTGCAATTTCTCCCTCTGGGTGCTATGGATAATAGGGTTGAATACTCCTATGGAGTTAGCCATAACAGTAAAAAGCAAAGCATAAACTTTAATCCTCAAAAGTTAGGGAATTTCCCTTCTCAGACAATGAATAAATGGACATTTTAATCAGAACAGGGACTAACACCTGGAAATCTCCTCTCCCAGAGGAGTGTGTGATGAAGTCTTTCTTTATCTTGTTCCCTCTGTCCCAAACTATGTCATGGTCCCAGAATATGTACAAAGGAAAAATAGATTCTCTTCTCATCCATGCCAACAGATACCCTGCTGTCCTGCATGCAAAAGAAATGGGGTTTGAATTTTCCAGAGGAAGTTACTTTACCTTGGCTTCTGCTTCTTAGGTGATGTTTCAACTTTTACAGCACTCTGAAGGAAATGGGCACTGTTTCTTTTATTTGAAAGGATAGCTGCCTTTGGAGTCTGGCACAGGCTCTGCAGCCCATGCAGATGGAGACACAAGAAGACACCACAGACTTCAAACACGCACGGCAAGGGAACACTTCCACACGCACTCAGAGCAAGCAGACCTGCTGTCTATGAACACACAGCTGTTCTGTACCTCTGCAGCAAGCCTGAAGAATATGCCAGAGCACACATTCACTATGCAGAGGCAGAAAAAGGACTCAGAATATGGGTCTGTGCTGTAAAGTGAGTGCTGCCCTTCTCTAGTCCTGAATGGGCCACATGCAGCTGGAACAATTTCAAACAAGCCCTAAGAAATTGAATGTTTCCTGGTTCCACTGCTGTGCTCCACGTAAGGTATTGTACCATACAGGCTCTACATTAGGCTGCTGTAGAAAGCCTTAAACTGGGAATGAAGGACACATCACAGAAATGCTTTTTGGGGAAACCAGCGAATTCATTTAGACTTAGTAAAGAAATTTCAAACAAATAGAAAAATAAACATCTAGGTAGAGAGCAAAAGAGGTTTTGATTGTGGTGTGATTCCAGGACTGGTCACTGAAATCATCAGCTGAAAAAGGTGAAACAAATGAAGTAAGGGAAAAATTCTGGAGGAACAACACCAAAAAAACCCATACTAGTCATAACAAACAGAAGGAAATTGACTTAAGAGATAAATGAACATTGCAAAGCAAGAAATATCTCTATGTCAATGACAGAAGAATGAGGTAATTCAAGATAAGACAGAAGGAGCTTTGGAGAGGGAAAATGAAGTTATTTTGAATAATGCCTCCGATGAGCAAAGATAAGTACCTGCTAACACCAATTAGTCAGGAAAGACTGAAAAAGTTGAGTCAACATAAAAGAAGTATTTCATATAAATAAGGAGATCAGGTCTTCTGATTGCACAAAAAGCTTTTCTGTCATTTAATCATATTGCCCCTTTCTTTATGGCCATCTTCTGCTGTAATACATACATGCCTCATTCTTCAAAAGCCTTTACAAGAATACAGTCTTTCAGGTTAAAAGCTAAGAAATGTTTATAGATCCCAGAAACTATTATGAACAGATTCTTTATGTCTATAGCTTACCTGCTTACTAACAGCAAAGGGAAAAGTTCATTTTATAATGCTGCAGATATCTTTTATTTCCTACATTATTGCAGTGCATAAATTGCATCCATTTTGAACATAAATTGTAGCTTTAAGACTTCACACACTAGGACAGCCCTACTGAGTAAACACTCTAACCTTACTGTACTCTGAATCCATCATTTATCCTATTTTACCCAAATGTTTTTGGGTTTTTTTTCATTTCTGAAGATACTTAGAGGCTGGTTGTTATCTTCCAGGCAAGCAGATAATTTTGGACTTGACAGAATAAAGACATTTTCTGCACTGTCTCACACAGTCTTTGAAGGAGCTGATCATACCAGAACTAAAAGCTATTTATCTTTCAGGTGCTTGAGGGCTCTAAAAGGAGCAGCTTAACGGTTTTGATTTAGTTGAGCTGGGAACAGACTTAATCTTTTGAAACAAAAAAGATTAAGTAAAGCCTGAGGAGTGCCTGGATGTAACACTGGGGCGTTTATAGTCATTTGTTCATAGAAACTGAGATGCTGAATGCCACAGCCCTGCCGGCTTCAATGAGCTCTCCCCCTCATTTTTGTTAACCACCTGTGGGTTCTGTTGGCAGAGACAGATTTACAGACTCATGCAAAAACATTTTAGGTTAAGGGACAGTTGCCTGGGGGGGAAAAAAACTAAAGACAGCAGAATTATCAAAACCATGGATTGTATTTTGTGTTTTTAGCAGAGATTTCAAAAAAAGAAGACAATTGGAGAAGTGCACAAGCCTGAGCCCACAGGCAGTACCAGTGGGAGATGGGCTGCTCCTTTAGCACCTGTGGCCAAGTACTTTCTTGGTCATTTAGTGGGGGCCACTGAACACACAATCATGCCTTCAGCATCACACAGCCTGTACTTTCCTTGTAACAACTGATATCTATAGGGCACACAGAAAAGCTTAAGAGGAAATTCTGACTGAATAAATGAAAGAGAAAAAAATACTGTAGTTGACCATCCCGCCCTCCCCTTTAAAGCATGAGCCAAGATGGTTCTTCAAGAGAAGTAAATACACATGGACTAATAGCTAAGAAAACAGTTATTTTAGATAGATAATAGATGAAATAGATGTTCAAAACAGATCTTCAAAAAGAAGTTATATGCAAGAAGCAGTTGGGATCAGTAAGCAGAAGGAATAAAATGCCCAGTGACTGACAAAAATCCCTGTGCAAAGAAAAGCAAAGGACAATTAATGCACAACATATTGGTAATAACAGGACTATATTTCAATCCTGATATCCTGCAAATTTTGTTCCAAGCCTCTGCTCAAAAATGTAACTTATTTTTTTCCTTGTGTGGCAGTCAAGAAGGTAATTACATAATAAGGTTAGAAAAGTTGCTGATTCCAGAACACATAACATGATCTGAATTCAAAATAGCGACTGCTTCAGCAAATAGCACAAACATGGAAGTAACCCAGGATATGCATAATGGTCAGTTCCTACCAACTTGTCATATTTTCAAGATGTAGAACTTAATTTTCAATTCATTACTTATCAGGAATGCTGCACTCTGGGGACAGGGGGGCTGATTTTTAAACACACATTTCGAAGTTTACCCAGCTCCCCCATGTAATTCTGAATGAATTAGGAAATGGTTGTTTCTGTACAAAATGTCTGATCTGCACAGTTTTGAATAAGTGCACACTGATCAATGGGACAGCTGCTGTTGTATTTTTGGCTTTGCTCATCCAAGCCTGCAGAGTTTCTGGTATGCTTTCAGCAGGGTGTTTTATTCAGGGATAGTCACAAGGGCTATTCTCATAGTAATATAACCTCATCTTTAATACTGTTCTCAGTGATGCTAATAGGGAGTCGAATCTGGGCTGAAACCATTCTGTTTCCACAAAGAAATTTAAACTACTGCAACCACCATCATTTCAGGGAAACACATCCTGCTTTCCAGCTGAAAGAGGCCTTATATTAATAGCCAGCTAACTGTGAGAAAGGGAACCAAAACCAAGTACTCTTCTCAATTAGGAAGTAAATGCATTTTCACAATGAAGTCAAATAAGTCTAAATTTTAATGATCCGTTTTGAATCTCCTTATCTAAGGAGACGGAAGACAGTGGTGGGAGTTAGACCATAGGCAAGGAGAAGCTGAAAATTTTATATTTTTTATTGAGAGGAGTCAGACCTTATAACCACATGGAAGTGTACAGGTAGGGTGCTCTTCCTGCCAGATCTCCAAAAGTCCAGGGCTCATAAGAGTCCAGCCCTGATACTTAGGAATCCATAGCTTGAATCTCAAGGGAGTGTAAGGGCATAGATTATCTCCTCAGAGACAGGAGGTGAAGCACATCACACAAATATGTTTTGCATAGCATTTATGAAAAGCTATTCTTTCCTTAAGAGAGAGACAGCAAAAACTAAATAGTGAAACAGAAGATAAACACACCTCTGACTGTTAAGCCATTCTGAAGACACTTCACCAAGTAAAAGCTAATTGCAGCCTCTGCACAAGATCTGCTGCTCTCCTCTTGCTGTTCCAGATGACAAGTTTACTAAAGGAGGGGGCTCTTTTATAACCTTGTCAATGATTGCCTAATCAGCTTTATCTGGTGACCAAGGCCTTCCCATCAAGTGATAGACTGCTGAACTTCTGGCAGTCAGGCCTTCACTGACTACCTTGGCTGGCCAACAGCTGTCATCATTTAAGGGTGCTCTGCTTATTTATCAAAGTTGGGTGACCTACAGTGTCATCTTTTCTTTTCTATCAGCATTTTAATGTCCATGAGAACTTGGAGTGCTGTACACTTATAAGTTATTTGCTGCATATCTATCCAAGGATGAAACTTGCTTACTCTATTCTATTGATCTCACTTTTTAGACAAACCTGCCAAGAAAAAATAGTGAGAACCAGTGTTTTTTCTGGCACTGGGAGACCTGAGACCCCCAACCTGTGTACGTGAAAATTGCTGCTCAGACATGAAGGCCTGTTCAGTCCATCTGAGTCTGCCTCTGAGAAGTTGTTCTGGAATTTGAGGAAGGAGATGAAGCCTATCTCATGCTTCCTGCAGAGTGGACGTTCAACTGTACCTACAATTACATTGTGTAATTGCCTGTGAGATTCACTAGTGGGAATATTACTCTGTGGATAAGCAATATCAAGTAGCAGAAACCTTACATTTATTATCTACCTCTTCATTTGTGGGTTGGTCTTGTGGGATTTTTTGGTCAAAACCACAAATAAAATAAATAGAAAACTAATAGAATAAGTTTTCTTTTAAAACAATAGGTAAGGGCATTAGCAGACTCTGATGGTGATGTTGGAAAGAAATGAAAATTTCAAAGTTCCTCATGCATTTCATTGTGTGCATCTCACAGCAGAAGTTAAGAACTGCCTCAGGTTTGCCTTGCTTATGCCAGTGGGAGCATCCCCCCATCCTGCTGAGTGCAAATGAGCACTTTGTGCTCCAAGTCACTTGCCTTCAACTCTTCTTGTAGCCAAAAGCAACACACAAAGCAACTTCTCCTTCCTGCAGATGAGGAGCAAACTGGCAGTAAGGAGCAGAGTGCAGCTTGCCCCCCTTGCCCCTACCATGCTAGTTTTGAAACACACATTTCACTGAGTCTGGCACTGCAGTGTTTAAGGGTGGGCAGATAACTCCTATATTCACCCAGGGACAACACACACACCTAAGCCCAAGAACATCTGTTCACCTCCCAGGACATGTTTGTACACTTCCATCAGCAAGGTTTCTATGCAAAAGCTCCTTATTCCTTCTTCTTATTCGGTCCTGAAATTAGCCCCATGTTTTTTTTGTGCAAAAGGATGTTTAGTCCATAGGTCTTTTTTCATGGGCATTGGGGGTTTTGCTGTTTAGCTCACAAACCTGAGCAACTTTACATCCTTAATTTTCTATGAAACATCAGCTCTGGATTCTCTATAAAGGGAATGCATGACAAGGGAGTTATAAAAATAATCTTGCTACCAAATACAATACACATCTTTGCAGCAAAATCATATTTAAGTGAAGGTTTTATTTTGGCATGAAGAAAGAAGATAGTGGTGGCTAACAGGATATGAAAGTATGCAGAATTTAAAAGGTAACAGTTTTCTTAATCTACTTAACAGGGAATTAAAATTAGAACTATTGAAGTTTCGCAGCTGTAGTGAACTCACACACACAAAAAAAAGCTGAAAAGACAAAATCTCAGGCAAATGAAGCTAAACAACACAAAAGACATTTGTATATGAGTGAATGAGATTCAGTTGATGTTAATGGCTACATAAATAGAAATCATTAAACTGGCATTTAAATGAAAGGCAGAAATATTTGACACAAATACTAGAAATCAGAGACAGTAATTTAATAATAACTCAGTAGGATACAAAAGTAATGATGAGTAAGACACAGCATGAGACACCATGTAAGGAGCTTTGAAGTGGCAGTCAGTGAGATTTATCAGCCAGGAACAGGGACCTTCTGTAGATTTCCAAGCCTTCTGGAGAAGCCAGAGCACTGGAGTATGTGACAATTGTGGCATCCATTTTGGAAGACAGCTAGGCTAAGCTGGCTCAATTTTATGTCTTTCAGATTAAGATCAGACAATTCTGACAAAAATAAATGGAATGGCTGAAACTGGACCAGCTAAATAACATCAAAGGAAAGTTACTCTTAAAGATTTGCAACAGCTTATGGGGGAAAAAAAGAAAGTTATGGTCAAACTAATTTGACTAATCAATTCTGAAGTCCAAAGTTTGTTGACAAAAAGAATAGTGCAGATGCTGTACTGTGCTGTTGATTACTCATCAGCCTGACACCCATAAAAGGAACACTCAAGTGAAAAGGCATCTAATGCAGGGATAAAGTCCCAATGCCATCCTGCCAGGACAAGCATTGCTACTTCAAAATTATTATGTAGGTAAAGGATAGGGAAGGCAGTATTGTATCCAGGTGCACATGAAAATTAACATGGACTGCCTCTCTCTCACTTTGCTTGGTCAACAGCCACACTTGCCTCAAGCTTGTAACCTAAATCCTAGAGACCCAGTGACTGTCTTCAGCAGCATTTGGTCTACACTTAAATCCTCTCCTAAAATGCTGTCTTTAGGTGTGTAAGCTGGGAGATGCTCAGCAAAAACCCCAAGAGATTCTCATCTCTCTCTGCTACCAGACAGCTGTAACCATTTGAAGAAGGGCATTAAAAAACAGGCAGCATAAAAGTAGAGACAAGAAGTCATGACAAAGATCCTAAAACAAGAACTCAGAAACCTTGAAACAGAACTCAGAACTCTTATAACAAGACTCAGAAACCTTGAAACATTTTATTATCATAGAAATTACTTCAACTATGCTTAAGTACCTTAGAAGGACAGAAATTTGACAGAGGGCTCTTTATTCTGCTTGATAGGTCTTTGAGATGAAGTTAGATCATTGGAGTCTGAAAGACAGGTAAAAAAAGGTGTAATAACCCTCTGAAAAAAAACTGTCAAGACTTTTATGGGAGCTTCTACTATAAACATTTTAAATCAAGATTTTTTTTCATAAAATTATTAAACCATGAACTCCTTCTGGAAAAACATCAATTTATATTAAGGGATTATCAATGTTATCAGACTAGGCCTTTTGGTTTTAGAAGTCTTTCAGATGAATTTATGCAAAATCTTACATTTACAGCATTCACATGGAAGTTGTTTTAAATGTGGTTATTTTAGGTTTTCTGTCCCTTTGCATATCTTTTCTGACTTTTTTCAAGGGCTTTTCCTGGACACTCTGATTCTATTTCACTGGCTGTCTTGGACCACTTTATTCTTTTTCTTTACTGAGGAATCTGATCTTGACTTTCTTTACCTCTTTCTTTTCTCCAGTTTTAGTTTCCCCTCCCCACTTCTTATTTTGTTCTTCAAATCCCTCTCTTGCCTGCCTTTCTCATTTCCAACCTTTCTCTTCCATCTCTTTTTTTTCCTGTTTATTTTCCAATTAAATTATTTATTGTGCTTGCACATGGAATAAGTCTTTCAGGGAACATAAATACAAGTTAATAACCACCCTCAAATAATAAACAAAATGTATCCATTAGTCTAAGCAGAAGAGGTAAAAAAGTGTGGGCCACAATATCAAGATCAAAGCACGCTGAGTTGATTTATGAACATGTAGAATTGGAGCCTCTTAGCTAATTGCTTGTGATTCTGACTTTGATAGCTTCACTCATGGAGAATTTTATAAAATATAAAGGCAGAAATATTGAAACCACTTTAAAGAGTCAGCAGAATGCCTGCATATACCTTTATTCATAAAGAGCAAATCACAGCCAGGGGCAATCTTACTGTTCTAGAAATTCTGACAGGTGTATCTGAAAGGCATTATCTTCTTAAGGACTTTCATCATCCTTTCTGAGATAAGTTGATGCATTCAATTACATTCCTGTTGTGCAGCCCCAGAGTCTTGGAATTATTTATTCTCCCACATATCCAGGAGGGTTTCAAGTCCTTCTGTTCGTTCCCTTCAGGATGTTACAATCCAAATTGGTGGAACTATTTTTCTCAAGTCACTGGAACTAATAACTGGACCAAAATGCTGCAATTTAGCTTCCAGGCAGAAAATATTTTTTTTTTATATCTGACTGAAAATTTTACACAGAAGCCTGACACACTTTTCTTCATTCATCTGACCCCCACATTTTTCAGTGAATTCACTGAATAATCTCACATTTCCCTGTGAATATATGGAATCTGGGTTAAATGGTCAAGCATGAAGAAAGTTCTCAGAACAGGCAAGTTTGTCCTGAACACATCCAAACCACCTTTTTTCACTTAATCACAACTCACATATTTTTCATTTTTATGCCATGCTATTTCTGTGAAAAAATCTATTCATGAAGGTTGAGGTGTATGCAGGGGTCACCTTTTATTAAAGACAATAGATATTATTGTTAAATGTTAACTTTCTATTTCAGACATTGCTGTTCCAGCAAAGGCAATCTATTACATTTATTTGTGATGATATGTGCACATTACTGTTCATGTGGAGCCAGAATTTGGCTCTTGAGTTGGGAAGGAGCCCAGCTGTTCAAAAGTTTAATAATAGCCTTCTGGTAAGACTTAAGGCATTCTCTCTTTACATTGCAGTATTCAGTTCAAAAGCACAACAGCACCTCCAGGGTACCTCCAGGATACTAAGAAACTTGTATGAGAATTTGAAAAAAAAATTTAAAATATCATAATAAGAAAGTAAATAAAAATATATTTACTGGAACTATACTGTTCCAGAGTAATGTTGTAGGCACAGAATTTACTCCAGGTGCCTCAGAAGAGGCTTGCTTCTTCTTTCATTTTCTTAATAAATGTATTCATTTACTTGTATGCTTAGCAGCAGCAGTTTTCTTAAAAGAAAAAAAAAAAGATGAGGAGTAAGACAAATCAGGCATAAAATTAAGCAGATACCTATTTGAAAGGCATGATTAGACACCTCAGCAGGGCAGTAAGAATGTCACAGATCACTGAGTCACTGCACAGAGAGTGGTAGGTAAAAGTGGGTTAGGAGTGATGAGTGACAGAAGTAAACTTACTAATGTGGCAAGGACTCCATAAAAGTTCACAGTGCTCATGGGTTTGGCAAGAGGAAAACTTCTTTTGTGTTAGAGGTAGCTGAACCTGATGGGCAGTGAGAACCAGGGGCTTTTTCTGTCTCAGCCCCATGGATGTGGGGCTGCTGCTGTTCCCTCTCGCAGAGTGCAGGCAGAAGAGAAGCTGAGCACCCATCACTCCTGACGCACGTGCACTCACACTGCCCAGCCATCCAGCCACACAGGTAGGCACAGAGAGAAAGCACAGTCTCACACAGCCCTCAGAGGAACAAGAAGAGCACAGGTGGGCCAGTCCTGTTCCTCCTCTCCTGCTCATCAGGACTGGAACCTGTCTGCTAGTGCCATGTGGCACACACAGAGTATGGGTCACTGCTGCCTTTAGGCTCCTCAGTCTCTCCAGGAGCAGCCCCCAGTGCTGACATGCTCCAGGTGCTGGCACCCACACCCTGAGGTTCAAGGCTCGTTCCTGCTGCTGGGCACAGACCTCTCATGTTCACTTGCTTGTGTGGGCTAAGGTTTGCCAGAATTAGCACACACAGGTTTAGAGCAGAGAGCACAGCCACAAAGGCTGCCAGAAATCAGATTTAGGTAAAAGAGAACAGACTTCACCTATCAAGTTCAAGGCTTTGTCCAACAAGCTGCTTGACCTTTACTCAGTTAACCACTTCTTATCCTTTTCCTTCTTTTTTCTACTTTTTTTTCCTCCTCAGTCCACCTGACTCCCTCTCTTTCCCCAGTTTTGTCCTTTTTCACCAACTGATCTCAGTGGGGTTCACTCCAGGGTCAATCTTTCTCCCACCCCTTGGATGGTCTTGGGGAGCAGCTGAGTTGTCCATTTCCAAGGGGTGGGTTAGTAAGGTTCTTTTGCCCATCATTGTTCCTCCAATCTTCCCTGGGTCTTTGAGTTCCACATGATTTATCTGTGATGCCTTAAATGAGCAGCCTTCAGCAAAAATAACCATGCCATGAACATCAGAATGACAGAAAGAGTAAATGCCACCCAAGTTACTTATCTGGGGCCAATGAAAGGCTCATAAAATAAAAATTATCAATCTTAAACAAAAGCAACTATGATGAGAGAATTGCCACAAAATGTCAAGTAAGACAGTAAAAGAAGAGCTGTAAAAAAAGGAGAAAGTGGTCAGCCTAAACTAGAGGCAGAAAGAAGCAGCTTAACATCTCCCACAACTTCATGAACGAGGCATGACATACACACTCCCAGGTCAGACTGCATCCAGAGGCCCCTGGCTGCCCACTCATCAAAGTACACCCTAAGCACCTCTCCCTCTCCCCACAGGTAAATCACCATTCTGTGTCAAAGCCTCAAATGGATCTGTGCAGCAGCTTGTATGCTGTCACACAGGGGCCACTGTAGCTGTTGTTTGAGCAGGTCAGTGTGGACTTTCATCATGTGCTGGCCAGGTGGGCTGTATTTAGGATGATGATTTGACCACACGTAGCCTTGAGCCAGTTCTTCATTCTCAGCTGTGCAGAACAGGACACACACTTTTACTCCAAATTAAATAAAAGAACATCTCTGCTAGTCCTGCCGTCTGCAGTCATGCAGGATGATTTGAAAGCACCTGTGTGAGTTTCCACCCAAAAGCAAAGGTCCTAACATCTCTCATATGCTTTAGGGCAGATCCCCATGCCCCACACCAAAACCAGCACCTGAGTTCATGCCAGAGAATATTCCAGGGCAATGGAACTCCACTATCCCTGCTGTTAAAATTGCTAGACCCTCATCTGCTTTTAGCTATAGCTGAATTTCAGCTCTAGCTAACTAATACTCACCCACAGGGCTCTGACACATGCTTGGGTATGAGCACTGGCTGAGTCCAGCTTCCCAAAGGACATTTTGATGTGATCAACCAGTTTGGGAGATAATAGTTTAGAGGACACGGACACAAGGCATTCTGCATCGTTTGCTTTCACATTGGGAAGAGTCATTCAATGTCCTGCTTTAAATTAACACAGGGCTACTGAGGGTGGCCAAAAATCCAGTGGGGGGTAAAGGAGCTATGCCAAACTCCTATTCTCTAAATCCAGCTGAGTTACCAGAATTTGCACTGTTTCTGCAGGATTCCTGATGGAGTTACCATGCATAAAGAAATGCTAGAGAAACTGGGATTAAAGTAGACTTTTCACTGAAAGGATGAAAAAACCCACTGTTTTTTGTTATGTTCTTTTCTGAGCATAGAGAGGCCAGCAAAAACTGAGATCAAGAGTATTCTTCACTAAAGAAGAAAACTTGTGATTTATATCATCTTTCAGCACCTTTTCAAGGGATGTGTAGGCTAAAATAAAAGGTGTTTAGAGAAGGATTTCCACGACACTACTTTATCCTTTTGAACTCATGAACACATTCACTCAACTTCAGAATACAGTATATACAGTAAAATGTTTCATCTTTCCCCATTATTAAATTCTTTGGCATTTTAAAGTGCAACTACAGTGGTATTTATGATTATCTCATAAAGGAAATTGGATTTTCACAACACAAAATGCCACACAAAATAGCTGCAGAAATCATTCCATTTCCAGTACAGAGATTAAAGATGCAATTGAGGAACAAAATGTCTAGTTTTAATCAAAGATCAGAAAGAAAAAAACTGATTCTTTCTTTTATTTATTTTTATTACATTTTTTCACTTTAAGCATGAACATTTTAACTTAAAAATAAATTATTTCAGAGATAAAGGTTCTGATTTTATTACTGTGTCAGAAGAATTATTTCCATCCTTTCAAAAGCTTTCCATGCATTGCTAAATGACAAATGCACTGAAACAGCATTTTTGGTCTCAGAAGGCTAAAATTTCAACTATTCTGCATCTTCCCATGGGGTAGAAATACAGAGGGAAAAACAACATCAATATATTTTCAATTGTATAAATCTTTGCAGGTACTGGTGAAGTCCACCAGCTTCAGGCCACAAGGCAGACTTGGAGAGTTTGGAGCTCCCTCCCTGTATGAGAGAGTTTGCTGACCAGAGGCATGCAGAGCTTGCAGAGTATTCCCTGGCCAAGTGATTTCAAGTCACTGTGTTTTCAAAATTTAAAGACATTTTTTAGAAAAGAGGAGCATGAAAACAGAAGGATAGAATACATTTCTTCAGGAGATAGCTAGAAATATGTCAATTTTATTGTTCCACTTTTTTTTTCTTTCCTTGAGACCAATTAATTTAGTTACAAAATGCTTTCTCAACAGTCAATCACATCCCTCAAATTTTGAAACTTGAAAAACTGAAATTCCACTTCCCTAAATTCTCCTGTAATAGGAATGGCTTTATGCCATGATTAGCTCATGAGAAAGAAAGCATAGTGGATATAAAGGTGAATATTTCCCCTTACAGTCATGCTGCAGATGCTACAGTCATGAAATTGCTTCTATTGCGCACATTTTGTTGGCAAAAATGCCAACAAAAAAGGACACATGAGTTATTTGAGTTGCATTGAAGCCTGTGGAATTGCTGCTCTGGCAGCAATAACAAATCTAACTTTGTTTTCAGATGTTGCTGTGCATCTTATTGCTCCTATCAAATCTGCACAGAAGACAGCAATTGTCACTGGCAAAACTGCTGCTAAAATAAATTCGGAAGTGCTTTAAGTCAGTGTGTCAAGTTGTACCCAGAATCTGGTCCAAGAGGCAGAAAAATGAAAAAAAATTCTTTCTCAAGATGGCCTTTTTAATGTGGTCAGGACTCCTCTGACAATGCTCCAGCAGTTGTGAGAACCATCTTAAAGCCTGGGGCTTTTTGGTCACGGTGAGAAGGTGGAGGAGAGTGTTTTGTTACGTTACATGGGACACTGCCTGCCTGAAATGTTGCAGACCTCTTGGTTGCCTTTCCAGAAATGAAACCATGCCCCAGGTAACTCCTAAGTTGAAAGATGGGCAGAAAACACAAAGCAATGTTACATGGCTCTGCCAGGGTGGAGCAGTGGAGTGATGCACTAGGACAGCTGGATCACAGGGCAGCTACTTGTACCTTATTGCTGCTGACAGTACATCCCTAAATGTCCTGAACAAAAAGGCAAGAAAGACTGCTTTCTTGCCAGTCTTTCTTTTCTTTCTTTTTGCTTCTTCAAAAAGGCAAGAAAAAGACTGCTCAAATCTGAAGCTTATAGTCTCAGTTCAAACTATTGTCTCCTATAAAGAGCCTGTCTTGAGATGCCTCCAGTGCTTATCACTGGAAAGAACCAATTGCCTGATTTTTGGAGTTCTACCATCATGCTGCATACAACTGAGTGCCTGCCCCACTCAAACAGTTTCTGGCTGGGGCACACAGCAGGGTGAGGAGGCGTCCTGGGAAGTGCTGGGAATCAGGAAGAGCTGTTCAGTGACAATTTGTGGACTAGTAAAGTCCTCTGGGTGTCTACAGTGTAGCCTGCTGAGCTCGTGGGGCACTTGTGTCTGCCTCAAGACAGCAGAGTGTGGCACAGGCAGTGTGCCCCACCCCACAGCATCACCACAGAGATGGCCCCAGCAAGCATCCTCAAAGGGCCCTAAGATAACTGAAATGAGGAAAGAACACAGATGGTATGATTTAAAGCATCACTTAGCTCAATGGCAAGACCAAAGTGCCACTAGCACTCCCGAGGGGGGAAATCTTCCCAGCAACTTGTCCTTTACACTGTCCTCCTTTCAGGAAAGAGGGAACTGAGGCTGCCTGTCACTAGTGTCAGCAGGAGCGGAGCACTTGTGAAGAAAGGCACAGTCTAGATAAGTATTTGGTCATTTCAGGGCCTCCTTTCTTCTCTCAATTCTTCTGTTATTTAGTTCTTTGCTACAGTGGGAAACCACCAAGGGCAAGAAGGAAGAACATGAGAAAATACCATTGGTAAGCCTTTTTAATAGGCTGGCTACTCTGCTCAGACAGTGGCCACAGGTTGGAGCATTGCCACCTGGATGCCATTTCCAGATCAGACAGCGATGCCATTTATCCACATAACTTGTATACAGACCATTTTGAGCAAAATGAAATTATTAAGATGTTTCAGCCTGCCCTCAGAAGAAAATTACACAGGTGTGCACCCATTATACTTGGGATGAATTCAAATGCTTTTCACAGCCTTGTCCCAAAATTAGAGTGATATTTAAACACCATTCAGGAGCTTCCTTGGCTACTGTAATGCCACATTTACATTTGGCAGAGCTCTTGATGACTCCTGTCAGCCCTTGTCATTGGCACTGAACCTGACAGCAATCTCAGAGAAGGGTATTACAGACTTAGACCCAAAATTCAGCTCTTCTCCACATCAGGTTTTGTTGTCTGAAAGGTGAACTCTGAACTGTTGAGGAATTGTGTTAGGATATAAGAGTTCTCATGATAAATGAGCAGCTGAGAGACTTCACAGTTTTCATGACCATCAGGATTCTTCAATTTTATTATTATAGTTTGCACCATTATCCAGCAGGAAGACTTAGAGTGGAAATAGGGATTCCATTGAAAAGTAGAAGAAAACTAGAAGATATTTTGTTGAATTTGCTTTTAACTGGAAGAAAAAAAAAATAACATCTAGTCTTGTTAATTTGTTACAAATACAATACTGTTTGTCAACCTCTTGTCCTTCAAAGACAATGCGAAAAAAAATTTTAAAAAGTTTGTATTTATAAGTAAGCACTGAAGACATGGGACTTATAGATTAGTTAAATAAGGGGAAATTATTAGATAGCAATAATAAAAATTCTCCTTCTTTCTCAAAAGAACCCTTTTGCTGAAGCAAAAGCCAACTCTTTTTTTAAATACAATTTCAGATCTTAACCAAAAAAGCATAAAGAATTATCACAATGGGCAAACCTCAGCACTAAAATACCACCTCTGGTTAAGATAAATGACACTGTAAAAACAATTTCAGTAAGATTTTAATATTAATATTTGGCATTTTTATTAATAGACAGAATATGGATGGATTATACTTAAAGATGAACATTAGGAAAGGAATTCCTCTGAGTCTTAAGCACCATTCCATTAGCAGTTGTTACTTAGAGTGTCAGCACAACTTTTGCATGCCTATATTTTGGTGTTGTGTTTGTCAGAACACTAGCCTAAGGACTGCAAAACACTGCAAAAAAAAAAAAAACCCTATAAATTTTTTTTTACGCTAATATTTATTGCTTAAATTCTGTGGACAGAGGGAGGGAGGTTGAACATACAAAACATTTGGCATTCCAGGAGTTACCTGCCTCTTGCTATAATTAACATCAACATTTTTTCAAAATGTTTGCAATTATAATGACAAAAGTATAATTTTATAAAGCAGTAATAAATTTAATTGCCTGTATTATTAGTATTGACTGACACTAGACACAAGAAAGTCATGAACCTGTTAGAGTGGATCCAAATAGGTGTCACAAAAATGATCAGGGGGCTGAAATACCTCCTCTACTGAGGAAAAGCTGAGAGAATTTTGGTTTTTCAGCCTGGAGAAGTCTCTGCAGATGCCTTACTGTAACTCACTCATAAAAGTAGCTTAGAAGAAAGATGGACAGAGCCTTTTTACCAGGGCATGTGGTGACCAGACAAGGGGTAAGGATTTTACACTGGAAGAGGGTAGATTTGAATTAGCTGCAAGGAAGGAATTTTTCAATAATGAAGATGGTGAGGCACTGGAACAGGTTGCCCAGAGAAGTTGTGGATTCTCCATCCCTGGAAATGTTTCAGGTTGGATGGGGCTTTGAGTAATGTGGCCTAGTGAAAGGTGTCCCTGTCCATAGATTTGAGTTGGAACTAGATGATGTTTAAGGTACATTCCAAACCATTCTATGATTCCCCAGCAGGTGGTTGCCGAGGCAGTAATAGTTTTATCATGGGTTATCTACTACCTCATGGAAAACCAGTAAACCACATATCCAATTCTGTTCTCTTTCTGGAAATGGTTTCTTGGAATTTATAACTACATAAACACATGCTGCAGTTCACCTTGACCCTTCCCAGCTTTAGAGTTTCAACGCTTTCCTGTCAAACACTGGAAAATGTCAAAAGCATACAGCTAGCACAGGATTAGTTCAGCTCTCAGATACTGACTAAAGGAAGTAGCTGGGTAAGAGTGGTTGTGTGTTGCTAAAATATAATTGGTTTTCCACTTCAGCTCTTCACTGGGTCTGGGTAAAAATAATTGCTGAATATTCAAACACATGCTGCCAAAACATGAACTTCAATTAATTAGATTCTTCTGGATATAGTTTAAAATATGACACTATGTTCAGCTAACTTTCACTTTGGGGACAAAAAGGCCCTACAAAATCATGCTTAGAGGCATTCTGTCCCTTACAGTTTGTACAGAATTACATTGTGGAGATCTTTCTCATTGAAATTCCTCAATAAGTTTTCTCTGAACATCCTCTTAGAATCAGAGAGTAATCTCCTCAAAATAATCACACTTACTTGAGAAACAGCACTCTTACCTCCCTGTTCTTTTTCTTTAGAACATCACCTAGACAACCTGACAGTGCATTTGTGAGACACTGACATATGCGTATGTCGAGAGCACCACACATATGCGTATGTCGAGAGCACCACATTTCAAACTCCTGCCTTGTATTCCTGTACTTTGTTCTCAAGTCTATCAGCTTTTCCTCCAAATTCTTTTGAAGTGCTTTTGAAGGGCACTATACAGTACTTATTTACATAATAATACCATATAATGGTACTTGCACTGCACTGAATTTGGTGTCTACTCCCGCCGTGACCCATGTACTTTCATTAAGGTGACGTAGTGGTGGCCATTAGACATTAAACAGAAGAGCCTTGAAAGTATCATGACAAGACACAGTTGATAAATGCTAATTGATCTTCTAATAAAGTAATTGTGTGAGATAGGAGAAAACCTTCTGGAAGATTGAAGACTCTTAAGATACATTTTCCAGGAATAATGAGTGTTCTTGAGCACTTCATCACCTTAAGAAGTAATTGCGCAGCTCGCTTCATAACAGGTAGTTTCAAAGGCAGTGATGAGAAAATTCACAGATGCTTTCTATACACTGCATAATAAATAGACACATTGGCAGTGATTAAGTGGCTTCCTTCTATTCCATAAATTGTTGACATTATGGGCCCAAGTTCTTTGCTGCAAACTAAGAAAAGCACTGGCAAAGTTTTATTCCTTGACATCTTGCTGAAAGAAGAGCAGTTAATAATCTACTTTGTGAGATATGCAAGACATTTAAACACTGTCTAATCTGTTGTTCTGGATTGCTCTGGGGGTGGTTTTTCCCCTTTTAAATAGAAAAAAAAAATCTAAAAAAAATCAACCAACAAACCAAACCAAACCAAACCAAAAAACAACAACAAAATAAAAAGCCCCCAAAAAACCAAACCAAACAATAAAAAAACCAACAAAATCAAAAAAAAACAAACCCACCGAAACCAGTTCTCTTGTTTGGAATCTAGTGAGTGCATGAAACTCTATAGAATGCTCTTATCAATTGCTTCAGCTTCTAGGATTACTGCCACAGACCTGGCCAAACCTATCAGCACCAGGGCAAAAATGGATTAAAACAGCTTGGTGTAACATGTTACATCCTGCCTGCCAGACAGTCAACCACACTTAGAAAATGAAGCCCATGGCAATCCACACTCGGTCTTCAGCACTAAGATTTCGGAGAATGCTTGGAATAAAACCTGCTGTCAGTGAAGTCAGTGGCAATGGAGAGGATGATCAGCAGTGTGGGGTCATGATCTCTCCTACCTGTACCTATGGGAGCATGTAAGTACTTTCCCTGTGCAGCCACCTTAGCCCCAGGAACTTCAGGGTTGTTACTTCACTCATGCAGTCCTTACTGGAAACACTTGAGGTGTCTGCAGGGCAAAAATGATGAATGAGAGTGGCTGCATCTTTTCTACTCATGGACACCTGAATGACTTTTAATTTGGACCAAGTTATTGCTTTGTGTAAAACTACCAGAGGGGAAGGTAATAACTGATTTATTGTTAACTGCCACACGGCTCTAGCTAAAACTCTGACCCGCAGCAGTTTTTCAGCTACTTAACATTCTTTCATCAATGCTAAATGAACTGCTGTTTTTAACAAACTGACTTCCCTATGAAGGAAACAGAAGAATCTACTCCTTTACTGATAACATTTTTTTCTCTTGGGTTTTGTAAAGTTCAGAATGATGCTTCACAATGCAAAGTCACTTTATGGGATCTGTATTGCTCATAATAATATTTATGTTGATAAAGAAACATGACTGACTAAATAATAATGAACAATGAATCAGTTTGTTAGCAAAGGACAATATTTCTTTAAGCAGCTTAGTGCTTGAAAATCTGTATTTCAAAGTAATTATGATCTAAGAAGCATACATCCTAAATTTCTTTCCAGTTATTTTCCTTTTACTTTAATTATTGTGCCTAAAGTTGTCGTCCATCAGCTTTTCTCAGAATATGTATTGTATACCAACATGTTTTTAGTGCTCTCCCCACTCATTTGCTTTACCAGCTGAATACTGTCAGTCAAAAATGGATTTCTCAGTCAGCTCAAGTTCTGTTCTGAGTTTTTCAGGTTGCTGACTCGAGCCACAAATTGCCACAGTGTGCCTTTGTTGGCCACAGTAAGTAGTAATTTAGATCCTCATATCTTCTTTAGTGAAAACCCCAAAGAAGGAATCAACTCTCCACTGTCAGAGGTATTTCCCCTGGGTCCCAGAAATACATGTTTGGGGTTTTTTTTCCTGCCTTCCCTCTAGAGTTTCCTAGTCTTTTTATAATGATGATAGAAGGGTTATACCCAGTATTCCATCCCCAGCATAAAAATCACCTCACCGTTTGCCTGTTTAGACACCTAAAATCATATTACCCATTTTAAGCACAAACTGCACTGATGGCTTATATAAAATTGCTAGTATTTCCAAGGCCTAAGTAATTTTCAGAGGCAGGATGTTCCATGTCTGAGTCATTAAAATCAGATTATGACCTGTTTTCTGGGTTTTTTTTAAGGCATCCTTCTAGATGAAGATGAGGTACTAAAATTGGGAAATTCTGAATGTTAAAGAGGGCCTTGAATTAAGATTATTCTGGGATGCAACATTATATCTCTCATAACTTAATCTAGAGAGTTTATAGCAACAGTTTTTCTCAGTTCCTCTTAACTTTTTCTTCAACCCTTTCGTCCCTACACACATAATACATATAATTTGACAGTCAGCATGTCCATTTACAATTGACAATTAAAGTACCTGCTCTGTACTGCTTTTTAATAAAGGGCCATTTCAATCCTTCTGATTAGTCACATCTTTTTCATTCCTTTTGTGTTTACTCTGAAAGGCCTTTCATCTGATTCCATGTTCAAGAATTTCTGAAAGGAAAGTTTTAAAAGTGATTTCAGTATGTTACACTGCAGAGTGATATTGCAGCTAAAGACATAGGGAGGTTGATGTTTGCCTATGTCTGTAAACTGGATAAATGAATTGTTGAGTTTGCCTGGATTAAGCTGATTTTTTGGTAACTTTACAGAAACACATTCGTTAGCAAAATCAGTGATTTCCCAGTTAATGACTATGAAGGAAAGCCTACAGAGTACTAAAGGAAAACAAGCTCTAAGATGTCAACATGTTAGGTTTGTCTTTGAACAAGCCAAGTAATGAAAATAAACTTTATGACCCTAACTAATAATAAAAAGTGGCACAGCTTAGATGATGAATATCAAGGATTAAAATAGGTTACCTAGGAACGATCTACTAAGAGAATTTTATTTTTTTTTAAAGTAGTCTGCAGAAAATGTACCTAATTTGTGGAATAATTCACCTAACAAAATTTCTGAAAATGTTTTGGCCATTCAAATCCATCCAAGTGTTAATTGAATTAAGCAGCCTAGCTTGAGAGGCATGCTTTTAGTTCTGTGGTTCTATTTTTTTGTTTACACTAGAGGTTTACTCAAACTTTATGTACAGAGAACAGCTGTGATGGTCCAACATTTACATACTGCCTCTTGGCAGTAATAAATAATTTACATCCTAAATTCTACACCTGTCCTGTGAGCACAGCTTCCAGTGAAGTCCATAAACAAAGAAGCCACTGAATCAAACTGCAAGCAGTCCCAAGCTCTCTTCATCAATCAGAGAGAGACTGCAAGCACAACCTGTATACTCATACAGCTCACTGATATTATTCAATGGATAAACCATGCAAGTGAGAGCACAAAACTTCAGCCATGCAACCAACCATTTTTCACTTTGGAATTTGGACCAGACACTGGAAACATCATTCTGGTCTTTCTGGCAAAAAATACTAGTGCTTCTGTAACTGCAAATGGTTATGGCCTTCCTTTCAATAGCCATAGTGAGACCACAAATATCCTCTGTAACAGGCAAATCCACTTGGCATGAATAGAGATTCATGCAGTGCTATTGCCAACTTTTGTACAGCCTTTCTGTTCTATCCCAATAACTGGGAAGCAGGGATGAAAGCTCACCGCTCACTTCTGCTGAGCAGCAAATGCTGGAGTGTTTAATGGTGTTTGCAGAAAGCTTTCATCAGCAGATGTGCAATGTATGCTTATCATATTCTGAAAATCTCATCTTATTATTTGCATCAAGCTGTCCACCTCAGAATCATGTAAACCCAAAGAGGAAAACTTTGAAATCATAAAAATTGAAAGATTAATAAAGCCAGGATTGCCACACTTTGGAAAGACTTTTTCACTCATCTAATAGACTCTCTAGGGAGAGACATGCTGTTTGAGACCTATTTTCTTTAAAGAAAATTATTGATGTGCTGAGAGATATTTGAGGGACAGAACTGCAGAAAATCTTAAAGAAAATGTTAGTCTGAGTCCTAATGTGTTCTTCTGGAATAAGATAGTCTATCACCACTAAGAATTTTTGCTGAATTTTACTATTAAGCTCATATAATGTTCATTTTTAAGACAAGGCAACTTAAAATTCCAGAAACTGAGTGCTTGTAGGAATTTTATATCAAATTAGATAGAGTAATTATAGCCACTTGAGATTCAGAGCCCCTCTTCTACTCCTTTTGGGGCACTCATGCATAAGTGATGATGTCGAGTTTTTCCTAATAATTATTTCCTAACCCAAGTGATTTCCATGTTAATTAAATTCCTGTAACAAGACTTACTTATCCGAGTGAAGCTGAAGACCTGAAGAAAAAACATTTCCCGAATTATGAGAGTCTTCCCAGTAATGTAAACTGTGATTAACTCGTATGTGCAATTTCCTTCTGCCTACAGCGATCCCTGTACTACGTGCTGCATAAACACTGCTGGAAACTGAGCTTATATGTGCAAACTGCATCAGGATGCTCTTTATATCTGATCCCTGGAAATTCCACTTCTCTTCCACCAGATCTAAGCACAGACTTACTGTAGGACAGGTTACTCAATCAAATCATTAGGATTTCTCCTTTCATTGTGCCAAAGAAATCCATGCCACGCACATGGACAAGCCAAAGGTCCAGCAAAAAATTCATGGTGGTTCAAGAACCTTATATTCTTCCCTGCTTTCAGGACATAAGAGATTTTATAACATTTATCCAAGAGCTTTAACAGAGACCTGAGGTCTCCGCTTTGCTGTCTTTCACCTCAAATTACCTGGAACAGATAACAGAAATACATTGGTTCTGAGAGGTGTTTGGCATGCTGCTACTTCCTCTCCTACTATACTACATAAAAACAATCCCTTCTATCTAAACTTTCAATTTCATTTATTCAAAATTTTAATTTCATTTATTCTCTTAACTGTAACTAGCTGTATTTTTGAAAGAGGAAATGAAAGCTAGACAAGGAAGAAAATACAGGTGTATGTTCTCCCATAGAAAGTGCAGCTAGACATCCTGCACCTCGCCCAGCTGCACCTTCACCCAGAGGAACAGGACCCCATGCAGCTTAACTCACACAGGTGAGAGTGATGTGTGAATAAGCTCCAAGCAATGGGGTCCATGGGATGTATTTGTTCATGCAAATTCAGGGGCACTTGCTGGCAGGATGGTAAGGGAAGTACTTTCCTGGTAGGAGATTTCATTTGAAACATTGCTCCTAGCACCACAACTTGCATGGGGTGCCACTGGTGTCAAGCTCAGGTAGGTGATGCTAGAAGGGATCCAGACAGCTAAATCCAGATAAGAAATGGCTTTTGAGAAATGAAAGTCTACTGGGTATAATTGCACTGCCAACATTCAAGACTTTAAGTTTTCCATAGAACACAGACAGTGTGTATCCTTGCTTATTTTGCCCTCTTTATTCTAAAAATCATATTGGGTTCATCACAAATCCAATCTTTCTTTCTCAAGATTCCAGTCTCAAAAACTTGGATATGCTAATAAACAAATGTATTTCTCCAAGACGGAAAAGGAAAGGGCTCAGATTAGTTTTGGATATTCAACCAGAAAAGTGTTAGGTCTATTATACAGAGTATCAAAGAAAGATTAAAATAATTTCCAAAGCATTTGAAATATTAGAAGTGTGACAAATTCTGTGAAAAGCAATAACATCCCTTTTTCTACAGCTGTTACTGTTGAAAAAGAAAACAGTGGTTGAAGGTAGAAGCTCTATTTCAGAAATGGATGGGAAGCAGAAAACTTTAAATATAAATACAAGAACAATGTTCTGTATTTAATATGATAATTTTAAATTATGTACAATCCTGCACAAAACATGGTTTATATGTTAAGGGTAGAAGAGGGTGCTGAGAAGGGAGAGGTGATAAAGCCACCCTCTCTAATGGAAAATAGAGGAACAGACATTTATCTTGTTCATCTGTAATGACAGCCTTTCCTTGCATTTCTTGTTTTAATCTCTTTGCTCCACAATATAACATAAGAGAGAGTTCAGTGAGGATTCTGGGAACTGGCTCATGGGCAAAAAGATAATAGTATGTTTTTCTCTATTTAATTTTTTATTTTGCAGCTAATTGGATTTTAATTCCACTCAGAAATTATTTTTTAAAAAATATATAAATGCAGAGCATACTTTACCTTTCAGCTTGTGTGTGGCTAATACAGTTTTTAAAGCATCATACTGCTTTGCACAACGTTATTATTTCTCCTCCAGATTGAAACACTGCTTTTCAAACACTTGTGTTCCAAAGGTCTGCTTATGCAAAAGCTGTTAAAACAAATCTTACTGACACAAATACTCTTCAAGCTACACAAGGAATTATTACTGTTTTGGTTTAGAGGCCGAATATCCATCCACAGCTGTAGAGGCCAATATTGCTTTGACTTCAGGTTCTGACATTGCATAACAAAGGAGTGCAATAATAGTTATATTACACATGGCTACATAAATAGGTTTAACCAAACAAAATTTAAAACAGAAGCAGCAATTTAAATGGAACATAAATTTAAATTTAATTTAAATTTCCAAACCATCTTCCATTAAAAAATAAGAACTTTACCTAATTTCTATGCATAAGACACAGAATGATTCTGCTTTCTCTGGAAAGGACCCACTTCAGATGTCTTAGAGGGGCTCTCAGGCACACACACACATAGTCCTGTGGTAATCCAGGGTGTGAAATGGCAGCACAGCTGCTAGAGCTGACGTGCCCTTGTGCTCTGGCAGGGGTAGCTGTGTGCTGGCTCTGCCCTCGGCCGCGGCGGGCCAGCAAAGGTTGGAGCACGGACGGGGTCTACACACCTGAGCTCTGATCATTTTTCCCAATGACACAAAACTGTGTAGTGTTGTGCATCTGTATTTCATCTGTAGTCAGCATGACAATATCATTTTATCCTCCCACATGGCATTCACAGCCTTTTGGAAAATTGTGTGTTAACAAGACGACTCCTGCAGTTGTGTAATGGGCTCTTACAAGTAAGGGCATGTCAGGGTTCTGTCAGCCCTCCTCAGACCACATGGAGAAAAAGAAAGACATTGGTCAACAAAGAGTCCTTGCTGGTGCCTTCCAAACAATTTACCTTGCACTGAAACGGACTAGAGGTGGATGTGTAAGAAAATGCACAGCCAAAATACACCTTGGGCATGAAGGAGGGCAGTGGTGCCAGCTGAGCTCAAGATTCTACCTAAGAATCTAATCCATGTGCTTTCCTACATAAATTTAGTCAAAGAAAAAGGATATATTTTCAGATTTTAAAAAGCAGTCAAGTTAGTAAGGCTGATGACAGCTACACAGTAAAGAGTCCCATGTGTCAGAGATGATATTCTGCACTGACAAAAGGTCAGAGACACAATCAACAGTATAAGCAGTGGAGAAAACATTCATCAGGGAAGATTTGACAGGTGAAATAGCTGTCAACAAACAACTTGAAGGTTTGCCCACCAGCTCAGCACAAAATTTCTGTAAAGTAACAAAATTTAAAAAAAACGGAGAGACAGGTGACACAGTCCACTTTATTACTTTGTCTATGGTATATTCCAACTTTATTACTTTGTCCGTGGTATATTCCAGCTTCTACTGGACATTGAAAATAGTGAATTTATGGAAGTCACGTACTTCAGAAGTTCTCAGAATAAGCTTTTAATTCATACTCTAAGACAGCTGGAAGGTCTTTCTAACT
Organism: Serinus canaria; assembly: GCF_022539315.1. Lineage (NCBI taxonomy): Eukaryota > Metazoa > Chordata > Aves > Passeriformes > Fringillidae > Serinus > Serinus canaria. Next base: position 54,758,313 of record NC_066316.1, on the reverse strand, counting down.
ATTACTTGGAGGCAGTGGATCACCAAATATATTAATTCATAGAAATTTTTCTTCAATATCCTAATCTGTCTCACACGTGTCAAAATAACTTGAGTGATTCATGCACTATTTATCTGTTGCCAAGTTCTATGCCTGTCAAGGAATGCAAACTTGGATTTAAAAGGTGTCTAAATTTATATGGCAAAGTAGGAAATTATTTGGATTACTCCAAATTAGCATCAAAGAGCTTTCCACATTGTGCCCACAAAACATGACCCTCTAGGCCACAATTACCCCCTCCTAACTTGTTATTTGTGTGTACATGGTGTGCAGGACAAAATACACAACAGAAAGAGTGTGATCAAATCAGGCACTTCATTATCATGTTTTCCACTCATCTGTCCAATTATGATTCATTTTACTAGGTGAAGTAAATGGTTCAGCACTGACATGCATACTGATCTCGGCTCTTCTAGACACTGTGAGTAGATCAAATATTTCCCAATTTAAGGTCCCCATGATGGCGATCTTCAAGTTAGAATAGGTCTTATTTTAATTCAGTTTCTGTATTTTTAATAAGTAATGTTCACGGGCAAGGAGTTGGTGGAAGAAGATTTTAAGGCTCTTCAAAGCTTTTTAATCTTTTTTAATGCTCCACAGAGCTTTAAAATTGTCATTTTCTCAAAAGCAGCATGAATGTGGAATAGACTTTTACCTCAGTCAAAATATTCATGGATAGAAAGTATAGGAAGCAGTTTCATTTCCATTATATGAACCCTGCCTTATTAATTACAAAAATGACTCTCAAAGACTTTCATTGACAAAGCCCACTTTAAGTAAAACAAACACTACTCTTCATTAACTAAAAGGTTAAACACTATTTTCTGCTTTTGTGTTGCTTATTTTTACTAACCTGTTTATGAATATGGGTCAATTCTAAACCAGCAATTAAGAATAGATATGTAATCAGGGTTTTTTTTTTTCCCCAATTTCTGTCTTTTCTTTTTGCTTGCCTCTTCACTAAACTCAAGATCATATATTAATGACAGCACCATCTGCTCACTGAGTTCATAAAGAGTATATTGTAGCATTTAAGATTTTCTGAATCAATACTTCTGTCTTCTATTCCCAAGAACATGCACAAGCACCAGTTTTGGAATATCCCCAGCACCATACCAAAGAGTGTTCAGTAGGAACAACCCACAAAAAAATCTTTGCTAGAATGGGAGAGAAGCCCCTGTTTGTTGCCGTATCAGCTGTTGACATCTGAGGTCAATACTGTTTGTGACGATAGGTCCACCACCCCTAGGAAATCCTACTCCCACATACCCATCCCGTTGTTTAATGGCTTCCATAAATAGCAGGAAATTGCCCACATTTTTCAAATTAAATATCCTGGAGGTGAGAGTGAGAAAAAATTCCCTTTATTTCTGACTGCAGCAATACTCAACATTTCCTGACAGTCCTGTTTGACTCTACGACCCAATAGAAGTCCAGATCCTTTGATTAGGGAAAACTGCCCTCGTGGTCCAAAAGTCAAAGTAGCTGAGCACTTGATATAGGAGTGTGCTTCCACAAGACCAGCATCCCAAGCCAAAGGATGTCAGGAGATGGGAAAGGAAAAAATTTTATCTTGTACTGAAGAAAAGAAAAAACAATGCACAAACCTGGAAATCTCTGCCCATAGGGAGATCCTGCTCTCCACAGGAAAAGGAAGGTAAACTGAAGAAGAAAGCATGACTCTAAATTTTTAGATTTAAAACTAATAAATCTTTTTAATTTAAAAAAAAGTATTACTGCTGTAGTCTGGTAAAAAAGGTCAAAAGGAAATGATGCATTAGTAAGGGCAGGACAGACATGAAAGAAACATGTGAATTTGTGGAAAGAAATTGGGATGCACCAGCCTTGTAAGTTGTGCTGAGATAGAATCTACACCATGGGACAGAGCAGCAAGCCAAGGCTTTGTCAGGACTAAACTAATACAAAGCATTCTCCCTGTGCACTGCTTTCCATGGCAAGTTGGCTGTCACACAGGCCAAGACATCCCGGCCCACTCAGGATAATCCCTTGTCTGGAAGAGACAGGGGACCAGGACATAACATTACTCCAGGATTTTATGCTTGTTCCTGCAGGACAGACATATGGAGCCAGTCAGAGCCACTGATGAGGAGCTCAGTGGGGACAAGAACTTTCTGATCTGTGGAACACCTTCCAGCTGCACCCAGCTGTTACTGGGGAATGAGGTGAACATCCTAGGTTCAACACCAGAAGGGCTTGACCCAGCTGCTAGCAGCAGCAAACACAGAATAAAACCTGAAAAAAACCAGAGTGTGAGTGGGACTTTTCAACTTATTTTGTTTGTTTTTTGTATTGACATGCTGGTTGTACTTCAATAAATCAGAAAAAATATTATTAGAGAAAAAACATCATGGAAGAGCTGGAAAAGACCAGTATACATGACAAAGCAGGCTAATTCTCCAGCCTCATCTCCAAAACTCCTAGATATCCTTACCCCAGTGAACCCTGGCAATGACTGCAATAGGGTTGGTTTGGGATAAGAACCCATCACAAAGGACAGGGTTGCAGTGTTTGACTTTCACTTACAGTGCAACTCAACGTGGTATAAGTGCCTCACTACTGCACAGACTTTCACACTGGAATAAAGGACAGAGATTAAATAAGAGAGCAATTATGATAAAACAGCCTGAAATTAGCTGCAACCCACAGGTGCTACTGGTAAATTGAGCTTATTTCTATTTCTACTACCTACCTGATAAAGCTAGATGAATTCACTTCCAGAAGATTACCTTTATTTAAGTGAACAATAAAATATCAGCAAATACAACAAACAGAGAAATCGTCTTCCATGTGTTACATCTTCCCAACCATTTTCTCATTTTCTAAAATATTTTTATTTGCTGCTGTTTTGCTAACTATTAAAAGCAAGGTGCTTTTCTCTAATTTTAAATTCACTCAGTCATAACTTATGGCAGCTGAGTATAGCTATGATTAATGTCCCAAATCACTTCTGTTCAAGTTGCCACTGCATTTCACTCTGCAATATCCGAGCACTCAGCACCATCTCTGGCCAACTGTGTTAAGTACAAGCTAAAATTCAAATAAACAGAAATCTCTGGTACCAAATTCACAAGACTCAGGACAGATGAGGTTCACATGAAGATTTTGCAGACAAAAAGACCTTTGCTCCTCTGGAGCATAAAGTGCCCCCAGAAGTGAAAAATGTGAAATTTGATTCAGATCTTTCTGTAGAACTCTATAACATTTCTATGAATTTCTGTATTATGCTTTACAATTTGTTGTTTTTTCCTCTTTTATCCAAGAAGCATTAAACCCCTTTGTTTCTGTTTGCAGGAGGGCAATGTTTTCTGCCTTGAGTTAATCTTACCATTTAATAGCTGCAGAATTGTGGACTAGATATGGAAAAGCTGTGAGGACGAAATCCCTGTGAGGATGGGAATCCATATTTCACACTTTGGCCCCTTACCACAATGAACCAAAGCTAAACCACAAATCAAAAGACTCATTATTATTACAGAGGAAAATATTGAATTTGAGCTTACATATTTGAACTAAGAAAAATGCTCTCTCCAACCTTCATACTGTATATTGAAGCCTGCATTTTTCCTTCATGTTTTAAAGTGTACATATACTTAAAGGACAAAGATAATATGTGAAATCTAATTTGCACATCACTTTTCCTTTCAAATCTTGGGAAAAATCGGCTTTAACTTATTTGGTTGCATTAACCCTTTTTCAGGGTTGCAGGCTGAACAATATATGGAAAATATGAAATTACTGTAGTTGAAAAATTATTCCCTCAAGCTACATAAACTGTAACAGGAATACACTCTCCCTTCCCCAAACATTCATAAATACATGTATGAAAAAACTACAGTTTTGAGGCTGTGTGGGTTAGAGCAAGGCTTAGTCTCTGCAAGTGGCTTCACTAACATCTGTTTTTCTTCCCCTGGCCTCACATGCTTACTTAGCAATGTCCAAGAGGAAAACAAGATCTTCAACTGCAATTGCATTGTACACAGAACAAGGACAGTGATCTCTTGCTTCATGAGTCTGTGTAAAGTGCAAAAGTATATTTCAATTACACATTAAATTCTGATCCCTGACCCAAAATAACTCAGAAATTCACATTGAAGTAAACATCACAAAAGTCTTCCTTTCTATTTTCATTCTGCGGTCTCACATTCTATAACATTTGAATTTCTTCTTCACTTTAAAAACTGATAATCACCTCATTTATTTAAATGATTTATCAGAATGAGGGTTGACTCACAAGAGAAATCTCAGACTTCAATTCTACAAAAGCCTAAATGACAACTTAGAATAAAAGCATTACGATAACCTATCAGAGAAAAGGCTGCATCTATTTCTCATCTACTTAAGTTTAAACATGTATCATTGGTATTCTGAGTAGCCAGGCATGAAATAGCAATGAATCATCCCATTGCACTTTCTCAGATATCCCAAAGACCGAGATAAAAAATAAATCTAAGTTTTCTTCCCATTTTTTTCACTAGGCATGACAAGTAGGAAAAAGCTTTACTCAAGAACCACAAGCAGAATGTCTGCTCACCAAGCATAAAAATGTCTGCTCACTGAGCATTTGCTGGACTTCCCTGCTGATTGACTTCCTGTGTTTTCTCATTCCTTGCATGTTCTCTTCCTGTTAAGGAGAAATGCAACTGGCTTTCAACAGCATAATGTGGTTGTGGAAAAGACATTTAGGTACACATCTTTGATTACTTCTGGATTTAAAACACAGTGTTAAAAGAACTACTTGGAAACTTGGTTATAATCAGTCACCCTCCTTCGTGCCATCTGGAACCTCAGTAGTCAGATGTCATTTGTGTCCCAGTCCTAGAAGATCACACTCATTGCAGCTTCTGAAAGTTATGCAAGTGTTGCATAAGCGGGACTCACTCCTTTCCTTTATTTTATTCCTTCAGCTCCCTGTGTGCCATCTGACCCCCATCCTCTGCTTCTGTCTCATCCAAAGGCTTCCCCTCTTCACCCTCCTCCCAAACAGCTCATCTTCAGCTGCGTTGTCCCACATTCCCTTTTGCCATATTGCCATGCAAAAGGTCTCCCCTATCCCTCTTTAATCCTGTCCTCTTTTCTGATGCCAGGACTTCTGTGCAGCCAGTCCTTCACATGCCACACTCTTTTTCTGTATCTTCTTGCTAGGTATAATTTTTCTCCATGTATTTGTGCCTTCCTATAGCTTCTTCCTCTGAAGCTGCCCACAGATCTAATGCACCTCCCCTGAAAGAAGGTAGGGAACATTGAGGATGGGGAAAACAACTTTTGGACAACACTGAGCCTTGCTTGGCTGAGGAAATAACACCAGGGGAAAGAGGGACAGCAGGAAAAATGAAGCTTAAGAAACCCTGTAATGTGTGCCATTAAATATTAGTTAGGTTTCTTCCATAAAACAAACAGTAAGGGATAAAAAACAGCAGGAGAGAAAACTGTCTTCAGTTTCTCTCCATACCCCTTTTTACTCATGTTTTCCTCTCAGATCAGTAGGGTTCTCTCTGCCACTGCCAAGAACCTCGCCTGGAATTTTCATTCATGAGATGCAATTTTCAAAAGTACATGTTGCAGAGAGATGGCCCAATGCACCATGAAGTAAATGTGCCATCTTGGCTGAGCCACATGAACTTGGTAGAGCTGTTCATGTTTAGCAGTTAGCATAGCTAAGGAAATGCAATTTGAAAGCATACTGCAAAGAGAAAAAGAGCCTTATTAAAATAGCCAGTCATTACAGCTAGTTTTCCAGCTCAAGGAGAAAGAGCCTAAGAAAATGTAAAAGAATTCAATTTGAGGGAGTGAAGAAACTGTTAATAGAGTGTATGGCATGTTTTCATTCAGCTGGGGTTCTGTAAAATTTATCATTTGTTGCAGGTATCATGGTCTCAAGCCCTGTAGGACTGGGGATGGTAGGCTAGCTACATTTCTGAAGTGTTGTTCCAAACTATATAGAAATTTGCTAGAAGGAAAAGAACTTAGAAAATAAGAACTAGCAGCAATCCAGTGGTCAGCCTGAATTGCAAGCCTATATTAGGGTGAAAAGGCATGGCTATCCATGCAGAAACCTCAGAAGAATGCCTGCTTCCTTCTAAAAGGGACAGCAGCACCTATAAGGACAATAAACAAGCTGGATCCTGAAGTCTGTGCCTTGTATGACAATTCTTCAAAGCAATACACTGTCTCCTAACATCCCAACAGGGCTATGGTTCAGTTATAACTTTATGGGAAATGTGACATCCAAAGCATCAGCATCACTTAGGGATGGTATGCCATTCCCTCAGAGTATCCTCAATTACAAGCAACATAACACCTCAAGGAAATGGCACGGTACATGGAGTTCTTCTCATCAGCTTCTCAGAACAGCTTAGATGAAACAGTGCCACACATGACTTAATTCTTACAACTGGGATTCACTGACAGCTACTTAGATGTTGTTTACTGCCATAAGTCCAGTGACAGTTTGTCCTATATCCCCTTCCAACTGGGTTCTGTTAATGAGCTTGGGATGTTTTGTAACAGGAAGCTTTTCCAAGCTCTCCTCTTAGAAACACATCTTTCAATATGGAAATGATTGCTGATGATGGGACAAACTCTTCCTTAATTAAAAAATTGGTACAAGCCCAGACTATATTTTGCTTTGTATCTCAGCCATTTGCAAATGCTTGCAGATGAGATTGGTCCTCGGCTGTTGCACAAAAATGTAAGCCAAATAAACAGAAATATTGCCTCTTATATTGCAAAAATTCAGAATTATTTTTTGGCTTTCCCAGTTTTTATCTTCTCTCTCCAGTTGTTGGATACATATCAGAGTAAACACCAGAAAAACAGACTTAAAATACTCACACTAATCCTGAAGTCACACGTAGCATTTACTAATGCCTTTTACTTCTGTCACACAGGATAGACTCCCCTGGTGTCTGACTAAAAAAAATGTATACCAGGGCAGAAAAATCTTAGAGAGATTGACCAGCTTGCAGTTGCTATAAATCATTAAAGCTCCAGTGGTTTTCATGCCTTGCAACTGAACAAAGATGGTTTATAGCTTCAGAGAAGACAATCTGCAGCTGTTCTTCATAACATTTTTGTATAAAACCTTGACATGAATTCATAAAACAGTGGCAAGACACTAGCTACAAGGCAGCAAAAGGAAGATTTGAAAGGATAGTGTGACAAAGAGGAGACAAATATGTACAACAGATGTAAATGCCTCAGAGCTAAAATGCAAGTGCTACTCCCTTGACATTTCTTTTCTGTCAAAATATAATGAAAGAACAGCAAAAAAAGTGTCTCAGTATTGCACATAATTATGACTCTAGCTGTAGACATATTTGCTTGAAGTGATAATAACAAAGGCATTCCCAGGTGCTAATGGTGACTAATCAATCTTCTCTTAACAGGTAACACACCTTTAACTGAAAGAAAGGAAAAGCACATTTTCCCAAATCAGTCCCAAGAAGTCAAGAGAGCAGAAGCCTTAGTTATGTACCCCAGGCCCTGAATTAATGTGAACTATAAGACTTCAAAAATTACTTCTATCTAAAAAGCTAATATTCCCCCAACCCCTACAAGGAAGTTAATACTGTTGATCACATTTTTTGGAAATTGAATTCCAATTCAAATTTCTTGAATTGAACTTCTTCATATTATTCTTCAGTAAAGAGGGAGAAATCATGAACCTCAACCTGCAGAACTGTTTCCTCATTCTTCTCTGGAGAGAGAGAAGCAAAATTTGCAGCTATTCCCTGCCTGCCTGCTCCTTTCCAAAACTCGTATTTTTCAAATCTGTAAAGACTCCAAAGGGTTCAGTGGAGGAAAATGTGTTTTCATCCAAGCTACCTGGTGATGTGCTGTTACACAGATTCACACAAACATATGCACACCTGCCCTTAACCTTGGCAGACCTTTAGCATTGTCTTCCTTGCCTCCAACTCTAAGAAGTCATCAAAGAATAGGGAATGGGAAAAAGAATTATAAATACAAGAAGAGTAAGTAAAATTCATGGCAGAGCCCAGTCCCCCATTCATAGTGGTGACTTGCTTAGATGTTGCTTAGTCCTTGATTTGCAAGAACTGAGGAAATGCAGAAGGCTCCACTATAGTCCTTTAGAGCAATCCCCACATCTATGTCTTCCACCTTTCTCAAATCCAGAGCTGAAACCATATATAAGGGCCCCAGAGAGATCATGCAAAAGTCAATTGACAAGAGCCTGGCAAGCCTACTTCCTGCTCTCAGGATTACTTCTGATTTATGGCTTACTATTGGGAAGCAAGTAAGGAGCTGATCAGAGTCCTCCACAGTGTCATTCCCACAATCCTGCTCTGGAAATGCTGCAACACAGTCGGCACTGAAGGAACTCCAGGTCAGAGCAGGAGTTAGCTCAAGTTAGCTCAAGTGCTGTTTGCATTAGGGTGAAAACTATGACCACAGGGTCCATCTATGCCCTGCTTTAATTATCATCATTCTTTTCTAGATGCTGTTCCTCTCTCTCTCTTTAGAAATCCTGCACCTAAGCAGCAGGCATGAAAATCCCCAGCTATACTGTGGGCATTATGTTCTGTCTGCTCTTCACATGTTTCTGTCTGCTCCCTCAATGGCTCCATGGCACCTCATTTATTGTAAACCTAACACAATGGTAGTACCAAAACATCAGCCTGGCTTGTCGATCACCCAAGCAGTCCTTGACAATTTTCCAAGGAGAAAATATTGCTGAAGGAACAAAAAGTGCACAAAGCCTATTTTTTTAAAATAATGAAAAGTAGGTAAATAAGGAGGGTTTATAAACTCAGGGTTTGTAAACGTCACTAATTTCTCTTGAGATATTTCATCTCCATTTTTAATTCATGTATAAGTAAAGGGTCACATTTGTGAAACATGGTTTTCATTAGCTGTGCAAATATTATGATTCACTGTTATTCTCAAAATAAATGTAATGTTCAGGGAGTCCTTTATATAGATCCAGTCCAACAAAGCTCTTAAACAAATATTTACAGTTCAGTAATGCAGCATGTACAAAACAACAACATCCACTTCTTGATTTTCCAAGATGGTTATTGGAATGCCTACTTTGACAGAAACATTTCCTACAAACATACACCCACCACATACACACACAATTAGTAAAGGAATTGTTGGGTTTTCTTTTTAACAATGAAAAACTTAGCAATGAACAATCACATCGGCAAACCAACTAATTGTAAGTTCCTAGGTTAAAACACCTCCCACCTCAGCATGGAGCAAGTTGCATTTAAATACTGCTTTACAGCTGGGACTCCACAATGCTACTGTGCTTAATAGCAATAATAAAAATAACAGTGCTAACAGCAGTCTGGTCCTTGCTCTCAAAGACACCTCCTTCCACACACAGTGACTGCTGTGGTGCTCTGTCTTCACTGGGGTGAAGCTTCTTGTACCACAGTGTGTCAGAAAAATAAAGGACATGCACCTGAGTCCTGCTCTGCCCACCCAAACCCAAAGGCACATAAAGACTTCCAGTACCTCCCAGCACATGCATTCCCTGGGCTTCACGAGGAATGCAGACCGTACCACAAATGATTCCACCCTGCAGCCTGCAAATTATTTCAGCCATAGCAAATGTTCTAGGAAATGCAGAGATGGACAGAAAACACTGAATTGACCTTCTACATCTTTTCAGTCAATTGAAAAATGTTTCACTACATTTCTAAAGAAAAAAATATATTAATGCCTTTGTGTTTCTTTGCTGTATTTAATTTTTTTTAATTTGTTATGCTCAGATAGCCAACTGAAGTAATTCAACAGTATGAACTTTTCTTAGCAAGTAATGTTTCTACACAAAACACAAACAGTTATGAAAAGAAATGTCCATTAGGGATTTTAATGTTAAACCACTATACACTCTTGGAAAATAAAAGAAGGTAGGGAAGTAGAAATGCAGGATAGCTTGTTTTCCCATGAGTCAAAGGCATCAGCTCTTGTCTTTCCATGTCATTTTGCTATCAATAAACTGTTGCTAGGAGGTGAATGTTTCCATGGTAATGCATGAACTCTTAGTTTCACTAACAGCACTGTTCTCCACACACAGTCTCTTTCATTTTCTGAAATTACTTATTTTTTCATACCTCAGGAACAAATATGGAAATTAAAACAGAACAAGATGGGCAAATCTCGCATCAGACTAAAACCTAGAAAGGCCTGAGGACATCAGTGTGACTACAGGTAAATGTCTCTGAGATAGCATCATGGCTTTTGCCATAGTTTACAGCTGCTTACACCTACTTCAGGTTTCTGGCATGGAGCAGAGAACGCTATCAGGTGCAGGAAATTTTCTGAAACCCGAAAGGCAGCAGCTTGTGCAGAGGAAGCCGCAAGTTCAGCTCAAGCTTTGCTGGACGTGCAGCATTTGGGCAGGCAGAGCCCTCCGTGCATGTGCCCGGCGGAGGCGGGGGAGCGGAGCCGGGCGGCGATCGATTGCCACCTGTTGGGTCTGGAATGGCAACTGCAGGGCCGGGATGGCACCTGTGGGCCGGGATGGCAACTGCAGGGCCGGGATGGCACCTGTGGGCCGGGATGGCACCTGGGGGCCGGGACGCGAGGGGCGAGGCAGCCGCAGCGCCCCGCCCGGGCCGGCTGTGCCCGCGTCCCGCCGCCCTCGCTGCCGAGGCACCCGCGGCTCCTCCGCCCCGCAGCGCCCAGAGCCACCCGCGCCTCAGCCTGGGGCTCAGGAGCCGACTTTTTCTGGACAAACTCTTCAAGTAAGCAAACATGAAACCGGTATTTACAAGTCGGGTGAGAAAATCAAGCGGTGCGGCTACTTTTGGTCTCCTCCTCTCTGGTTTTTACAGGAGGAAAAACACCTTGGAATGAAATCTGTTGTCTGCATCTGATGTCACCCTCTTTAGGCAGAGGAGAAAACAGGGATAAGGCCACAGCTATCACTTCTGTCGCTCCTTTTGTCATTTCTTTTACAAGCAAAACAAAGGAGACAGAGAGTTAAATGGCAAGGAGAAATAGAAGTGTCCCTTCTCACCTTGCTGCTCTATGTTCAAAACACGCCGGGAGCCATGGACATCACCTTGAGATGAGTCTAAACACTGACATGACACTCCTGCTAAGAAACTCTTGACTGGCTCACCCAGCTGCTCCTTTCAGGAGACCTGCAGCTCATCCTACTGCTCAAACATTACCATGAGCCTGATAGACACTTCAGGCTCAACTCAGATATTTCTGAAGCTAGAGGGCAAAGCCAGAAGGAAGAAGAAGGTAGTAGGTTACAGAAAAATCGTACACAAACTCTGATTCAGGGACTCTGATTCAGCACATAGAAAGTTGTAGATAAGGCAATGAAAGAAATCCTGATCTGTAATTTCTTCTTTGTCTCCATTTATTAGATGGCTTTCTAGGAAAAAAATGTGTGACAGTAAATTCCAACAAGTATAGCCCTTGAGGAGGTGAAGTTTGAGGGCAATGGAGATGATTTGCCATGCTAGAAAATAAGACCCAGAAACTCATAAAATTCTTTAAAAGAACTTTGTTTTAGAGTGGACCTTATTGACCAAAAATGAGAGGCACATTTATTCTGTTCTTAATTACAGGGAAATACAAGTTCATAGCCCAGTTTATGAGCTCTTTACATTCCACATTCCCTTTTGCCTCACAAAGATTATGTGGCAACTTGTGCTAGACTCTCAAATATACACAGCATGACTTCTTTTTCTCCTTAGCAATAACACATAAATATCTCTGGCATTAATTATTTTGTGTTGTTTTTTGCCAAGTGGTTTTGACAGCTCTCCTTGATCATGGGACAACAATTTTCTTTAAAATACTCAATTTTCTAGACAGCCACCTTAAGCAGACAGTTTTCTATAGCCGAAATGAGGAATATTTATGGAACTCCATTGTTAAATATTGATCTGTTACTGCTCTTCATCGTTTGGGTGGTCCCCTGCTTTCCACAGTCTAAAACCCCACACAGTTAAAATCTTACCAGAGTCACAAATTCAGAGCAGTAGTCAGGGTCTTCAGAAACAATGAATTTATCTCCCAGCAACCATTGCCTTCCCCTACTTTGATATACCTGCCCTTTCACTGAGCATATTTTCCAGTGCCACGTTGAAAGTTTAAATGTTTTTCAGTGCTTCCTTCTGAGAGGCCAATGAATCAAAGATAGATCAGCCTCTGACCCATATACCGTTTGAAGCATTTGTAACCCTAAAAGTATTGTTCCTCACATTCCAAAATTAGCGTAGGGCCTGTGACCTGTAACTAGCAATAGTGATCTTACTGGTTCACATGAAACAACATTAGTTGATTTCTCAACAGTTGATTTGTTCACAGTTGTCATAAGGCTGTCCTTTTTAACCAACATTACCTGAAATGCTGAGCTGTCACAATTGGAGATCCAACACTATAAACTTGGTAGCTCACAATGAACCAATTATTGCAAAGACTTAAGTAATAAGATGCACATTTGGCTTAATCATGTTACTCAAAAGCTGGAATGAGGGACTGTCACCAGCTCAAACAACTCATGAAGGCACAAGATAAAAAGCACAACACTGTCATAATTGCCATTAGCTGTGCTAAATTCATGGAGAATGTCAAATGCATCCAGATACTTTTTTTTAAATGTAGTCATTTCACCATTTTCAAAACACTTTATTTGAATAAAAAGTGGCTCAGCTTGAGACATGGCATAACTTGTGCTCATCTTTGACTATATCTAGTGCAGCTGAAGATAAATTATATGCTGGAATATGGTTCCAAACCCACATTGGCCAGTGGAATCCTGCAGTGGAATTCAGTGGGCTTTGGGATTACAACAAAATGAGACATCCTGAAGGTAAGAAGAAACATTGACAGAAGATAACACCTTGAAAGGCCTACATTAAGTTCCTAAGCACCATCTCCACAGGAAACTCAAAGGAAAAACACCAGCATGTCCCTCAGCATTCTTTTCTGCCATGTAAACTATTTTCAAGGTGTACCAGCCATCTTCCCACTGCAAGACAATAATGTGAAAGCCCCTTTGGATTCTCAGCCAACTTCAGATGCTGCTGTAGGAATGCTGCTGTAGGAATGCTGCTGGGAAGGGTGTCCTCCCAGGCCAGAGGTAAGAAGGAAATATCACAGTAATTGTCCTGTACTGCTCCCATGACTGAAGAACTCTTGCACCCAAGGAAGCTTGTTTAGAGCAAACATGATGCAGTCCTTTTCTCTGGCACCCCACACGGTACAAACACACTTCTGGTTTCTATCAGTACTGACAGTTCTCATCCTTCCTGCTTTGCATACAGAGCTAAAACCCTTCTTTGCAAACTGGGAGAATGAATTCACAAAATTAGTTGGGGCTACAAACCTCATCTTCTCCCATCATCTTCCCCAGAGCCCTACCAACATTTCTTGCCTTCTCTTATAGCAAGACCATCAAGAAGTGGAAGAAAAAACAATATGAGATCTAAAAATTAGTGCAGTGTAAATTAATTTAGATCAACAAACTTTAAAGTTACCCAAATGCAGTCTCGCAGGTTTTGCACAGTGTCACTATGAGGAAAGGGAAGGTTTCTTCCAAAGAAGGTAAATTCATCAGTAATGAATGAAGAAAAATAGAAGGCCACCTCTGAATACTTAGTGAACAGGACTGCAGCCTTTAAACCAGGTGAGGATTTGGAAAGGTTCTAAGAGAGAATATTACAATTCCTAGCTAATACAAACACATTTTTTATACCTTATAATTTCTAGATTCATTTATCTAATAATACATACTCTCAATTTTTTATTTCTGGTTTCAGATTAGTTAATTACAATAGCCTGTAAATATATTTAAACATATTACAACTAAAACTGTTCAGCTATGCTTCCAACTTGAGCTTAATTTAAATTAAGTTTTTGCCTGTGTATGAATCAAAAGAGTGTGAACCTGTTCCAAGTACTCTTATTTGGTGATAGAGTTGATGCAAATTGAAGTACAACTTTGTAAAGAGAAATTGAATACTACAAAGTAAATCTACACCAAATACATTACATTAAATGATTTTCAGCATTTACCAGTCTTTCTTTAAAATTTTACTTTCTTCAGTTCTTGAAGAAGAAGCTTGTTTATTCAAGATAAAATTAATGTTTTCTTAATACCAAGGAACCTGATGTTTTCTGTCTGTTTATCATTTATCTGTTTCAGTTTCTTGATGTAGGGCTGTCACTGCATAAAAACTGTCCTTTTATCTGCATTCACCAAGTTTTACGTCTTGCATACACTCAAGATAGCTTGCTTTTCATTTTTGTTACTGCTAATAAAGCTAACATCCTTTGACAGTTTTATTCTGAAAACATCTTTATTTCACCCCTGAGAAATATAAGACAATATCTAATTTGGAGATGGGGCATATCAGGAAACCTGGACTGCAGTTTAAGTTGAACAAGAACTGGCATCTAGAATGATTAGACATCTGATGAAAAGCCCCAGATTTCAGCCCTAAAAAGAGCTAGGCAGGTTTTCCTCACATTTTGAAAGTCATGTTTCCAGGACCGAAGGGGAGAAAAGTGGGGGCATCATTTCTAGAAGAATCAATCTAAGGTTATTTTGGCAGCACTCGAGAGGCAATCACATCCCATCAGGACTTGGTATGGCCCACAGAGAAAAGAAAAAGGCATGGGGACTTTCTGGTGGCACCAAGCCATCAGGACAGCTGGGTCAGCTAGGTGGGGACACTCTTCCAGCTCTGGTGGTGATTGCTTACAAGCAAGAAGCAGTGGCTCAGTAGAGGTGATGTAAGGACTTCCCTAAACAGCAGGGCAGCAACCAATGTTTATAAGCTGGATACCTCCTTTGCCCAAGCCAGGCTCCTGGAAAATCAGACTGGCTGCTGGTGAGGGAGTGGGACAGAATTTTTGGGGATTGAGGAAGCTGGATTCACACTGATGCTTTTATTAAATCCCCCACACGAGAAGCCTGTCTGTCTGTCCTAGACAATGGCTCCAGCCCCTCCCTGTCTCTCTTCTAGTCTATGTTTCTCTGTTTATATTCCTCCCTGTATTTCTGTCAAAGGGCAGGAGCAGCTAAGACTGAGCCCAGGTGTGTTCCCCACTGATTTGCACTGCAACATCTTGCTTAAACCTACTCTGCAAACAAATTTACAGTTAGCTAGAGCTTTGGCCTGCATGAACCAGAATTAAATGAAATATTATTCCTGGCAGAATACCTAGCTCCTTCTAAGAATATAGAGAAGACACAGACTTTTTTCCAGAGATCAGTTCCAGTCTCCTTCTAGTACCAGCTGTTATACCACAGATCCCTTTCACAGACCTGGTCAGGTTTGGTCAGGCTCCAATCCTGACACTATTTAGCATTTCAAACCCTTTACTGCTCTCAGAAAATGTTTCCAGAACTGAGTTGTTTGGAGCAGAAACCTCCTCCCAGTATTGAGGGAACATACAAACATTTGCTACAAGTGTACTTTGCATATTTAGTTCTGTCTTAGGTCTGGGGAAAAACTAAGTATGTTCACAAGGCTCCTTCCAACCTTAAAATTCTGTAATGTAAATTTATTTCCCATCTCTTGCTCTTCTTGGTTTTTTTTTTTTTTGTTTTGGTTTGGTTTTTTAATTTGTCTCTCACTCTTAATAGATCCTAATCAGTCTATTTACCTTTGTCTTTCTATGGCTAGCAATTATTGCCAGCTTTATGTTGGCACAGTGTCTTAAATATAGACCTTTGTGAAGCACTTAGACCAAAAGTTAAGAGAAAGCACTTCATCATCACAACAGTATTAACATATTTCCTACAGTTAACGTACAGTTAAGCTAAAGTAAGGTTAGCAAATATTTTTTTCCATAGACTACAGTACAATGCTGTATGCAATAATATATCATTTCAGCGAGGCTGAAGTTTTGATTCCCTTTGATGTATCACAGGTATCAACTTGTCTACAGTTACTTGGGTGGTAATTATGTTCCTCTCAGAACACCTCAATAAAAGAACTCATTGTATGGTGGAAATTCTCCCTTTGAAAGTGATCTTATCTAGATAGTATTCACAAGTCTGGGTCTTTTTTATTGTTTGCTGTTATTACTCTGGAAGGCAGCTTTTGCCTTTTTATCTGATTTGCTGTTGTTTACAAATTGCTTAGTGAGTGTAACCTCTGGGAAAATAATATTAACGCTGAATTGGCAGCCAAGATAGAATATTAGCAAGCGTGGCTCCACAGTTTAGTAGTTTGAGCACTCAGATTAAAGTGAGGAGACTCAGGTTCCCACCCTAGTTTAAAGATATTTGTGTGCTCTAGTCAAAGACTGCTTGACATAAGTGATTGTTTAAACAGGAGTCCCACACTATTTATCTCCCAAGTGAACAGCCAAAACATGCAGCTAAAGACCAGACCTCCTTTTTTACACTTTTTTTACAGCTACTCTGAACACCTATGAGCAATGCCACAACTGTAACAATGACAACAACAAAGGTACAATCTCTGGAGAAGGAAAATACTGATCCTTTTTTCAGAGGGAAATGGAAAGTGATCTCAGAAGAGGCAGAACTTTACATGGGTGTCATAATCAGGGAGCTCTTGCTTAGCAAGGGGGCACCTACTTGGAAAGAAAGAAATGGTTCTTGCAGTGTCACCTGCAACCTGGGCATCATGCTCTGAAATTGCTCACAAGACCAAAGTCCTCAATCTAGACAGGTGGAGGAGTACCTTCAGTGAGATCTCATATGGATTCCTTTATTTTACAGTAAAATGGGAATGCCATACTGTGGGATAGAGCACCTTAGATGGCAGAATAGCTGCTATCAGCTCACAGATGACAACTGGATGCAAATTGTTTTATTTAATAGTCTCAGGCAGCTGTCTATAGCTGTCTATAGCACTTCTATAACACATATACCTCCATACTGTATTATCTCTCAGTCATGTACAACAGCTAGCTATTGCAGAGTGCAAGTCTCCTTCTCCCATTTTCAGTATTTCACAACTATCAAGTAAACTGTGCCAGTGTTCTACAGAAATCAGGCATAAGACGAACTTCTGTTGCTCTTCAATTTATGGAATATTAAACAAACTGTAAATGTTGAATTTACAACATTCTGCTTGTCACAAACTTCAGGTTTCTTTGCACCTGTCTAGGATTTAGCACTTCATTCTCCTTTTGGAATTATTTTGCCAATACATGGCAAAAAATTATATCCACAGAAAGCTTAACTAGCCCTTAAATAATCTATTAAATCTATTAATGGTCAATACTAATACTGTTACTCTCTGCAGACTAACATACAGTTAGTCTGCAAAGAGCTTTTTGATCTCCAGGGGAATTACTTGCACATAAGAAAAACATTGATTCATTTCTTATGTTTGTTTAAACACTGTCAGACATATGACATATATTGCTATCTCATTGTTTAAAATTTCATAAGGGGTGGGGGCATGCTGTGAGCACTCCTCTGTCGTGTGCCAGTGAGGAGATTGCAGGTGTCACCATGTTCAGTTGAACTGAAATTCAGATTTTGTCCCATGTGGCAATTCCTTCCCCAGGTATCAGAACCAGGTCCATCCTGTTCTTCAAAAAAACCTTGGCCTGAAATCTTTGGAAGGACTGAACTGTCAGCAGCAAAAGTCTGCCTATTGAGTCTTCTTTTCCTTCCCATGGTGTGATTCTTGGGTTAGTCCCGTGCAGGGCCAGGAGTTGGACTTTGGTGATCCTTGTGGGCACTTTCCACCTTCAGGTATTCAATCACCCTGTGAAAATTTTTCCTAAGATCAGAAAAAAGTTTGAAAGTTTCTGGGAAACTCAGCAGGTATATGAATTCTGTGCCAAATGAGCCCTACCTTCACAAAGGACTATTCTTTTATTACCTTCTTCACTAATATAAAATCATGTTAAAGTACAATAGGCAATTGGATACCATTTTAGCAAAATAAGATAAAATATAACTAGACTGCAATCTTTGCAGTCAAGCCAATTCCACTATCTTTCTTTCCAGAGGAAATCCCTAGCTCACCTCATTTTCTCATGTCAGTTTTCCAGTCATCTGATTTTCAACTTAACTAGAGTTATGATGACACAAACCACTTGAAACAGTTACTCATAAATGCTGCAGTGCTACTTACATTTTATTCTGTCCCCGGTGGTTATCATGCATTATTTCCTGCATTATCTGACAGTAACTGCCACAGGCTCGCTGGAAGAGTTGGTTTAAATGCATAAAGAATAAAGCTACATGAAGAACTGCGTATCTTGGGTGTTTATAGACCTAGTCCTGATTTAATTAACCTAAAGCATGTCATTTAAATAGGAGGTGAATGCATGAATACTTCTGTGGCTGAACTGCAAATCAGGAATTCATAAACTAAGGTCACAGTTTGCTTAACATTCACAAAACATGCCCACAGATTCGATTTTTTTCCTCCAATCCAGGGAGCAATTCAAATAACACTAAAAATTAATCCATCACTGGGGTTTTGCTCATGCAGTAAACAGCACTCTCTTCCTGAGGAGAAACCAAACTAGGTAAAACCAGCAGTTCAAACAGTTTTCCTTAACCTGTGAGATAGGGGAAAAAGAAAAGAAAAAGAAAAAGAAAAAGAAAAAGGAAAAGAAAAAGAAAAAGAAAAAGAAAAAGAAAAGAAAACGAAAAGAAAAAGAAAAAGAAAAAGAAAAGAAAAGAAAAAGAAAAGAAACAAAAGAAAAGAAAAAGAAAAGAAAAAAAAAGAAAAAGAAAAAGGAAGAAAGTGTTAAGTCTTCTTCTTCAAAAAAAAAAAAAAAAGAAAACAGAAAAGGAGAGCTTGCTTTTCTATTTTTGCACACTGTTTTCTTTGACAAAAATATTTTTACAACCCCAAGTCTCTCTGGCTTTTCATGCCTTTTCCCAGGAATTCCCCTAATGCAACAGCAAATGAGGACATGCTGAGCAAATTCACTCAGCTTTGACATGGTAAAGGATAATGTTGAGCAAAGGGTAGCTGCATCTTTAGCAAGCCAACATAACTACTTCCCTTACTGCAGAAACTATGAAAAGGAAAAATGTACTTCCTTTGAAGAAACTATTCACACAGATAGTTTTAGATGGATGTGTAGTATCTGATGAGGCAAACTAGATAATGGGCATGCTTGTTTGCATGCCAGCAGTCAGGAAACTCAGATTAATCAGAAAACAAATTAGAGATCAGCAAGTCACTGTTAAGAGTGCATATGTCATGGATGGCAAACAGTGGCAAAAAAGAGCAGACAATCATACAAGGAGGAATACAAATCACTGAGAAAATATCTGTATACTTTATACTATAGTGCCATGTCTTTGGAAATAATTGAACTCCATCCTTAACTGCATTGCCTACTGGCAGTCACTATGCATGGGTAGAGGAAGAGACACTGACATTGGAAAATATTACAGTAAGTACAGATGGGTGTTAATGTCTTTCAGGCAAGACAGGGCTAAATGTAAAACACCCTCAATTCAATTTTTGTTGTTATTTACAGCTGACAGTGGATTTCTGATGAATGTGTAAGGATAGAGATAGGTGTAGGTGGCTCTCAGACAGTAGAAAATAGCATTAACATACCATACTTGTCCATGAAAAAAACCAAGGTTAAAAATAGGTGCCAGGGAAGGCTCAGTGACAGTTCTTCATGCATTATTATAGCTCATTATTATGGTATTCCTAACAAAACTCGGGAAGGGAAGGGAAGGGAAGGGAAGGGAAGGGAAGGGGAAGGGAAGGAAGGGAAAGGGAAGGGAAGGGAAGGGAAGGGAGGAAGGAAGGAACGGGAAGGGAAGGGAACGGGAAGGGAAGGGAAGGGAAGGGAAGGGAAGGGCATGGAAGTGCCTTTCTTGCATTGCCGTGTCCTTGTAATGGACATCTTTCCTTGCGCAGTTTCAATGTTGCATGTCCTTTCATTGTCCTGGTTCCTTTCGGTCCGGGCCACTTACGTTTCACCTGTCTTTCCTTGCCTACGTTCCGTTACCGTGCCGTTCACGTCTGTCCGTTCCTGGAACGGGCATTACCGGACGGTTCCTTAATGGCTAATAATGTCTTCGCAAATGGAAGGATATCCTTCATCTGGGGAAGATCCTAAGTGAAAACTTATGGAAACCAGAAGAAAATCTGGTACATGCTGGTCCTGCTACTATTGTGTTACAGACAGCACCTGCTACTGATGACTAAAAAAGTCAGAATTTAGGCTGACATCTTTTTGTTCTTACTCAGCATGTGGTTCTGTGAATCATAAAAAGTATTCTGGCTTTTCCAAGTAAGCACAGCCCTGCACTGGTCT
Organism: Serinus canaria; assembly: GCF_022539315.1. NCBI lineage: Eukaryota > Metazoa > Chordata > Aves > Passeriformes > Fringillidae > Serinus > Serinus canaria. The sequence continues at coordinate 54,738,024 of NC_066316.1, read as the reverse complement.
GAGTTCTGCAGAAACATGTCACTAGGTCGTACCTCAACTTCAGCATCTGCTTAACACCGAGTTCAGTGAAACTGCTGCTGTGATTCACTTTAAATAAACCCTGAGGACAGGATTCTTGTACTGTCTAAGGACACCACGTGGTGGCAATGACACAAGACTATGAAGACTCAACAGAGACCAGATGAACAACTTAAAGGATATCTTAAATGGCAGTGGATGTCTATGTTCAAGGAACTGAACTCCACCCTGTTTGAACTGGCCACTGAGAAAGCCCATAGCAAGACTGATCCCTCTAATTCAAATTCACTGGCCCACATTTTGCAAAGCCTTTTTTTTTTCTGGTTTTGGTTTTGGTTTTTTTTAGCTGTTAATGCACACTTAAATATTCTGCTGCTTTGGGACACAGAGAAGGTAATAATATCTAAAAGCCAGTGGATAAGATATGCCCTGGAACTTGCACTGGAGAAGGTCAGAACTTGAATACTTTTTTCATTTTGTTGGTTAATGTCATTCCAACCCTTTGAATATAATGGGAGGAACAACAGCAAGTCCCAGTACAATAGTGCTGAGTTAGAAGATCGTTCCATGTGGAGAAGAGCACAGTGAATCTCATGGCAGGGAGACAAGGAGACAAAAGGTCTTGGTATCTGAACTGGAGATTCTGGTATTACTAAAATATTTCACAGAGCACCATGACTGTGCTGAAAACTAATTTTGATTCAACTTCTCATTTTAAAATTTCTATTAGAGCAGATGAGACTAATAAAAATAAATTATAGATTAAAAAAATAGCATTTTAAAAGCAAAACTTTGCTTCATGTGAAATTATTTTTTCTGGATATTCTTTCTTGGCAAATTTTAAAATGTCAGGTTATGTATATAGCTGAAATTAAAGTAATTTTTTAAAACTGTACACTTCTCTGAGATAATGAATTTCTACTCTGTGTGTCTCAGAGATTCTGTGTGGGCTTGAGAAATTTAGGTTGGAACAAGGAATGTTTGAAGGAAACAGGAAAAGATACATGTAAAAGTAAATTATTTCAATTTTCAGTATTAAGCAATTTTAAAGTGAATTACTCCTTAGCTGCTGGACTTCTAAACTACATCCAAACCTTGCTTCAACATAAGGACAAGGTATTCTAAATTAAAGTAGTGTTATAGCCAGACTAAGAAAGCAGAGAAGGCAGCCTGAACTCTCCATTTGTGGAGTTGTTTGAGACATAAAGTAGCTATATCAGGTTGGGTCCCTTTTTTTTTGGTGCCCCCAAAGTTTCAGTTTGGAATATAGACTTCTGACTGCATTTACAGTGTCCTTCTAGAGAGACATTTCTGAGGAAGAAAAGGCAGTTGGTCTTTTCTTCCCTCTGGAGGACCATACAAAGGAAGACACATGCTGTATACATATGTCCCTCCACAGGTAGGCTGTTTTCTCTTTTTCCCTCATTTCTTTCCCCTTTCTCCTACTCTTAATGCTAGAAATAAGTCTCAAAGTTTGTGGTTTTTGTAGGAAGTGGGATTTAAGGGTGAAATAGAAATAGAGATCTATCTTTTTATTAAAGATCACATAAAGAGAACATTGATAATACCCACAGGTGTACATCCTTAAACACCATTCTGGGATTACAAATGAGCCTCTTTTGAAAAAAGGGAAAAAGCTTCCAGCCTTCAGGGCAAAAATCTGTTTCCCGAGATGACTGGAAACATCTGGTAATCATCTCTCATTGCCTCTGACATGCAAATATTTATTAGATGGAAAGAGCAAACACTTTAAATAGAAGATATTGGGTATTTTTAAAAGCACATTGGGACAAGATTAGCCCTTCACTCCTTTAAAAATTAAAGCCTCTGCTGTTTCATAAAGCTACTCTACTCATATTTTTCAATACTACCAAAGACAAGTTCAAATCAGTAATTAAAAATAGAAATATATTTATGGTGAGAAGACACATCATCCACTAATACCTGACAACAGGTATGGTGATTGATACACCTTGGTTTATTTGCTAGTGTTGCTTACAGAACAGCACAAAAAAGTAGCCAGGAATATTTACAAGTAACAAGTAACATTGGTAACAAGTGAGGAGGCAGCCCTGGCACCTTTGAGGTGTCCCTGCCAGAACAGGCTGGTGCTTTTGTGGACACTCAGCGCAGTGAGGGCATGGTTTGGGATCTGAATTCATGCTGGCAGATCCACGAGCAAGGAGCTGCCTGACAAGGCACCAGACAGGGAATGTGCCCAGCCCCAGCTCAGGATTCCTTACCTTACTGCATGCACTGTAGTCTGAAAGCAACCTACATCAGCTTACATCAGCTTACATCCAATAGAGAAAAAAGATGTTCCTTTTTGTTGCAATACCATAGAAGGAAACGGATACAGATAAACTGATGGATAAACTCCATGGCTTTAGTCAACAAAAATTCCTGCTTTTCGCATGGCATAGGTCATTACATGTTCTCATGGGCAAGTTATTCCCTGGAAATTTAGGAAATTGAAAACAAGACTCATTTTACTTGGACACTTAACAGCGGCACCTGCGTTAGGGATTTTTGAGGTCCAGCACGGACACAGGAAACAGAAAAATAGAGGAGAGAGAAATGCCTCTTGCACATGACTCAATGCCCTTCCCACTCTGCTACTACTCCTTCTCCTCACTGTAGCTCTACAGTACATCCTACAGAACTGTAGGAGCTGTTATAAATTCCCTTTCTGGTAGAAAGGGAATTTCAATATGGATGGGCTGGAATAACTGCAGGTGCCATAAGAAAAGTGATACTGGAAGTTGCTGCACTCTTATGATACTCATGAACCAAGAAAAGTTTTCCTTGAAGGACCTGGAAGGGAAGAAATAAACACACCAGTTTGCTGAGTTATTTATTACAGACAGATTCTCATCTGCAATTGCATCTTCTGTATTACAGCTGAAGGACCCTTTGCATTTTTTGTGCTTGTGCCCTAACCCCATTCAGCATTTGATGGTCCAATGCTCTCCTGGGCACTTGCACTTAGGGAGCCTCATCCAAAGGGCTTCCTGACTGAGCAAGTGTGCTATTGGAAAGCATGAATTGTGGGGTGCTCTGAAACCAGTTTCACAATGCCTGAATTTGAAAAACAGATATTCATTCAAAGAGGGCAGTCTGACTTCAGCCTTTCTGCTGCACAAATGATTCATGCCAGGACTAATGAAATGTCAAGGTTTTGGCAACCCATACTCCCACAGTCTGCCATATCCAGGCACAACCTTACAAGGACAATCTGAACTCTGAATTCATGTTCTAATTACTCTGCATACTCGACACTCAACCTTAGAAGTTGTGAGAGGAGTGCAAAGATAATCATCATCTGGCTGGTGAAACACAATAGGGTTGTGGATCGTGGCTCCTGCCTCTTAGACTTCCTTTCCTTTGTGCTTATTTTCACAATGATTTCATAGGTCCTTACAAGATGTGGGACTGAGAATTGTTAAGATTTTTATATAAATGAAGTCTTGAACAACGATTTGTCACTCTCCCTTCAATTGTAAGCTATTTCAGTGAGCTGCAAAACCTCACACCCCCTAATGTTATATTTGGCCAGTACTGCTGCACAAGTTCAAGTGGTCTTCTAACCAAGAAGAGAACACTTCTACCCAGGAGTACCTTGATGAAAGATACACTGAAAAAATCATGCATTTAATGGATAATAATCATTTTGTATGCTTCCACTGTACATGTCATCTGAGGATTGCAGAAGACTTCTCAAATGTTAATTGAACTTCGTAATACCCTTCTGAGACACATAAAAGATGTAATGAAGGCTTCAGCTCCTCAGTAAACTGTACTAGCTTCCAAGAGAGAATCAAGAAATTATCTGACAGTATATAAACACTTCAGCAGGAAGTGAAAAATGTCAGCATATTGCTTTGAAATTAAGCAGAGGGAATTCAGTAGCAGATTATTCCAGAAGGCTAAAACTTCCTTTTGCTTCAGAATCACTGAAACATTAATGAAAATACAAGCCAGGAATTTACTATGCTCTCCTATTATCACAGCTGACTATTTAGTAATACTAGCGCCCCAAGCTCTTTTTGAAGTAACTGCAGTAAATTCTGCCAAAAAACAACATCCATTGCTTCTCTTCTCCACTTCCTGGATAATTTGCTATCCCTGTATGGCATCTATAACATCAGCTGTGGCTATTGTACAGCCTGCCACTATGGGTCATGATATGGATGCAGCATGAAGTGGTGTGGCCCCAGGCAAGGCAATTCTGTGAGGCCAAGCCTCTGGAAACACAGAATCATAGAATGACTAATGGTTAGGATTGGAAGGCACCTTAAAGATCATCTAGGTCCAACACCCTCCCCATGGGCAAGGAGGCCGGTCACTAGGCCAGTTTACTCAAAGTTCCCTCCAGCCTGGCCTTAAACACTTCCAGGGATGAGGCATCCACAACTTTTCTGGACAACCTGTTCCAATGGTAAAGAATTTAAATAAATCTAGACTAAATCAACTCTCCTTCAGCTAAAGGCCATTGCTCCTTGTCCTATCACAACACACTCTTGTTCAAAGCCCCTTTCCATTTCTCTTATAGGTCCCCTTTAGGTACTGGAAGGCATTGTTGCAAGGTCTTATCAGAGCCTTTTTTTCTCTAGGTTGAACAATCTCAGTTCTCTCAACCTTTCTCTATAGGAGTGCTACTCCAGCCCTCTGATCATCTTCACGGTTTTCCTCCGAACTCATTCCAACAGGTCAAGGCCTGTCTTGCGCTGGGTACCCCAGAGCTGGATGCAGCACTCCAGGTGGGCACTCTCTCACAAGAGCAGAGTAGAGGGGGAGAATCACCTCCCTCGCCCTGCTGGCCATGCTGCGTTAGAAGCAGTGCAGGATGTGGTTGGCTTTCTGGGCTGCAGCTGCACGTTGAGTTTTTTGTTCACAAACCTCCCCAAGTCCTTGTGCCCAGTCTTGATCCTTTCTCCACCCAGTCTGTACTTTGCCTGGGATTGCCCTGACCCAGGTGCAGGACCTTACACTTCACTTTGTTGAACTTCATGAAGATTGCACAGACCCACCTCTCAAACCTGCCAAGATCCCTCCAGATGTCATCCCTTGCCCCCAGCATGATGACTATGCCACATAGTGCCATGTCATTGGCAAACTTGCCACGAGTGTATTCGATCCCACTGTCCATGTTATGGACAAAGACATTAAAAGGTGCTGGTTCCACCACCAACACCTGAAGAATGCCACGTGTCATTGCTTTCCCCTTGGACATTGAGACGTGGACTGCAACTCGCTGGCTGTGACCATCCAGCCAATTTCTTACCCACCAAAGAGCTGGTCTATCAAATCCACGCCTCTTCAGTTTAGAGACAAGGATGTCATGGCACAGCATCAAATGCTCTGCACAAGTCCAGGTAGATGATGTCAGTTAGGTCTTTCTCATCTACCCCTGATGGAACTCCATAGTAGAAGGCCATCAAATTTTTCAGGCATGATTTGCCTTTAGAGAAGCCATGCTGGCTGTCACAAATTACCTCCTTATTTTTCACGTGACCTCCTTTGCCGTGATGCTTTTCCCTGGCCCTCTACTGCTCTACACATTTACTTACAGCAAAAGGAAGGTCTTTCCCACCTCCTAGAACTTGCATTCTAACTCAAGAGAGCAGACAAAATCTGTTCCCCTAGGTAACAATAACCAAGTCTTTCCTCAAGTTCCTGTTACCCTGAAGCTCCACTGATTTAATCATAATTATACCTTACTTACTCCAGTAAGATCAAAGTCAAATTAGTCCCATCATTTTCTTTATGGTTAAATGATTTATGGTACAAAAAGATATTGGCATCCAGAAAGGAAAAGTTTTGAATGTTATACTAAGGGTGGCATATCCAAACCAGAAAAGAATAGGGCTACCATGGATACTGCTACTCTATCATTTCAAGCACTTCAAATACATAAAGCATTAAAAGACAATTATGCAACTACAATATCCATGTTTACAGTCATCCATCACACAACTTTCCACTGCATGCCCCATATGTGCTCCCATTTACCTCAGGCAAAAATTGCACATGCTTCTTCACTCTGTTTATTCTTGCAGGCAAAGACAACAAAGTCACACATCAGAGGTTACAAGAGATCTTAACCTAATAGACTACAGATGTTTCATAGAAGGCAGAAACCAAAGAGAGAAAAGATATTCTGAACTAGTTTGAAATCATAGAAATTTCAATAAACAATAATTTCCACAATCTAATGGGGTGGGGGTGCAAGAACTATTTTTTTCCATCACTTCAAATGTCATTGTACCCCATCAGGACACCTTTCTATTGCCAGTGGCTGTTAGCATTCAGAATCTTAGAGACAAATTAAAGGTCATTTTCCTAGATGTCATATGCTACCGCAAATTAGTTTTTGCAATCACTAATTGATGAGAAACTGGAAGTGCTTATTATACAGATAAGTGTGAAATCTTCAAGTTGATTTCTTTCTCCTATTGTGGTTGTTTGGAAATGAATCATCTCCTATGCTCTCTTTTTAGTAACTGCAGACTACATGCAACTAAAAAGAAAATAGAAAAGGAAGGAAGAGAGAGCATAAATCAGAAAAATCAGAAATAAAGTTTATTTCAAATTTCAGATTTTATGTTACTTCAAAATACGTAGATAAATACGGGACAGGCTTGTGACCTTTCATCCTGTCATAAGTAGTACTATTACCCCTCCTATGCAAATGTGAAGACTATGACTCAGACATCTAATTTGTATAGCTTGCTGATTCTGTTATGTATTTGATAAAGAGCCTTAATAACGCACTGAGCAGAGTCTCTGCATGCTTGCACACATTCACAATACAAATACTGCATTCAGAATACAATAACTCAACACCATGTTCCAGTGAAATCCTATGCCCTGTGACACCAAGATTATTACCTGTTCATATGTTGTCTCTTCTCCTTGCTGCAAGAAATAACCTGGGCAGATATACTTCTCCAAGAAAAATTAACCAGGAAAACTCTCTGCCCTCCTTCAATGTCTCCCCTCACCAGGTTCGTGGTTCAAAATGGATTAGTGTGGGAACAAGGCTACAATAATTCATCCTTTTCTTGGCTCATCAACTGGCAAGCCACATGTGAAAAAAGCATTATACCAAGATAGTTCTGCTTTCTGAGTGTCATGGTTCAACCCCAGCTGGCAACTAAGTACCACAGAGCCACGCACTTACTCCCTACCCCTGCTGGAATGGAGAGATAACTGCAAAAAAGTATAAGTTTTTGGGTCAAGGTAGGAACAGTTTAATAATTTAGACAAAATTAAAAATAGCAAGAAGAAGGAGAAGGAGAAGGAGAAGGAGAAGGAGAAGGAGAAGGAGAAGGAGAAGGAGAAGGAGAAGGAGAAGGAGAAGGAGAAGGAGAAGGAGAAGGAGAAGGAGAAGGAGAAGGAGAAGGAGAAGGAGAAGGAGAAGGAGAAGGAGAAGGAGAAGGAGAAGGAGAAGGAGAAGGAGCAGGAGAAGGAGAAGAAGAAGGAGAAGGAGACAAAAGAGAAAGAGAGAAAGAGAGAAAGAGAGAAAGAGAGAAAGAGAGAAAGAGAGAAAGAGAGAAGCGAGAAAGAGAGAAAGAGAGAAAGAGAGAAAGAGAGAAAGAGAGGAAAGAGAGAAAGAGGAACACAACACAGGAAAATGAAGTGATGAACAATACAAGTGCTCACCACTCACTGATTAATGCTCAACCCATCTCCAAACAATAATTATCCCCTCCCAACCACCTCTTTCCAGTTCATATACAGGAAATTATGTTCTATTGTATGGAATGTCCATTTAGACCATTTGGACTGTGCTCCCTCCTTGCTTCTTGTGCACCCCCTCACTGTCAGAGCATGAGACACTGAGAAGTCTCTGATTTAGGGTAAGCACAACTTAGCAACAAACAAACAAAATGTCAGTGTATTATCAACAGTATCCTTGTACTAAATCCAAAACACAAGACTGTGCCAGCTACTGAGAAGAAAATGAATTCCATCCCAGCTAAAACCAGAACACTTAGGAAAAAATAAGTGAAGAAGTATAAGTGTCTTTCTTTTGTGTTTTATATAGATGCAATACTTTTTAGATACAAACTCAAAAATTTGTCAAACATATGACAAGGACAAATGCAAGTAAACAACCTGAGAAAGAGTAGTGCTATGCCTTCTGTCATAAATCTAAACTAAGATTACACCAGCATTCTGCTTAAGACACTCTATTTAGACAGTGTCATTATCTCACAACAGTCATCTCTAGAGCATTGTGTGGGCTGAGTTCAAACCCCAAGGTTTCTTTAAAGAGGGCATTTGCAAGTGTTAGAGTGAATTTGAGCACAAAAATCAGATTTTATCCTTTGGACATAAGTTCCCTTACTCAGTACCTGAGGAAGACACCTCCCTCAATTTGAAATCACAGACACAACCCCTTCCACTGCTGGGTGTCCATCTCCATGCCACTTCAGCAATCACTGCTGCTGCTGCTCCTATGCCTTCTCTCCTAATATGCACCCCAAGAGCAAGACACCCTGCAAAGAAGATGGAACACCTGAGCTCTCATCTCTCATGAGATCAAAAGGACCTAAGCACAATTTTTAGCAGAGTGCTTAAACAGCAGATGAAAGTTCAGGGGAGACTGGGAGAAAAGAGGACGTGAAAGATCTCTCTTTTTGGAAGCTTCTCCATTTAGTTGTGGATAATTAACCATTTACTTAGAGCAAAAGGACAACGATAATTCCCAGTTCAGCAATTAAGAAGCTTTGCTTCCTGAGGGGAACTTTAACACCGATGCCTATCCCAGTGAACACTGTAAATACAAAATATTTAGCATCTAGTGACACATGGCAGCAAAAAAAAAGTATGGAACGTTACATTTTGGAAAGAAGTGATTCTGTGATTAAATATCTAAACCTTTTGGCCAAACTGGCCTTTTGTGGCTAAAATGATGACTTGATCTTGGAGAACTTGTTACATCTCAAGGTGGTTGTTCCTACTATCCAATAACACAAAATGAGGTCCAGCCTCCCTCTCTATTTGCAGGGATTTTTCTAGGACTGCACCTGGTGCTGTGAAAAAACAGATTGACATTAGACTCTTTATTCAAGTTTTCCAGTGTGCCTTTTCCTTTCCTTGTTGTTTGTCTTTGCTTAGCCTCTAGCCCTACTTCTGTCTTACATCTGTTATGTGCAAGGTTTAAGTGTGTAGTGCTGTCTTACAAAATACAGGCAGCCTTCCATTCTGAAAGAGGCAAGGCATGCTGCACACAGCAAGAATGCACACAAAGGCTTCAAGAGCATTTTGAGTATCAATTGTCAGAGCAGACAAATCAAGCAAGAAGCAACAATTATGAGCTGGAAGACAGAGGACCTTATTTTACACTAATTGATACTTACTGGGAAGACAAAAGAGAGATTAATTCACTTCTCAGTATCACTAACTGTGGAAAGGTTGGAAAAAACAAAGCCCATGGCATGCCTGTAAGTAATTGCTCTCACTTGGGTGTGTTCCCTGTGCCTTTGCAGGCATTGTTTGTTAGGACACTGCTTTCATGATTTATATGAGCCTCTAAAATTATCTCCCTACAAATTACTTGCAGATATGGTGGTAAAGTGGGTTTCCTCTGCATGTGGAAGAACAGAGAGATAAAGGCTGGGAGGAGGTGTGCTGAATTTTTATTTTGGCTCATTTCAGTGGTGCCTCAGCTCTGGCTTATGCTTTCATGAGCGGGGAAACAGGATATTGGAAGGGCACAACATTTTTAACATTTGCATGCAAGAATAATTAGAAGTAAAACTATCCATTTGTTCAAAACTCCCCATTATTTCATATTAAGAGTATTCATATGGGAACATGAATGATGGCAATTATATCAGCAGGGTTGCACTGGACAGATTTCTCTATGATAGATCAAATGTATGTTTTATCACTTCTTGTTAGGGCTGCAAAGCAAATAATAATCAAGGAAGGATTTAAGAGGGAACGGGACATGAGTTTGAAGGACAGAACAAATAATACAGTCCTAAAACGAGATCCATATATGATGCCCACAAAAGAGTTTTGGAAATGTAAGCAGGTAGAGGCAAAGAAATGTTAAATTTGATAAACATGTCAGGAAACAAAATCCTGCAGTTGGGTTTATGGAAAGAATCATAAGCTCAGACTTCACACAGGAGGAAACTGAGACTTATTTCCTCATTTTTAAACAAGTAGAGCTTGTCAGATTTTAAATTCCATAACTTTTAATCATTTCTAAAACTAACCAAAACACAAATTGGAAAATTCTTAAAACCATAATCCCTCATTTTCCCTCTCCTTTTGGTTTTGAAAATAATTTCTTACTCAAAATAAAATCACATGGATAAATCAAAAAGCCAGATATCACCCTGCCCATTCTGTAGAGATTTTGCTAGTGTCCTCCTCTTCCAAGAACCAAAGTCCACTCTTTATTCTGCCACACTGTATTTCATTAATCTCATAATGGGTTGCAATTACTTAGTGTCACATAATGCTCTACTTTCAGTGCTACCAAAGTGGCATTACACTGTAGTTTAGAAGTTACATTTGTCACAGGACAATTTTTGATGGCTTAGAGTTTTCCATTTATTTCTGAATGCCTTGTGGAACCTGTGAGGCCCATAACAAATATTTTATTGGTGCATTCTGAGGATTTCCTAGAAGTATATAACTGTATTTAAATTATCTATTTGAATCTCCTCCTTTCAGCAAAAACCAACTTTATGGCCGCATAACTATTTTTCTCTACATTACCATCTGTGAGTGGGCAGAGCAGTCAGTCTCTGTGGACAGTATTTCTCCAACAGGTGCATCCTTTGTGTATGCCTAATGCTGCCTTTCTGGTATATTAGAGAAATCAGTATTTAGCAGTGAGATTGCCAGAGATAACTCTTAAGTTATGTGATCTGTATCTGCACACATGCAGGGAGAGACAAAGACAGCTGCAGGTGGGGGGACCTAAACAATTCTCTGCTATGGCTATTCCAGGAACCATTATCCCAAAAAAGACCCATCTCCTAACACAGGAAGGAGCCCCAGGAGACAAGGTGGGGGAACACCAATAATGCCATCAGAGAAATGAGATCTCTCCCTAGACTGTCCCCAGGCTGTCACAGCCCCATGGGCCAAGCACTATAACCAACACCACAGGCAAGCAGTTGCCTGGAGCACCGCCCAGTCTGTAGGGTGTCACTGCTAGGGATATGGGACATAATATGGGATGCAGGAGAAGAGTATCTTGGGATTGCACAAAAATGTGTCACAAGATGCTTAAGGGAGGAGGAGACACTGGCAGGAAAAGGGAGGGATACAGGCCAGCTACTGGGTACTGAGTCTGAGGATGGTTCCTAGGAGGCCTTAGTGTGTCCCCCCATGGCTGTGTTGGGTGTCTGAACGTGAGTCCATATGCACAGCCTGAGTGGTGCTGCAGCCTCAGGGCTCCTATGGCCATGTGCAAACAGCTGGGATGCAGGGAGCAGCTACTGGGCAGACTGATCCAGGTGCTCACTGAGGAGAGCCATATGGTGTACATGTACACATATATATTCCCACTAGCACATTTTCACCCTGAACAGCCAGAGGGGAGCAGGGTGAGGCTGCTGGTGCAGTTTGTGTTTCTGTTAGTGCTGTTTGTGTCTGTGCTGGTCTGTGGGGCCAGCTGTGTGAATGTGTTTATGTGTGAATTCTATAAAGGTGTTTGCAGGCTTGACTGTTAGGAGGGAATACAAGCCCAGCCTGGCTATTAGTTGGACCTAAGGGCACAGGGCTGCAGCAATCTCCCCTCTGTTGAGCTACTGGATTTGGAAAGCCTAACCAATGACCAAGAATTGAACTTGCAGAGTCAAAATACATAAGAGCTAGAAAATGTAAGATTATATGAACTGAGCTGTTCCCCTTACTATTGTATTAAATTATATCACACACTAACTTCCTCTAGACCCTTATGTCATTAACTACAGTGGTAGTTTTTTTGGAATGCTTTTCACTCTTCTCATTCAATATAGTTCCAACTCAGCAAAAGTAAAACTATTAGTTTGTCAAGGATAGTTGAGAATATAGCTAACTATCAAGGACAGCTAATACAGTCCCTAACAAACCATCATGAATCTGCTTTGCAGCCTTGCCAGATAAGGAAATTGAAAACTATATCACAGAATCACAGAATTGTCAAGGTTGGAAGAGACCTTAAGGATCATCTAGTCCAACCATCAGTGTGGTCCAACTGACACCCTTCAGATTTGTTATGCAAACACAAAACTATCGCTTACAGCTACATTTATTAAAATTTGAGGAGACATTTTATTGTCTACAAGGGCAGAAGAACTCAGAGATGATGAAATTTAAAGTACTTGTTTTTAGTTAATGGATATAGTATTTGCCACTCTGCAGATTGCCCTTATCTGCAGAGTCACTGTCAAAATCTAGAAAGGAGGCACAGGTGATCTGTGAATACAGAAATAATGCAAATGACTGACACTGCTTCTTTTCTATGAAGAAGGAAAAATCTCAACTACTACCAACAAGAAGGAATTACTGGTCTTCAACTTCACAAACACCCTTTGACCAGAATCTTAGCTACACAGTCCTATATTATCTGAAATTATTTGAAGGGTGTCACACATTATTACACCCAAAATTATATTTACCATCTGAAAGCATTATTCTAAACATTTCACTTTGCCTATGTCCTTGTGAAATAACACTTGTAATAACTTTGCAAAGAGGTGCATTTAACTCCCATTCCCCTACCTTGAAATTTTGCTTAATGAGGCCTGTCTTAAACAGGCTCAACTCCCAGGGCTTTTTGCCAGTCCTCTCTTCATCCTAAGTTTTCTTCTGCACCTGCCAAAAGGTTGATTTATTTGGGCATAATATTTTTTTTGTGTGTAATCACTTTTCTGTGAGCAGTCATAAAGACTTGCATATAGCATTCAATTTACCTGGGCATCTGTTTTCAAGAGGGGTTTTAAAGACATTTTAATGTAATTTTTCTGTCATTTTTAATGCACAAAAGGGCCTTCTGACAGTGAGGATGACACAAATCTGTCTATGACACAAGATATGGAGTGGATCTCCTGGCAGCCTTGATCTTTGCTCCCCATCTTCCCCATTCCTTCCACAGTTGTGTTCAAAGGGCTGAATACTAATTGTGTACTTGTGGCTTACCTTAAACTCTCCTGATGGCTTTGGTGCAACAAAGGGCAAGCACAGAGAGACGCTCCCACGCTCTGTGCACACACCCAGAGATGGAAGTCTCTGAGAAAAGCCCAGTTTTAAAGCCTTTTTCCTCCTGCTCTTTGTACATGCTATACTCCAACAGGGGATAAAGAAGCAGTGTCTTTGACCATATAAAATCTGAGATCTTGCTTTCATTTCCCTTTGTCCACAGCTTTTTCCAGAGACAAAAATAACTCCTATTCTAAAACTCATCCTACATGCAATGCTAAATGAGCTCTCTCCTACCAAATGAACAATGCTGAAAATACTCTCTCTGGCCATGAAGCAATACATGCTATCTACTGAAAGTGCCCATTAATAGCTTACTTGTTCTTCTCCTTCCATTTCACTTTAGAATGAAAAAAAGGAATACAAATTCTCCATATCTGTATCCCTCTCAAAGTCCAGTGACACCCCTTTCCCATTCCCTCTTCTCCCTCTGCACAAATCAGATATACATCGAAAGAGTGTGTGGTCAATTCCACCACTGTTACCTGCCCTGAGCAGCACTGGTTCCCACTGCTTGTGGCCCAAGCACATGGGTAACACTTATACTAAAATGCCAGGGATTCTGCATCTTTCTCTTAGCTTGCTACTTGCTTCTTCTCCACTTTTGTCATTACCACTCTTGAAATAGCGGGAGGTGCTCTGCAGAGGGTGAGCAGAATAAGTGCGCATCCATGATGAGGCAGCGGGAGCAATCACTGCTACTCTGTCACCTTCCTGTTCACCAGGAGATATTTTTTCTGCCTTACCAGGGATCTCTTCTGATTTCATTAGTGAGACAGTAAATGAGCTAAGTCCTAATAATCAGCCATCAGGCAGTCCTGCACCTCTGTACTCATTTGGAACAACTGATCAGGGAAAGGTGCCGGTGAAAACAAATGGTGTGCAAATTAAGCACCCAGTAACAATGAGTGTACGGCTCGAGAACGGTTTTGATGCCGTTCTTATCTGTGTTATCACATCCGATAACAATCACATCCACACCTAGGGGAGAAGATCCTTGGAGCTCTGAACAGAAGGTCCTCTGAAAATCCTGAGGATCCATGAGATCGGAGTAATTTCTAAAGGACAATTCTGTTCACAACCATCCCTCCCAAAGTGTTGCCGTAAAGTTCGTCACATTTTAGTACAAGGTTCTGTTATCTCTGTAATCACTGAGGACATCGTTTTGCCAAGATCCCTGTCTCACTACGATAATTAGTCGCTCATTGATCTCCTCTCTGCACCGGCTTTTATCTCGCCAAGACAATCTCCCCCGGTTCCCTCTTTCCGGTGTTTGCCACCGCTGCCTGTGCCGCTGGGCCTTCAAGTGCCACCCGTGCGGGAGGCGAACTCCGCCGGCGCGCCGCCCGCTGCCCCCCGCAGGTGCGCCCCGCTCGCCGCTGGGGGCGGCCGCCACCGCCTCCCGCCGGCCGGGGAGGAGCGGCGGCGGGCAGCGGGCGCGGGGAGGCGGCTCCCGCCGCTCCTGCGGACACGGCCCCTCCTCCGGGCCCGCCCCGCCCGCCGCACACATGTGCCCGCACCCAGCGGCGGGGCGCGCCGTCGGGGCGGGCGGGTGCCGTCGCCTCGCCGACACCGCGGCAGCAGCGCGGCGCGCCGGGCGTCCCTCGGGCGCGGGGAGCGGGTGGCCGCGCTGAGGCCGCTGCGCGCCATGGCTGTCGCCTACCTGCTGGGCAACGGGTCCGCGCCGCTCCTCGCCGGCGCCCTGGAGGTCCCGTTCGCCGCCAACGCCTCCGCCTGCCGCCCGCCCGGGCCGCCCTGCCCGGCCTGGGGCAACGCCTCGGCGGCGCTGGGCTGGAACCGCTCGGAGCCCTGCGGCGGCGGCAATGGCAGCGCGGGCGGCGGCGGGCCCTGCGCGCCCGCGGGCGGCGGCCCCTCCGTGGTCACCGCCATCGCCATCATGGCCCTCTACTCCGTGGTCTGCGTCGTGGGGCTCTTCGGCAACTTCTTGGTCATGTATGTCATCGTCAGGTGAGTGCCGCCCTGCCCCGCCCAGCAGCCCACGGCCGCTGCCGTCGGGGCGGAACCCCGCCGCCCGGAGCCGGGATGCGGGACGGTGTCCCGGCGGGGATGCTGCGGTCCCCCTCCGCCGGGCAGCGCGCAAAGGGGCACGCTTGGGTTGCGGCCCCCGCGGGAAAGGGAAGGAGGCTTTTGATAAAGAGCTGGAGCGGGTGACGGTGGAAGAGAAACTTGCGGTGGAGCAGTGAGGGGCGGCCGGTCCGTTAGAAACCGCTGCGCGTCCGAGGATGTTCTAAGGACCCTCGGAGCTGCTCGCCTCTGCGAGCGGCTCTGGCAAACGGGGCCTGAATCCCGGACATGTCCCCTAAGGAGCGAGGATTTAAAGGGACTGTAGCCACTGCCTGTGAGCGTATACAGGCACGGGGTGGTGCACGGATAGCCGGTACGCATCCACTTGTCTTTCCACCCAGCTCTCCCAAATGCACGAACAAAATGTAAATGGCACTGCTTCTCTGTGGCCGTGTTTGGAGATCCTCTGCCTCATGTCTAGATCTATATGTGTATATTGAAATACATATATATATGTATATAGGCATACATGCGTATACACGTGTATAAATACGTATGCCGTGATCTCGACCGCTTTCTGTAATCCCGGCGTTCCGGCTGTGCTGCGGCACTTCGCAACTTTCTCGCCCGCAAGAGGAAAAGCCCCCAGTGGGGCTGTTAGAGATCAGATCACGCGCGATAAATCCATTGCCCGTAAATGAGCGGAAAACGAGTGAGAGGGAGATGAAAGAGGCTCCCTTGCCGGCCTGGCAGCGGAGCTGGGCAGGTGGCTTCCGTAGGGGAACACTGCCACCTCCCGGGAGCGATGGGACGGGAGCGGGACGGTGGGGCGCGACAGGACGGGGCCGACCGAGCTCATCTCCCTTCGTGGCTGCTCGTCGTTCCCAAACCAAGCATCCACTGAGCCCCTGAGAGCCCAGCGGGCGCTTTTAAGGGGGGGGCTAGGGGTGGCCCCGGGACGCGCTCCGTTCCTCCAGCAGTTCTATTTCCCCCCCCGTCTGGAGCGTCCGTTCTCCCTTTCAGCTCTGTGCTCCCCGAGGAGTCGGGGCCGCAGGAGCCGGGGCTGTCTCTTGGCATCACTGGCAAACCAGCGGCCGCGGGCGGCTTTGTGGTGCGTGGGGGCAGCGCAAGCAGTGCCAGCTGGGGAAAGCCGGGGGTGAGGGTCGCGGTCACGGTGGGGGGTTGCAGCAGGATGGAGGATGCGGCGAGTATTCGGGATGTCACCACAAAGGCTGTGCATCTTGTAGACCTAGTGGGAACACAAGTGATATCCATCAGTGGTTCGGACTAGAGCAGTTCAGAAGCCTTGTGGGTTTAAATGTGCTTTAGAGGCTGCATGCACAGAGCTGGGGAGATTGTCTTCTGTCTTGTGGTTTTGGTCAGTCTGAAACTCAAGCTGTCTGTGTGAGGATGCATCTGCAGAAAGGCTTCTGGTGGGGGCATGACTGCAATCACCGTAGCAGTGTTGAATGCATTCCTCTGGGAGGAAAAGCAGATGCACAGTGTAACAGAGACAGGATAGCTGTCAGCAGAGAAATATGCCGCAGCTTGTCCCTGAAATTCTGTATTTATTATCCTGGGCATAACCCTTACTAGGTTCATATTTCTTACAGTAATTAATTGAATTACACTTGCACCACAAAGCCAAATCTAATGAGGCACTTGTATTTAGATTCCTATCTAAAGAAAGCATCTTTCCCTGAGATGACAGCTTACAAACAAAAGCCAGAAGCAATCGGAGAAAGCAAAAATATATTTTCATTTTACAGAAGAAAACACAAATTAAGTGGCTTGTCCAAAACCATCAGGAATTTTAGGGCAAACCCCACATCTCCTGTGCAAGAACAGCTTTTGGTATGACAGAATTCCTTCCCAGTTAGCACCACAGCTGTTTAGCAATTGGCATGACAAGGACTTTACATGCTAATGGCTGAATAGGATCTGTGGCTTAAGCAGCATAAAAATAAATTCCCTTTCTGTGCTTCTCTGCTCGTGCAGTGTATCTGGTCAGCAAGAGGGAACTTAGTGATTTAGCTCCTTCTGCAAGCTATACTAACTTGAAAGCGTTTCAGATCATAGAATGTGATTAAATGTGCTCACATTCATGCCTCCTTGCATGCAACTACATGTAAGAGCCCAAAGTTTCACTGGATTGAATTTGTCATTATATAAAACTCCCCTTCTTTAATTGCCTTTCCCATAATGCCTGCTCAGGAAGAACAAAACATTGAACTTCAAATTAATTGTAAGAGGAATTGAAGCTAGTAAAAATTAAGATTTTTGATTAATATTGGTGCCTAGTTTGTCTTGAAAATACTAGGAGTTGGGAGGTAGGTGCTTAGATGTTTGAAACTGTCCTACTCACACTTCAGAGTCCAGCCCCAGTGAAAGCAACAGTGACTTCACATCGAGTGTACTGCATGCTAACATCTCATGCTTGGTTTCTTTGGAAATAGTTTTAAAATAATGATATCATTCTTCTAAACATTATTGCTCTTAAAATTTTTCCACACGAGGCAAATCCAGGGGTTTGGAGCCAGAGCTGTACAAGTGCTGGCCTGACAGGGAACTATCATTATCACTCGACAATGCCACCCTGCTCTGTCTGCTGGGGCAAACAGAGGTCAGAAAGCAGATAAGTCCAAGAAGGAGTTAGAAATGTATTGTGATTATCAATGTAAAAAGGAGGCTCTTCGTGCAAAGCAGACTGACCAAATGCATTCCAAGATTTCCAATTTATACAAATTACGTTATAATTAATGTGTTCTCATCCCCCTCCTCATCCTTCCAGATGGTTCCTGTTCAGCTGAATGCTTTCATCCTTGAATTCACATTTACATGTTTTATATGTAGTATGAGAGGCTTAACCTCCTGTTACTAACACTGAAGTGTTCCCTTTCTCAAGTACCAAAAAATGCCTTCAAGTGACAGCAGTAGTAGTTTAATAGGTTTTACTGCTAGCCATGAATTTCCTGTAATCTGAAAAAAAATCTATAGATAATTTTTATTTTCTGTTTTCCTCATGTGAAAGTGTAAATTACTAATAGGAATACAATGTCATTATGGCTATATCAACAGCAAAGGCTACTTCTACCTGCTGTGGAGTACAAGAAGACAGTGTGCAATTAGTACCATGTGGCATTGAATTAATTTACACCGTAATCCAAAGGCTTTTCCAGCTTTCTCATCGAGTCGGTGGGATATTAGTCTCACAATTAGAGTGGAAATAAGAATATGCCTTGTAATTAAGGCAATATACTAGAAAGCTGCAGTAGAGCCTAGATGAAAATCTTAAGCATTGCAGGTCTGGAAGAGAGGAATAGCTCACAGAGGCCCCAGTCCTCCACAATCCAAATGCTCCAGGAGAAATGTAATTCCACCAACAGCCACTGAAGTCACTCAAGTTCAGAGTGATTCCTCATTTGTTTTGCTATAAATTTTTCACATACCATAAACAAAGAGGTCTCAGGTTCTCTGCAATCCTTTGTAGAGGAAGGAAATGTCTTGTTTCATTGAGTAAATGATTACACTGCTTTAAAGAAAGAAAAAAAAAAAGGCAAACAGGGAAAGAAGTCAAAGAAATCCTTTCTCTGAAATTAGGAGAAATCTTTCTGTGTGTCTCAAAACAGCCTCTTAATAGTGTTTTGAAAAAAATGAGCTGTGGCTGAAGGGTCATTTAATCTGGAAAGACTGTGCAGCCCTGAAAACTTTAATTCAGCTGAGTCCACTCACAATTCAGAAAAACTGTTTTATTAAGTAGAACAGACTTAGAGTTGAAATCTGGAAATTATCTCAAGCTTGAAAGTGGGTGAAGCAAAACAAATGTTTCTAAAAAATAGGTTTTTTGCAAGGTGTCATGGTGTTATGGATGCTGTATGTAAGGTGACCTTCAGCATCTTTTGTAGCAGCACAGATCAGGGAGCTTAGAAACCAAGAAGTGCATAAAATTCCTGCTTTTCTTTCCTGTCCACAGCCTCGTGAACCTCTCTGCATTTGCACAGCATTGCTTGTGTGGGTGTCCTGCCTCTTCCATTGGCTGCAAAGATTCCGCCCCCATGCTAAGAGCTGAAAGCCTCAGCAGCCTTATCCAGTCATGTCAATTATGAATTAATACAGCTCACAGCACCAGCCAGAGGAGACCTGGGGACAGAACTGAGGGAGCATTCTTGGGCAGGAGCAACAGAGGAGCTGAATTAAATCAGCAGCATAGCAAGGGGGTAACCCTTAGCATCCTGCCTTTCAGAAAGGCAGGTGTCCCTGTTTGCATACTGTTTGTGACAGAGTTTACCAACCTTTGCTAGTGGGTAAATGTTTAACTAGCAAGCAGCTCCCCTCCCTCCCCCAAGATGAAGGAAAACAGACAGATAAAATGGAATGTATACCTTTATATTCTTTTTTTTTTTTAATTATGTTTTTACAGACATGATGAAAATTTGACCAAAAATACATGAGGCTGCAACCTGGCGGTAACACCCATCTCAGTGAGGAAGCAGAGACACCTGAGGGATGAGTGAGAGCCCTGCAGCCCCAGACTCATCTCCAGACCCTGTGCCTGGCCCTAGTCCCAGTGAACTGCTGCACACAGGACAGCGTGCCAGGCCCAGGTGCACAGACCCTCTGGCTCTGCTTGTGCCTACCACCAGGCAGTTCTGGGCAGAAAACAACCCTTCTCACTCAGTTTGCCTTTAAAAAGCTGTTTGATCCCACTGTACTTTTCCTGGAGTGGCATTATGGTAATGGCTCCCATGAAAAAGTAGTGTTAAACACTTCCTCATTTTTTTTTAAATTTCTTTATGAAAAGCATCCAAAGTTACCAACTTTTCAAGGCTTCGGTAAGGGTAGAAAATACTGAATGCACATATTGCTTACATTACATAATTACTAGCAAGCTAATGACTAATGAGCTATTTAGCTAACATAATTCTGAAGTACTGCTTTATTTCATTTTCATTTACAGTGTTTTCCCAAATCATTGAGCACAACTTTTACTGAACACTGTGGATAAGCTTTTATAACTTTTATAAATCAAAAGGTGACATATTTACAAAAATCTCAAACATAACATGGTGCAAGTCCAAATGTCACAAAATCATAATTTAGCTTACTAGCCTCTCTTCTAGTCATAGCCAGCAGCTGGTGTCACAGAGTGGAAAAAAATAGGGGCAAAACTGTGCGAGTATCCTTCTAATAGAGTTTTAGACTGCAGAGATTTTCTGAGATGCAGTTTGCATCAGCATTTATTCAGTAGCTTTTTGTGGACATTTCTAACATGCAGTACTCCCCAAAAAAATGAGGATCAAAAATAAGATTGGAAGAAAAATGTCACAAAGATTTCCACTACTGAGCAAAGTTGCTTCAAAACGAGCATGTGAAGCATTTTTAGGGATTCCAATTTGGTTATATTTAAGCTTAGATGTTCTAAGATGGTTGTTGTAGAGATCTTCATTAACAGGCATTTTCAAAAAATTATTTATTTTCATTATGATTCCAAGTGAAAACAAGTTTTCAATGCTTGATAATTCTCTTCAAAATACAAATCCACTCTTGTAACTATGTTTTTAAAAAATCCAAAAGCAACTATTTTCTGAATTCTTGTGTTTAAGATAATCTCAAAGAAAGCTATTTTTATAACCATCCGTGTCTTCTTTGGTTTATATCATGCAGTTTGGGTTTATGGTGTTGAAAGTGGGAGTATTATAATTATCTTTCAAAGACCTCTAGTCCTTTTTGGAAGCAGACTTTTAATGATGTTCACTATCAAGGAGTTCCACAGCTTAGCCAAGCTGTGATAAGCATTCTCATTCATTCATTTAATGTTAAACACTTCTAAATTTTATTTATATTTCCCTTTGAATTTACATGATGAAAAAAGGTAGGGATGATGCACCATAGCTAATCAAATAACTGTGAAGGACATGAAATAGATTTTTTTCCACCTTCTTACTGAGAAGTGTTCAATTATCAGCTATAAGATCTTGTATCTCAGATCAAGAATAAAACTTCAGAACAAAAATGTTTGTGTAAAATGGAACATCTCCTCCTTGTTGTGTTGTGTGGAGCAGTTCCAACGAAGTGAAATCTCTTTTTTAAGGGGGGACAGGGAGCAGCAGTTGTCACAGTGCTAATCTTCAGCCCTGGGATGTGCTGCCCCTATACAAAAATCATCTAAGGAACCAATTACCAAAATCACTCTCATAAGATTGTGGTCTTGGGAACTCCCTCAGAGCCACAGTTTCAGACACAATCTCACCCTTGTCATGTAGAGACTGAGTCCATGATTTCCAATACTTTTGATTTGGTCTTCTCGCATAACACATAGCTGTGCTCCTTCTTCCTCTCATGCCAGCTCCTGCCATTGCCTGCTTTCCCCTTCTCCCCGTATCATAGGCAAACCTTCCTATGATATGGGGAGAAGGGGAAAGCAGGCAATGGCAGAAGCTGGCAATTTTATTCTCTCTCTAAGCTGGCAATGTTTATTCTCTCTAATTCCTTTGTCTCACCTCTGTCACTCCTTTACAGATCACCAGAAGATCCCAATCTCCTGCCTGTAAGAGGCCATCCCTTGTATTCCTGTTGTTACTTTGGTCTGCACAGAGTGTGTATGGCCTGGCCTCCAGCCCCATGCCACCTCCCTGCTGCCCTCTGACCAGGGGCATTGCTTACCTGCTGCTCCCTGCCACACCTTTAGGGATCTCACCTCTGCTGGAGTTAAAACTGTCTTCAAAGGCTTCCCTGCCAGCTTCCCTGCTGACCAGGGACACTTCATGTACAGTCCTTATCTCAGGTGGTCAGTCTACAGATCAGGAGTAGGGTACCAGGACCTGGAAACAAAGTAGCTGATAACTCGTCCCCTCTAGGAAAATGTCACCACATTATCTGTGATCAGAGGTGTAGTCAGCAGTTTTACTCTCAGTCACACTTCCCTGAAGGCAGAGGGGAAAAAGTCAAATTGAATATACTGACACTTTTCCTTTATATGTCTTCCGCAAAGCAAAGCCTTCAACAATAAGCACCTGCTGCTGGATAATGGAAATATATCGAAGTTAGCCTTTTTAGCACCATTGATTTATTTCAGAGAGATAACACAATAACCATGAAAGCAATGACCTTTATTGTAGACCCATATATGCCTCAGCCCCAGGCAAACAGAGACTCAAATAAAAGTGGTTTAACAAACAGGCCAGATTAAGTTCTGAACTAATTGGCAGGTAATTTTCCCCCTGTTCAACTAGGCTGGAAGGGAGGGAAGTGTACCAGCAGATGACTGTTTGGGCACTGAAGCATACTTATTACTGTCATTTGTTTTTTATCATTAAGTAGCTTTTTATGATGTCTGGGGAAAGCTTGTTTTATTTTCTCCATGTAGGGAACTAAACTCACTGGCTTAAACTAAATAGCAGAAAGAAAACTTCTATATTATGCCTTTCAGTAGCCAAAAAATAAAATCGGGAAGAGCCACAAAGACAGCAGCAAGTCATTTTTAGTCCAAAGTCCATCACAGGAAAACAGGATGAATCAGATGCCCTCACAACTCCACATCATTTCCCAAAAGACTGGCACTGAAGACTAAAGGTGACTGCCTAAAAGGCTTTTGTTTAACTCACCCTCTCCCAAAGCTGAGATATGAGATAAATTCCTGATGGGTTCTGAGTACAAGAAAAATGGCCCTGAGCTGGTGCTACTTCCCCAGAGGTGATGTGCTCTCCTTGCTTCTCCTGCATCCTGTAAGCAAATCCTGCTGGATCTGCACATGCCCTGGCACTGTCCTGATGAGAGGAAGGGATAAGCTGGGAAGTCAAGGATGCTAACAAGGTAACCCAAGGGAAGTAAACTTTGGTTACATTCTGGCCAAATCTCCTTTGTACCATGGAGGAGAATAAAGTGACAAAGCAGTGGGAAAACAAACTGCTAGGGAGAAAAGAGGCAGCAACTGAAGCAGCTACAGTGCAGCAGTTCCCTGCTTCCCTGCCCTGTGCTCAGGGCCACTCTGACCACGTACACACTCAGACTCCTTCAGAAAATGGACACCCCTTGCCAGTGAGTGAAGGAAGGAGAGAAAGCTGCTCCAGAGCAATGTGTGTGAAGTATGACTGAGTATGTGAAATAACTAATCTCTTTGATCTTAAGATCTGCTGCACTCCCTCAGGATGTCATGCCATGACACCTAAGTGATGCCTAGTATTTCTCATCTCTAATTAAACCACCATGACAGGTCACAGCAGTGACTGGGTAGCGCTGTGCTGGGAGTCAGGATGCAAGACTTCAGCAGGAGGAAGCAGCGACTGCTTCTGTCTTTCTTAAAGGCAGCAGAAGCTTCCTCACTCCCCCATTTCAGCCTTTACCCCCAAACTCAGGATGGGTGCAGGAAGTAAGTGAATGTGATGCAAATTGCACAATTTCATTGCAACCAAGTGTGAATGCTTTCAGCTCTATTATACCTGCTTAAGAGTTTGTTCAGTTTTTCAATTTGTTGTTGGTTTGGTTCACTCAGGGCTTGCTATGTTTAAATTACAGCCTTTTATAAGCTCTCTTTAGTAGAATATACATCAAAAGGATGCAGAGGTTGTTAACCACAAGATGGCACTTCCAATCTGGGTGGCCTTACTGCCTAATAACCTATCAGGGCTGTGCATAAAATTTATGGTGCTTGTAGCCAGAGATGAAATTAAATGGCTTAAGGAAAAAGCATTCAGAAGTCTCATTAATAGAAAAATCAAAGACTTAATTTTTCAAGGTAATTAAATCATGTGCTCACAGACAGGAAGGCCAGACCTATCCAGAATATATGACTTCAAAACTTTAATAGCTTACACCCTGCCACAGCACACATCTTAGCTGTGGCTGAGATAGAGTATGGGTCTTTCACTCTATGGAGACCCATTACTGTGGGAAGAAAAGGATAATAAAATAGATGGATGTCAGTAAAGTCCGTAATTTGAGGCCCTTTAGCTCAAAGGTACTTTGCAGAATGTGGCTTGAGAGACTTTATTTCAGTGTTAAATATTAAAACTGGATTGGCAGACAGAAAAAATTTTCAGGTTTTTACAGACCCCTTGAGTATATCGTGGCTTTGTTCAAAGCTTTAAGGGCTCAAGAAAAATTGAAAGTACCTGATATCTCAAGAAAACATGCCAAAAATCCCTTTTTCATACTGTTTTTGAGTTGCATATACAAGGTGCACCAGAACAGTCAAGGGAAAAAAAAAATTAAATTGATTCAACTAGGCATACTTCACATGTTTTTAATCTTCCCACCCAAGGCAACCTCAGCTAATCTAATGTATGCACATAATGATTCTTCATTTGTTTAACAAGTCATTTATGCAAGAAGAACATGAATTGAAAGGCTAACCTAATCTCCAGCATCAAGAAGAGTTATGTCAGGTTGTCTGTTTGCAAGACCTGACTATTGGCTGTTGTTTCTTTCAGCAACCAAACCATTTTTGAGAGTGACTGCTTTCTGCAGTGAATCTCCGGTGATTTTGTCCAGTTTTTCATGTATTTTGTGCTGAACTTAAGCACAGATCTTGAAGTAGTCATTGTCTCTAAATTAGCATTCTCTTGGCAAAGCCTTGCATGCCTTTGTGTTGCTGAAAGTAATTATTGCCAGTCTGTCATCGACCGGCCCGTTTCCTAAGTGAAAAAGACTTTCTGCTTTCCTCTTCATTGATGTTATTCAGAGAGGAAATTTTTCAAATTAATTTGTAGTGTTATGTATTATTCTGAGCTGCATCATTATCGTTAATAATAATTATAATAATAATTTATCATTATTATTTTTGTTGTTGCAGGTCTTGTTATTAATAATAGTAATAATAATACTCTGTATTACACTGAGCTAAATGAGGACCTCTCTAGCTTCTTTGCACCAGCTCAGTGCAAAGTCCAAGGATGCTGTAAAGCTGATCTGATCCAGAAGAGCAGAAGGCTTTGGAGGAGGGGATATCTCAACAATCCACATGGATATAAAACACTTGACCAGGGAGCAGTAGGGACATGACTACATTAGTTGTATAGACCACAGTACCAGTATAAAAACTCTGTGAGGCTTGAATAAGGTATGATGCAAACTAAAGATTTCATTAAATTTTAAGAAGCTTAAAAGAAGAGACCCTTAAGATATATTTGAAGGTGGTAAATAAACTGTTGGAGTGGACCAGAGGCCAGAAACAGGGCCGTGGCAGGTCCTGCAGAGTCACAAACGTGCTCACATCTCTCCGGTTGCAGGAGAAGTGGAAGGGAAGGTGCTGTTACCCTTGGGAGCCGGAGTCTTTCTGAGGTTAATCTGGTGAAAGATTAACCTGGTGAAAGTTTTATTTGGTTCACAAACTACAAGTGGCCTGTGGGCAGACAGTTGAGGGGTCCATTTCAAGACTTTCTATTAATCCTTGAATGCTAGGAGCATGGTGACTATCTGAGCTGAATTCTCTCTTTTCTCCATTGCTTTTTCTTATTCCAAGCAAATCTCAGTTGGGTGGGCCTGTACAGCTCAGGTCTTCAAACTTGAATTCGACTTTAAAGCTTCATAAGATTGAACATAAAGACAAGGCTGAGCTTTCTCTAAAAAATTAGACAGACATTAAGTGTATTCTTACTGCTGTAAACCTGATTTATCGACTACTATTAGCAGCAAAACAACAGTTCATGAACAGATATTTTATGATACAAAACCTGCACTGAGGAATTAGAAGGGGTATACTAGTAGGTGCCAGTGTTATAATGAGCATAATTAATTTGGATATATACCAAGAGCAGCATTGCGCTAAATATTCACAAAAAGCCACCAATTAGTTATTTCATTGCAGAGTTGTAAAATAAAAGTAAGGCTACCCAAAGCCAACTTCTGTCTTCACTTGGAACCTAGCTCTTTGTTGTGCAGAATTTAATACACTTGATGACTTAGACACTGAAATTTCAATGTAATCTAAACATCAGTATTCAGATTTTTATGAGTTTGCAATTAAAATTTTTTATGAACGTGTGTGTTAGATTTTAAATTCTCTAGCAAGTTTGAATGAAAGTGTGAAAACAGTATCTTAAAAGAGTGCATTTATAAATGTTGGTATCGCATTATAAAGTTTGGTATTACTAAGTCCCTCTCAACTGTAGAAATAGAATCACATAAACATCTGTGTCTGGATAATGGAAATGTTTGTTCTGCTTGTTCGAATAGGTAGACTGATACCTTAGCAAAAAGTATAATAGCAGCAAAGTTCAAGACTTTGAAAAGCTTCATTTTGATTGACCGTTACTTTTCATGCTGTTAAAATTATGTTTAATCAAGTGCTTTGGTATTTATTTGTTCATGCCAAAAAAATAATCCCGGGAACGCTGATAATCTACTAATTTAGAAAAATACATGTTTTGCAAATTGTACCTTGCAGAAATAAGCCCCTTACAAAATCTTTAAATACTTCATACAGAGAAATGCCCATAGAATTCACTGAAAAGAATATTGTAAATTTCAATAGGCTTTTGTTGACTAGGCAGCAGGTGGAGGTAAATACTTTCTATATCACTGTAAGAGTTCTGCTTCTATTCATTGTAAGAACAGCATGATTAGAAGTACAAAGATTGCAGAGTACATCAAGCAAAACCCTTCTCTAATGGTCTACAGAGGCCATTAAACAAAGCAAGTCTAAGAACTTTTAAAGCTTAAACTGGCATTGAAAATTAGATTGCTGAAAACTGAAAAATATGTTCCATTTAAGTGAGATAAGGCCCATGCCCAGTGAAGAAACTTTATTCTATTTAATCAGAGT
The DNA here is from genome assembly GCF_022539315.1 of Serinus canaria. Lineage (NCBI taxonomy): Eukaryota > Metazoa > Chordata > Aves > Passeriformes > Fringillidae > Serinus > Serinus canaria. The sequence goes on along the minus strand of NC_066316.1, from coordinate 54,711,005 downwards.
GTTTTTCTGTCCATCCTCTGTCATGCTAATCTGAAAGTCATTTACATATTGGTTGATGGTTTGGGCTTTTTTGCTGTATCAAGCATTCCTTTTAAATCATAGTGGCTTTAATTACTGCTGACAAAGCATTGTCATTGTTACCTGAGATGCGCTCTCCAGACAGACGAGTCCCAGAATCACCTGTGATGGCAGCAGCACTGAGCAGCTTTCCCAAGTGTGCTCTCTTGTCCAGCTGTGAAGAAGGCAGGCAATCATCTAGGGTCTGAGCAGGGATCAGCAGCCCAGGTGAGGGCACAGAATCCTCGTCACCCTTGCCTGTTTGTGCAGAGCTGAGAGCCACTGCCCCTCTGTCGCTGTCCCAGCCTGAGCAGATCAGGTGGGACCAAGCTGGATATGTCTGCTCACAACACAATCAAACTTTCAGGTCAGCTCTGGACAAACCTTCAGCTACTCCTGGATATCTCAGACCTTTGGAGAGATATTCATTTTGACAAACCACAGGGCTTAGTACTGGACAATATTAAAAGCAGAATATAAATGTTGCTGCTTTCATTCTTATCTGGAAGATTCTCCAGCAAATTGCCTGAGAAATATTTTCTTCTCCTTCCAAACAGTTTTTAGAGCTATAGCTTTTATTGTGTACCTCTCCCACATTGCAATCCTGTACATTTTCCACAATTTCCAGAAGAGAGAATTGTAGGTGCTTGCAGCATCTACCTCCTCCTATGTTAGTTACAAGCTTGTTATATAAATGGAGTAAGAAAAGTTTTTAGAGGACTTTGAGAATAAGGAGTTTATTTACAACTTGAAAGTATCATATTCAAATCATACTTTCTCAAGGCAGCAGTCAAGATAGCGTTTGTATCTTCTTGAAAATCTGTTTTAAAAACCACCCTAAATTGAAATTAGGATTTGTTAGTATCTTCTCATGCACAGTGCTAAAAATGAGAGAACAGGTCCAGTACCAATGACTTCAAATGTTCATCATAAAAGCTTTCTAGGTCCATTCAACATGAAGTCTGCCTTTCTGCATACCCTACCAAAGAAGAGTTCCAAGTGCGCATTCCCTACACAATCCTTTCATTGGGATATTTTGCAACTGACTCATGTTCTGAAGAAATCTAACTCAGAGAGATAAAACCCACAAAATTATGTATTTTACATTTTGCTTTCCCTAGCAGGTTCTCCCACAGGTCTTTTGAAATGAGCTATTCCTCTTGAAAAGCACTCTATAAATTGTAAAATATTTGATCAAACACTCTTCTTATTAGTTTTGCAGAAATGAAAGGGAGTTTCATCAAAAGAGCAAGCCATCTGAGCCCCCAAAATCCAAGCAGCCACAGGGCCCAGCAACCTCAGCAGCAATCAGGGCAGCATGGCCAGGAACATGACTTAAATTGAAACTTTTTTTGTACCACTGCAAAAGTACAGCATCCACATAAAAAATGGGTTGCAAGTGCTGCTTGTTTGGAATGACATCATTACTAGAAATGAATTTTCTATTTCGACAGAACATACTTATGATATTTGGCATGACATCAGCAGGTACAGAAAATCTATCCATGTAGTACAGTATCTGATCTGCAAACATACAATTTTTTCATCTTCTCAATTCGTTAGCATCTATAATATTGTTTCTTCTACGTGCATCTTTTTCTTCTGAACAAGTTAAATTAATCTATTTTTCCTTACATCCTTTAGCTGATATCTCACTGAACTGCCAACATGGAGGTGAATCATAGTGTGGTCGTTTCTTTAAAAGCAGGAAATGTGACCTTTGACAGTATCTAGCACATTATTTTACAGAAACTTTTTATAGATGATGCGCTGAATTCAGTTTTATTTAACAATGTCAGTTGTGGTCATTCACATGCTCTGTCAATTTTTTTCCCTAGGTACACGAAAATGAAGACTGCCACCAACATCTATATTTTCAATCTTGCATTGGCAGATGCCCTAGCAACAAGTACTCTGCCATTCCAGAGCGTGAATTACTTGATGGGAACCTGGCCATTCGGTACCATCCTCTGTAAGATTGTTATCTCCATAGACTACTACAATATGTTCACCAGTATCTTCACACTCTGCACCATGAGTGTGGATCGCTACGTGGCTGTTTGCCACCCAGTTAAGGCCCTTGATTTCCGCACCCCCCGAAATGCCAAAATTGTCAATGTCTGCAACTGGATTCTTTCCTCTGCCATTGGCCTGCCAGTTATGTTCATGGCAACTACTAAATACAGGCATGGTAAGTCTGGCTCTCTTTCCTAAATTGAGTACTCTACATTTCAACTCCTTTCTGCATGGTTTCACTGTAGTGTAGAGGCGTTGAATTAACCTCTGACCTCTAACCAGTGCAAATGAGGCCCTCTGACAATTTTGCATCTGGCTGTAGTTGATGGGACAAGCAGTGCATGGGATCTGTGTTTTACAACAAGCAGCTCCAGCTCCTTCAGTGGGTCCGTGCAAGTCTTTCTGCCCCACTCAGTTACTGTAGTGTTTGGAAAAGCATCTGTGCCTGCCTGACTTCTGCTGTGGGGCAGTTCTGCACTGCCCCTCAGCACAGGAGCCTGTGCTTTACCCAGGATACTCCCACTGGGAAGCTGGCAGTGTTACACCCTGTCTGGCAGGACATGATACAGAGCAGAGAGCACCTTCTGGACCACTGGTGTTCCAAGACCTTCCATAAAGGGGCAGTGACAGCATTTCAGCATAAATGCAGACCCTCCTCAGTGCATAGTTACCAAGTCTCGTGGCATTCTCTTCCCCGTTGCCCTGAAATGCCCAAACTCTCAACACATATGGTAAATTAACAATCTTTCACCATATCTATATTGAAAGTGAAAATCAGTCAAAGTTTCAGCATGTATGACAATTCAACTCTTTTCCTTGTTTAGTATACATTAAATTCCAAACTACAATATGCAAAAGAGAACATGTTAATTTGGTTTTGTTTTCCTAACTCATTCTTCATGCACTCATTTGTGCAAATGCCAGGTCACAGATTGCTTCATTTTACATGTTTACTTAGGTGTAAAGTCTTCATATATTTGCCTATGATATTTAATTAAAGAAAGGATTAAAGAAAAGCAAATGAAAAACTGACATGAATGTTCTTCTCTGCTGTTTTCCTTTTCCTCAGGCTCAATTGACTGCACCCTTACATTCTCCCACCCTGCTTGGTACTGGGAGAACCTCCTGAAAATCTGTGTGTTCATCTTTGCCTTCATCATGCCGGTGCTGATCATCACGGTGTGTTACGGGCTGATGATTTTGCGCCTGAAGAGCGTTCGCATGTTATCCGGCTCCAAAGAGAAGGACAGGAACCTGCGGAGAATCACAAGGATGGTTCTTGTAGTGGTGGCAGTGTTTATTGTCTGCTGGACTCCCATCCACATTTATGTTATCATTAAAGCCCTGGTCAACATCCCAGAAACTACTTTCCAGACTGTCTCCTGGCACTTCTGTATTGCTCTAGGGTATACAAATAGCTGCCTTAATCCAGTCCTTTATGCATTTCTAGATGAGAATTTCAAAAGGTGTTTCAGAGAGTTCTGCATCCCCACTTCCTCAACCATTGAGCAGCAAAACTCCACCCGAGTCCGACAAAACACTCGTGACCATGCTTCCACTGCCAACACTGTGGATAGGACTAACCACCAGGTATGACTAGCAGTGGAGATGTCATCTCTGGATCCAGGCCACCCGCTTGGAGATGACATGTGTTCTGAAGTTACCACTTACACTGAATTGTAGCTTTTGGAAGGTCTGAACACTTTCATGGTTATATTTGAAACTGGTGTATGCATACACAGAGACCCCAGTCCTGCATGGTGCTAGGCTGCTCTCTGCCTTGCTTGATGCTCAGAAGCCAAGGGTTCTGAAGGGTACCTTGAGTGACTGGGTCCAGCGTGCATGCATGTACAAAGCACATTAAAAAAACAGTGTTTCACTTTCAGGGTGTTTGCAACAGGTTGAAAATTAATCACAGATTTCCCTGTTCATGCTCCTTGTCTGCTGATGGAGACAGGAGTGGGACAGAATATAGATCTCTCTTCTTCTCCCATTGCATCAGTGAATAAAAAGATAAAAAACTGTGCTTGTTCACTTTGACTGATGTACAAAGAAGGCCTACCTGGCCTTGCTTGTCCTGAAAGTCATGCAAGTGATAGGCCAAGGCTTGTCTACATGCAGTTCTTGTGTCAGATAATTATGTGGTGAATAAGGCGGGGTTAGATATGTGTATATATGTATATATATATATGTATATATAGATAAGAAAATATATACACACATGCTAAATACTAATGTGCCATTTTGCCATTTCAGGTATACCAAGAAAATACCTTTTCCATGTAGAAAAAGCCTTTAAAAAGTAGGGATTTTATGGCACATCAGATAACAAGAGTTGTTTGTGGCTTTTTTATTCAGCCTATTTTTGCATCATTTTTGCAAAGAAGCTGTTTTGTACATGTTCAATATCCATGGTCCTGTGCTTAGTCTTGAGATTTTCCAAGCCTCATCTCTCAGCAAAACAGGAAAGAAAATCTTAACATTCATGAAAGTAACTCAAACACATTGCAAGCACTAAAAGAAGTCTGAGTTGTCTCTGTAATTCCTTAAAAATAAGAGCAAAAGGCATAAGCCTGGTTCATTCCTTGCCGTATCACCTTTCAGCAATATGCTTAGGTTGCTCATGCAACAGTTTCTCAGTGCTGCCACTTCAGCCACAAGCTGGCTGCCTCCTCCAGGTGCAGAACTCAGCAGCTTCTTGTGAAAGCAGCTGCCTACCTGACACTCAGCTGCTGCCAGATAGCCCAAATAAGAGTGTTCCCGTCTCCAAGGAGACTAAACATTAATTGCACCACAAAAGAGGAGGGATGTCTAAAGGGAGAAGGGCTAAAATGAGAAGCTTTATTAAGCATCAGCAATTGGTGTTGTTTGTGTCTGGTCCATTCATGCCAAACTGTGGCCTGTGAAATCAGCACCTGCCCAGCCTGGTGGTGAGGCAGAGCTGCCAAACTTGGCATAGGTGCACATATATATGTGTATGTGTTGTAGTATTTACTAGGTGTAGCAGATTACTACATTCATCTGTTAATAATGCATTTGTAATCCTCAGTGGAGTCAATTTTGTGCATGTGTCTGACAGCAAGATTGTATTTCTGTCTAGTACAATTCTAGCTTTATAGAGTGCAGTGTGTATGCACCATTTTCTACATTGAGTTGTATATCTTTATATTACTTCTAGGAGAGCTGTAGCCTTCTAAACTTCTACCCATAGAAAAGATTAATGTGTGCTAGGTACTGCCTGAGTGAAATAAAACCTGTTTCCCTGAGCACTGAGCAAGCACAGAATAGAAGATGATGTTTCCCAGAGAGATGCTTCAGCCTACCCCACCAGGAGAGAGCCTGCTGGGGCAGGGATGGAGCAAGCAAGTGAAGTGATCCTGAGAGTGGCAATAAGGAGGAAACTAGTCCTAATGTTGTGTTCCTTGCTGCTTAGGGTTTGTTTCTTTCTTTCCTTCAAGGAATAGTGATGAAATAAATTAGTTGTGAAGAAATCAAGCACATGTAAAGAGCAGGAAAGGGAAGGATGCTGAAGGGAAGGGGAGGTGAGAGGAAGAACGTTGAGGAGAGATGGAAACATAAGGAATGAGGTCCAAGTGAGGCAGTAGGGGTGGAAACTGAAGTGAAAAGCCAATGTACCTGGAACAAAAAAAGGTGCATGCAGAGCTGGAAGAAATTGTTTGACTGCTTTGGTAGCTCTTCCTAGCAGCTAACCATCAGTTTTCCCCAGAGCCAGGGAGAAGAAGCCAGCACTTGGTAGCTCAGGACCTCATAAGTGGGTGGATGGGACTTTGCATGTTCAGGTATTTGAAAGACTCTGGAGTGGCCCACTCCCCTTCCCTCACCACCATCCCTGCAGTCCTTGCTGTGGCAGCTGCTGATGCCAGATGTGCTCCTGAATGCTGACCTGGGCCTTCTCCTTGCAGTTCAGCTCAGCAGCCGTTTGGTACAGTCTTTCTCACTCTCCACAATGTCTATGGAATACATTTTCAGCAAGCCATGTTCAAAGCTTAATATTAAAGCTAATTCATCTTTTTTTCTCCTGCAAACATTGCTGTAAGAGACATTTTTGATGTCTGCTTTTATCAGAATGGGAAAAAAGATTGTTGAACTAATTTACGCTAAAGAGGTTCTCTGGAATAGTAACTGAAAATGTAATACCTAATATTTTTATATTATTATTTTAAACACAAAAGGCCCTAGAGTGAATGCAGCTTTAGCTCTCAGAAAAGAAAAAAGAAAATAAACCCCCAGACAAACCAATATCTCCTCAGACAGTGAGATTCTGTAAATTCTAAAGACAGGGTATTCTTTTTACAGGTAAGTGCTTTCTGTAAAAGAAAGTCTAGCTTTTCTATTGATTGAGGTACACTGACAAGCTCTTTCTTGTATAGACAAGGCCTTGGAGAGCATTTGGTATGAGCTCTAATTGCAAGGCTGTGTAGTACTTGGCACATTTCATACAATTTTCTAAGAAACAGATGTTCTACAAGTTGCTTTTTGGCCAAGTGAGAATTCTTTTCTCCTGCTAAATGAGAGCTGCAAGGCTCAACCACATAAGGCCTAACACTCTTAAAGCATTTAAAAGCATTTAGAGTTGACACTCTTAGGTACTGAAGTTGTTGGAAGAAACAACAGTGTCTTCTACCAGTGCAAAAGCACCAACAGGAAGCATCATAAATATTCATATTATTCTGAGTTAATGTAGTGGCTTTGGGCCAACTCTGTGGCTCCTTGGCATTACCAAAAATGTCCAGATTAAGTGCTCATAGTTTTCAGGAGGGTTTATGTAATCTGATGAGTGTATTTGCATGGAGAAGGAGTGATGCAGTGCTGGGGGGGAGAAATGCTTGAAATGCAAAACTACTTTCTTTGAACTTTTCTCTCTGACCAAGTATTGGCAGGGGAGGGGAATGAAGGACCAAACAGCAGCTTTTGCAAATGGCTGAGGGGTTTTGATGTTGTTGGCATTAACTGATTCATATCAAAATCTTGGCAAGAATATTGAAATGGCTTTTACTTCAGATGCTCAGAGACTCTCTGCATCAGTTTATCTCTGAGAGTAAAAGAAGGTTTAATTTTTTGAATTTAAAATCAATGATAGTTATTTTCCCCTGATAACCGAGTTTTTGCTAGGATCTATGTATTAATAACTAAAAATCCTAAATAATTGGGGAACTGCATTATTAATAATTATAGAAATCTGAAAAATTTAATTAGTTTCAGTGGATTAGTTTCTTTGTGACCCATTTTTATAGCTGCTTTTATAGCTGCTTTTATAGCAGCTTCACCTGCATGTATCCAAGAAATGAAGGAAATTATGTATAGGCACATCTTTGGGACTATTTAGTGAGTAACTCTTCTTTTCAATTTTAGCTTCTGATGCTTTTTTGTCAAATACTGAAATGTCTAAATGCCCTAATGGAAACTGTAAATCCTCCCCACATGCTGAAAATGCGGCCTCAGATACATTCAATAACAAAAAGCTCAGTCCTGAAAGCTTTGCCTTTACTGCCGGGATTGGCAGCCACATGTAGAAATAAAAAGGATATGGGATTCAAGAAAAAGTTTTGAGTTAAAACAAGGAAAAATTGAAAGCTAGTTTCTCTTTGATTAAATGAATGAAGAAAGTGTTTTCTTACTACTTAATTTTCCTTGTGCTATACAACCCACTGCGAACAAATGGGGGGAATGCTGGTGATTCCTGTTGCAGAAACATGAAAAAAATTGGGCAGTTCTTGGCAATTTCACATCTACCTGTATTAACAGAGAATGGCCTTCCTGTGTGTTTTTAGAAAATTAATATTTCTCCTTGGTGAATTATACTGTATTTCAACAACAATTTTAAAGTACTGGTTTGTTAAAAAGCCCCTTTCTGATGAGATAGTGACATCCATGAAACATTTGTAATAGATCCTTAAAACTGGGCTTTCTCTTGTAGCTGCTATGCATTGACATGGGCTCTTTGTCAATCTCCGGGCTCCATCTGTGTCCATGCTTTCTATTCCATTCAAATCCATTGATTTGCAGTGTCTGCCACCCAGCTCTCAACAGGTTCTGGTACAAAATTTGCTGAGCAAAAAGGGGGTGCAGCCTTTCAGGATGTGCCATGCAGCAGCAGGTTTTCTTGATGCAAACATCTGTAACGCTACCGTGCCTGCGTGCAAGTAGGATTCTGTCTGGAGACTGTGGACATGCAGGGCTGAGGGATTGTTGGGTTTGTTTGCTGATGTAAGTCCAGCTCACACAGAATTTAAACTAGACTATAACTGAAAATCCAAAAGTTAGACACTGTTCTGATATGAACACAGAATGTATTCAAGTAAAGCATGAATTCCCCTGTAACTGCTACAGAAAGAATAAAGAGAGGGAGTGAAATTTTTCCATGCTCATGAAATTCATAGAGAGTTCCACCCTAGAAAGAGAACAACTAGATTGATATGAAGAATATTGTAATTCAAATTTCAGACCTACTAATGTTTCTTTGTGATCATTTCCTCTGTTGCTTCAGACAAAGCACAGTCTTGCCTTACTCTGGGCTATGTGCTCAGCTTTATACATCAGAACAGAGGCTGCAAATGAGAAATAAATTCCTCCTAAAAAAAAACCACACACACACACACACACACACACACTTGTGGGTGGGCAGATATCAAGCAATTGTTCATTGTATTTGCAATTTCTTTCCTTTCAGTTGGAACTTCAAGAAGCTGAAACTACTCCACTGCCGTGACAGGGTCTCCTGCTGCATGGCTCTCAGAGCAGTTGCCACTGCCACAGTGTGCTAGTGGGAACACGCAGGATTTGCTTTCCCTCAAAAAAAAAAATACCACAGAGGAAAGTGCCTGCTTTTCCAGCCTGTCAAAAATTGCTTCTGCAGCACATCTGCATTGCACTTAGCAGAAGCATGAAATGTAACAGCGAGCAGAGCCAGGAGATGTGGGGGCCTTCCAGGCTCCAGCTCAAAGCAATCCTGTTTACCAGGAGCACATACATTAGTCTAAAAACAAAGCTACTCTGCCTGTAGCAACCTGACATGCTCTTGGTAAGTTACTGTGGTGTGAAAACAGGTTGGAAACAAAAATTCAAAGGCTAGACAACCATAGTTTGAAAAATAAGGATGGAAAATAATGGGGTATGAAGTTGTAATACTGTTGGGTACACTCTATTTACTCTTAAAATTTATTTGTAGAGGTGTTTTCTGTGCAGGTTATTTACGTGCTGAAGTCTCATGAGGTCATGTAGAACAACACATTTTTAGTTCAAGAGGTCTTCTCTTGCAAGGGTTGCATGTTTGCAGTTTCAAAGAAAAAGTTTATTCAAAGATCCCTTAAAAAAAAAAATAAAAAAAGCAAACCAAACTAAACCAAAACAAAAAAAAAAAAAAAAAAAAAAAAAAAAAAAAACCAAAAAGAGCCTCCAAGCTTCATCTTCTGCTTCTATTTCACATAAATGAAAAAATACTTTAAAATCAAAACAATGAGCTATCACTTTTTCTAAAAGATATGAGTAAATGAAAGAATTCTACATTGTTATTGATTGTCAAATGATCCCCAAAATAGCATAGATTAACATAAATTTCTTTGTGAATAAAAATGTAGCTACAAGCCTGTCACAGCTTGCACAGGCTAATGATATCTTCTCTTTCAAGTAGTTTCTCAAATTTCAGCTGCTCTGTCAGCAGCATTTTCGCTTTGTAAGAAAACAACAGCCCTTATGTGAAGTACTTGGAGCAGTTAATGCATTAGACCTTTTTAAAAAAGAAATTTTAAGAAACAATTTGCTAGACATCTACTTTTTCTTAACCAAACCCATAGTATGTTTGCTTTTCTAATTAAGGTGATACAATCTGCATCTGCATTTTGTATTAGCTGCTAAAACTCATTAAGATTTCAGGAAGAAACAATGTGCTGCAGCAAATGCATTCTTAGCTGTTTTCTAGTATGAAGATTAGAAATATCCATGTAGATAATTTGTGGTTCAGTGGTATTTTCTAGACATTGTTTGTTACTTGCTCTGTAAATAAATCATCAGTAGTTAACTGGAGGAAAATTGTACTTCGATGAATTTGAGTGTATTCTGAAATACAATTATATGGAACAGGGGTTTTTTTGTTTGTTTGCTTTTTTCTTTCTGCAGCCAAAATATAGTTCTTATTTTCATTGTTAAAGTATGTGTAACAATAAGGTTATTATGTGAAATTGTTTGTTTCTGCCATAGACTGCATAATAAAGATTGAAGACCAAATCCTTGCAAGTTGTAAATTAAAGAATTATTTGAGTTTCATCACTGTGTTGTAGCTAAATATGTAGCCTATATATCAGCAGAATATGAAGCTAGATATAACAGAAGTGCCTTATTTTTTTTCTCTTTCTGTTGAAAATTTGACTGTGTGGTCGTATGAATTTTGTTTAATTTTGTGTTAGTTTAGCTGTATCACCTCATAGCCTTCATCATTAAAATTTAAACCAGAGTCATCACCACTCTAAGAGGTTTTGCATCTAATTTTTAAACAACATAAGATAGGCACTTGCATGAAGTTGATACCTTGTTTTGCACCACACAGCAGTATTATTTAAATAACAAAATCAACATAAAATACACTAGATTTAAATGAAGTAATATCCTATGACATCATCACTACCTGATGGATTCAGAGTAGTCTCACATGCTCACATACAACAATCAAAAACTTTTAAAATATTGAATGATTATTTGGAAAGTCTTAACTGATAGACTAAAACCGTGTTGAAGTAAACTTCAGATTGTAGTTTTGTGGGTAGTCAAAAGTTCAGCTTTCACAAAATTTATGTAATTAATTAAAGCCATTATTTTTTCTCTACGTTGCATGAAGCACACAGGCAAAATACTGTGACTTGCCAGCAGACAGCCAAATATTTTTAAGGACATTTTCCATTTCTGCAATCGAAAAATTGAGAAACCCTACTGTAAATATATTTAGCAGTAATAACGTTGTAGCCTTGATGTCTTACAGATATGAGGAAGTAAATTTTATTAGCAGAGCACTAGCAAAAAGTAAGAAAAATGTCTTTTTTGGCAGAAGGATTGAATGTTCACTGGTAGTGCTTTGCAGTAAGCAGCATATTATTACACAACTTCTGTATCTGCATTTTAAACCTTTAATAAAAATGTTTCTGTTTCTTGTGGATTTGTACTCAACCCCATTGTCCATGTTTGAAGTGAAAATATTAAATAGCATTATTGCTATTTGATCAACAGCAATGATCCCAAGCAGACCCCTGAGGGAGACCATTTGTCACCAATGTCCATCTGGACAGTGAGCCTTAGTCCCCTCCTCTTTGGGTGTGGCTGTCCAAGCAGTTTCTCATCTGTTGAACAGCCCACCCATCAAAGCCATGCGTGCCCAATTTAGAGAGAAGGACATTGTGGGAGATATGTCAAAGGTCTTACCCATGTCCAGATAGATGACACCCAAGGCCCTTCTCTAATCACACTGATGTAGCCACTCCATCATAGGAGGCCACAAGGTTGGTCAGGGAGGATTTGCCCTTGTTGTACCCAAACAGGCTGTCCCAAATCACCTCCCTGTCCCCTGTGTGCCTCGACACAACTTCTAGGAGTTCCATGATGTTCACAGACACAGAGATGAGGCTGATATGTTGGTTTTCAGGAGCCTCCTTTTTACCCATTTTAAAGACAGGTGCAATGTTTCCCTTTTTCCAGTCATCTGGGACTACACCTGATTGCCATAACTGTGATGGAGAATGTCTTAGCAATTACATCAGCCAGTTCCCTGTTCACTTGAAGGAGTCTTTATACAAGGGAAGAGGAAAATTGAGTTGACATTTTCCACAGCATAGATAGACTCCATAAACCCAAGTCTCTTTGTGTGAGTTTGTCTCTCTTGAAGCTGGAATGTAGCTGAGTGTAATTGCAGAGGCTCTAGCAGAAGCAATATGCAGCTGAGTTGGCTTTGAGCTGACTTGTGCAGGTTCACTCTGCTAAAAAAGGGAAGGGAGAGCTCAACAGCTGAACCCCCTGTCCTTTTGGCTTTATTGTTAATAAAGGCAAGGCAGCTTGAGTAGGATTACCTGTGCTACATGCATCTGGCTCTCATTTTGAATAATGGGAAGAAACCTTAGAAATCTACATCATGCCCTTCCGTATCTCCCAATTAATAAAAAAATAGGGCACTTAGATTATGTTGTGGGCAAAACAGTCTCAACTAATCCTTGCTAATTAACCATAAGGATTCAGGTAATCAGGAAAAACTCTGGAAATACACCATGTGCCACTGCAGTGGTAAAAATCCTACTTTGGTGGCCTCCAGTGGTGCCCTGACACAGTCCTACAGGGGGTGTTCCTGTTCTTGCTACTTATTTTTCACAGGTTTTGGTGTGTTGGGGTCTTTCTGATCAAAGCAGTTTTCTATATAAGGTCAGTGTTTTGCCAAATTTAGGAAAAAACAGTTTAGCTCTGATTTTGCAAAGACCATTCAATAATTATTTTTTTAAGTTACTTACTTCTGTGCTACTTGTTTTTCTTAGAACTATATTTTTAAGGTCATGTTTTCTTGAAAGCCTTTTTGTACAAACAAACTGAAAGTGGTTCTTTCAGTTTTTGCTTTGCATCAAACATTTTCTTCAAGGTGTAGGATCAAAGTGATGACTTTTGTGTCAGGACTGTAATCTGCCTGGAAAATATATCATCTGGGAATTGCCAGTTCTGAAATCTTCAAACTAGGTGATAAGATCAGCACTTTACTTTCTACTGGTATCCAGTTCCTAATTTGACCAGCTGCTTTTTCTCCTGATCTTTTAAAAATTTTCTCTTGATTAGTGATTCCATGTACTACATTTTTGTCAAATAACATGAAAGTAAAAGTGTTTGACTTTGGCTGAACTTTTTACCTGACACAGGATCATGTTCTTCTCCTTTCTTTCCCCCACCCCACCCACCATAGATTTCCGATAACTAGTTATTTTCTTTTGAACTTTTCAAAGAAGCAAGATAGTTGTGAATAAGATGTAGTTTAGTTCAGGATCATCTGATTTCTCTCTAACTTCTTACTAATTCTGCAAATGTACATATTCAAACCTCTTATATTAAATGTTTGCTTGGTTTACTCAATAGTGCAGAGATTATACAGGCTGTTCAAATTTAATTGCTTTTTTTGTATTCCTTCACTGTGATATTTTCTTGTATCTGATGTTCCAGAGAAGAGAAGACAAAAGAACAGGGAACAGGCAGGCTCCAGGCATATACTGTTCACATGTAAATGATGCATCATGTTGTTTCTGCACATCAATTTACTGTCACAGTCTCCTTCTGTAAATACCTATTTTATTTTTCCCTTGTAATGCTGTCAGTAGGCAGCATCAGAAGAATTCATTCTTCTCAAGAGTCCTGTACATTGAGTCAGAGGGATAAATACAACCTGGTAGATCCAAATATGATAAGAGGTCTGATGATGAAGGCAGACAAAACTTCTTGCTCTGAAAGATTTACAAATCAAGACTGCTTCCATGTACCATAATACAATTAGATAAATCCAGAGAATCGTAGCATCATAACACTAACACAAAAGTTATTATACAATTTTTATGAGACTTTTATTTTCAAGAGAGGATCAGACCATATCACAGTATCCACTTAGGATGGATCAAAATTTCATGCTTTGACATTAATTCTTGGTAATGGAGAAGATGAATATCATCACCAGATGAACTCTGAACGGGGGGCCTCCCATTGGTATTGCTAATAACTATAACCTCCCTCTGTGCTGATGGTCTCTGGCTTAATGCAGTTCATTACAAAGCAACAGAAAATTAATTTTTTAAATGTTTGATAGAGCACTTCTGTTGCCTTTTATACTGCCATCATCATCTCTGTAATTTGGAAGCGGAATATGGGATAATGGTGAGAAAGCTTTTTTTCTCTCCCAAGAAAAACATGCGCTACATGTGGCATAGAAACCCCATGTCAATTGTGGGAAAATAGAGGTAGCAGTGGAATTGCACATGTGCTTGTAACTGTACACACTACCTGTGCTTCTGCCTATTGGTTGAACTGAACTACAGTCACAGAATCATAGAATCACTTAGGTGGGAAAAGAGCTCTAGGATCATCAAGTCCAGCCATTAACCCAGCACTGCCAAGCCCACCACTAAACCACATCCCCAAGGGCTGTATCTACACATCTTTTAAATACCTCCAGGGATCAGAACTCAACCACTTCCTTGGGCAGCCTGTTCCGATGCTTGACCAGCCTTTGCATGAAGCAAGTTTTCCTAATATCCATTCTAAACCTCTCCTGGCACAACCTGAGGCCATTTCCTCTCATCCCCCTGTTTGTTACTTGAGAGAAGAGACCAACCCTCACCTGGCTACCACCTCCTTTCAGGCAGTCACAGAGAGCATAAGGTCTCCCATGAACCTCCTCTCCAGGCTAAACACCCACGAGCTCCCTCAGCCACTTCTCCTAAGACCTGTGCTCCAGAGCCACCACCAGCTGGAAGTTTTATTCTCTTTAATAGCAGGGGATCTTTAAACAGTCAGAAAAGGAACTCCAATCAGTAGGAAGTGAAGCAATGGCCAATTCAGGTGGGTCCCCTGAATATATATATATGTGCTAGAGACATTTTAGACAGAAGTATCATGAAGGTATAATGGGATTTCATCTTATTGAACCAAGAATACTCTCTGTCCACCCTTTTCTTAAAGCAAAACATCATGTGTTGGGATCACTTGGATTTGGTAAAAGACTAGACAGCCTTTGTAGACAGTCTGAACAGAAGGTTGTAGCAGAAGGTTTGGCTTTCAAATCCCTGGATTGGTGAATTTGCCTGTGAGGGATGAGCAAAACAACATCTAAAGAAATCCTCACAATGTTTTGGTTTAAATGTAATAATACAGGTCACTAGTTGCAGTAGATTCTAGGTAACAATGCCAGAACTTCAGCAAATCTCTTCCAGGCCCTAAATGAACATAAGTCAATAATAAAATACAGTACAGAAGTGAAGGAGAAGAAGAAAGCAAACAGCATAAGTAAATTTATTATGCAGAGAAATTGAGTGAAATCAGTATTACCTATAACAGAGTAAAACTTTGGGCAAATTTTAAATGTCACATAGGTGGTTATCTCCACAGGCTGTCTTAGTAAGGTTTCCCCTTTCCACTCCTCCACTCCTTTCCCTTTAACATTACTGCCTCTGCTTTGTAGTTGCTATTTTATTTTCTGTCTGGTGTAAGTTCAGTGGAACTACTGCTGCCTCTTCTCCAACAGAGCAGCAATCCTCTTCCTTGTCCTATTCCTTTGTAGAAATGATTCTTCATTCTAAGTGCATATTTTCTAATCATGTATTTGATGGCTGCTGCTGGGCTTTCAGCAGAGGCATCAATGAGAGTGTTAGAAGAAGTGCTCCTCTTTTTTAAGTTTATGATTGTGGTGGTTTTAATGGGAGGAAACTGCTTCAAAGAGCAGTGAAATAAAATGTTATATAAAAAGTGCTATGAAGAAAAAAAGTATTGGGAGTGTTCAATATTGTACAGGCTTTCTTCAAGCTCAAGGTGTTTTGTTGCAACCAATACCAGCTCCTACATCTGTGAATCTGTGGGTATGTGCTGCAGAAAAGGCTGCTGCTGGATTTGAAAGGATTAATTGGAACAATACAGAATAAATGTCTCTTTCATCTTGATCTGTACTACTTTTATAATCCTTACTAGTGTAGCACTTAGGAATTTAGCTTGATACTGCAGCTACAAATTATTCCAAAACTTTCAATGAATCAAAGGAAAAACTAGATCTCTTTTTTCAGCTAATGTCAAAGGTGAATTTGGTGCAGTGGAATTAATTGGATGCCACATTAAGAACTGAACACAGGTATGTGTATAGTTATTTTTCTGATCTTTATTGGAAATTTTGACAGACAAAGTAGGAGTATGAAATTGTTGCAAAGATCCTGATCCAAAGTCATTTTACTGTGAAGTTCTGAGAGGCTGCAGGTGGCATAAGATCCCAGAGACAGCTATGTCTTTCTTGAATTGTAAACAGAATTTATCACTGTGTCCTCTCCAGGAGGTAGATAGCATATCAGGGAAGGTGTAAACCCACACAGTAGGATTTCATATCTTCCAAAGCAACAAAATCACTGGAAAACTGAAGGCTGGAGAAACTGAATTGTGGACATTGCCAAAAGTGACATCATGGTTCAGGCCACACTCCAAAGCTCAGGCCCAGGGAGCTGACCTATTGCAGCTGCCTTTTGCATGCAAACCTGTCCTTGGGAACTGAACTACTGCGGTTTCCCTTGTGTCACCTTCCCACCCTGTCTTGACACCAAGCCATGGTTTACTGTGTCTTGATGCTCTGCTTACCTTGCCTGGTGGTGTCTATGAAACAAATAGAACTTGGGAACTAAGGCAGATTTGCACCGTTTTTCCCTCCACGGGATCCTCTTGCCTTGTGTCATCAAGCTAGTTCCAGATGTCAGCTGGTGTGCTGTCCAGTCCTGCCAGGGCTGTGGTTCAGCCAGGTCACCCTACAATCCTCCAGAGCAGCCGTGCTCCTAAACCAGCCCACACCTTCCTGCATCTGAACTTTATTACTTCCCACACTGATTTTTAGTATGAACAGCGCTGTCACACAAACTCTGCCTTCATCATTTCTCTGATTCCTTATGGGATAGGTTTCCTTTCTCTCTTTAATGAGTGAAATTCCCACATCCTCTTTTGAAGATGTCATTTGTGCCACTGTCTCCAAAGTGCTGAGCTTTGTTTTCTGCCTCAGTTCTGAGGCTCTCATCTGCTTCTTCCAAATAGCACCAGCACCATAAGTCATTCTTTTTCTTGTGTTAGAAAACACATTTCAGAAACAACACAGCTGCCTGAATTGCCTCATGTCATGAGCAGCAAGGTGAACAGAATAAATTGTTTCACAGAAAACAAATTATGCTCATGATGAAATATCACATCTATCTGAGAAGGTGATATGTGTGTTTTACAACAGTATGAAATCTGATTTGGAGCTCCTCCTGACATTTGTAGAGAAAAATTTCCAAATTTCACAGCAAATGACAGCACTAGCAGAGTCATCTTCATAGCTGCTCTAATGCATGAACTTAAGTGCTAGCCGAGGTGAACTGAATTTACTGTCTGTAAAAAAATAAGATTTAGGAAAACGCACCATAGAAACAAGGATTCTACTTCAGCAACAGGACTGCAAGAGCACAGGCAGGCCTGTCAGTTACCAGGACATAGCTGCCACTGCAAGGGTTGAGGACATTGGAAATGCCTCTGACTTTTCAGCTATTTCCTTGTGACACACCATGACAGTGGATTTGGGGTTTCACCAGGCATGCATAGAACATTTCACAAGGGACAGAAACGTGGTCCTTAAGTGCATTTCACACAAAAAAATCTCTGACATCTGAACCCTCAACTTTTAGGGTGCTCTGCAAAACAGCTTTGATAAATTACTGGATGAGATACATGGATATTAAATAACCAGATACTAAAAATCATCCCCATCCATTGTATGGCCAGTTGGGGAGTTCCACTAATCCCATGCCACCTGTTTTTCATCGGACAATAATTACCACTTTCCCACACCCCCTAATTTACCAGTTCTTTTTTCTTTGTGTTGGCCTTTGCTGCTCATGTGTTCACTTGCTCTTTCTCACAGAGCATCTTTATCTCCAGGCTGACCTTGGTTTCATTTTACTGCTTCTGTTTCAGCTCTGGAGAGAGTCAGTGTCCCAGTCAGCATCTCCCATTTTCACTCTTGCTGTAAATGCTGTCACCTCTCTGCAAAACTTCCTCAAATGTGACCTGAGACTATCACAAAATTGTACACGTGCAGAAGAGGGGAAGACAAACACCAAAACCCTTGTACTGGGGATAATGGAGCCAAAAAATCACGGTCCGGCAGCCAACCCTTTTATTTTTGTTTCCTCTCTTACATACGAACTGTGATTTTTCCCCCTTGCTTGTCGTGCTGCCAGCAGCCAGCAGGCTGTGCTGAGGGATCAGTTTTCTCCTTCAGGAACACGCTGAGAGCCGCTCGCAGAAGTGTTCTCACCTCTGCACTGCAAGAACTTGTTTGTCTTCCCAAGACTGAGAGCACTTTGCCAAGAAGTGGAAAGGGAAAAGATACAGTTTCCCCACCAAAATAACAGAGTAGTTTGTCACTGTACACTGTATGTCACGTACTGCCAAGGCTTCTGTTAGACGATTTGAAACATCCCCTAGTGATAACGAGGGTATTTCTTGAGAAGAAGAAGATAATACAGGAACTTTTTCACTGACAGCAAAACACTTTCTTCCAGCAATAAGAAAAAGCCACAATAATAGGAAGAAGGATGACTGAGCCTTTCCAAACTAAGCAGCGATGAAATGGGGTCAGATGCAAGGATGGAGCCTTTGCCCCCTGTGTTGCCAGTGATCATGCTCATCCCAAGGTCACAGGAAGAAAGCCAAATGAAGCCCCACAGGGTTTTTGAATCAGACAAAAGACAAATGTCCAATTTATAATGAGCAGCTCAACGGTACCTTTGTAAAACGCTGGAACAGCTGATGTTTTTTACCACCACAAGAGGGTGTAAAGCAAAAACAAGAGTCAAACAAGAGGCAGCCCAAGCCAGCGAGGTGAGGTGTTACAGCAGGCATAAGGGTAAACATATGGTGCCCCATTGCCTTTCTTGTCAGCATTCCCACAGCAAGCATGCCTGGAAGGATCCTAAAGAGAGGTTTCATTGGATGCTTTTTTGTAGAGTTTTGTTTTCAGGGCCAGAAACCAAATGTTTGGCTGTGCATTAGGCACTGAAAGCAAGAGCACGGGCTGAGATGACATGAAAATTGTTTCCTCAGGTTGTCTTCATGACTCCCTGTCTAGCAGGGGGGAAAAAAGAGAAATCATTGCTTGGTGGAAACAAAGGTATAACTTTGTGGGAACATGAGCCAAGCTAATGCTTTATTTCTGAAACAGTCCCTCTTTTCTTTCCCACTTACAGAGTTCTTCTTCCTTCTGCTTCTGCAGAATCCAGCTGCATCCCTTCTGAGGACTCTGTCAGGCACTGAACCTCTCCATAAGGCAATTTCAGTTATCATCACTGTAGATGAACATCCAGCTTGACGTGTCTGTTCCCTGCTGCCTGGCTTGGCTGAGCTGACAGAGGTGCCAAATGATGAGCGATTAGCCCAAGGCAAGCAGTGGGAGGATGTAGAAGGGTGGCGGAAGAGGAGGGACAGAGACAGGAACATTCTTTTTTCAACTGAGCCCTTAGGACAAGTTCATTTCCTAGGAAACACACTTTCACCACACTGCTACCTGGCTGGCATATCCAGATAAACTGAAAGCCTTTTGACAAACATACCTATCTTCTTTTAATTGAAGCAGGCTGCTCTGTGAGCTTAAAAAAATCCAGTAATGTTCCATACCTGTCAGAAGAGACTGATCTTCCTAAAGGGTGCCTACAATAACCAGTTAAGAGTGAGAGTTAACTATATTAAAAGCAGTTTCAAATATCACATTGTGAACTAGTAGAAGGCATTCCTCAGTCAAACCATTCATTAACTCTTCCTGGTTTCAGATTATACAATTTAATAATAATATTAGTCCCACAGGGAAATTTTGTTTCCCACAGGGAAATTTTGTTTCAGTTCAGAATGAAGCCAGTTTTAAAAAGATGCAATAATGTTGCAGCTTGAAGAACCAGCAATAAATTATTTATTTTTATAGCAATAAACTGAAAAATCTGCAGTGAAAATAAGAAGGAAAAAAAAAAAGGCTGAGCAGAATATTCTCTCATTTCAGTGTTTAATTGACAAGTGCAAACATAAGGCTCTCATTCTGCAAGATGTGTGTATCATTCCATGAAAATCAATTCACACGTGTAGGCAACCAGCAGTAAAAAGGCAGCGCTGAGTGCCAACATTGTGCTGTGAGTTTTAAACCAGTGAAGAAAAAAAAAAAAAGATTCAGCAGATAAAATACTGATTTGCATCCCATGTACTTTTGTGGTGCTGCAGGCCCTGCCACTGCCTGATAGAAGCCCTTGTAAATCTTCTTCTGCGCATGGCTTTTCCTCTCTACAGAGAGCACAGTGGGACAGACACATCCATTCTTCCTTTGGGCCAGTCCTCAGCACTGAAAGCTTGGCACAAAGCCACTGCTGTTTGTGTGCACAAATGGCTTTTCACCAGGGGAGTTATTTTGGTAAACACTCATAAATAAGGTGACTTACATTAATCTCTGCTAGACCAGTGCTAGTTTCAATCCATGTGTGAATGGGAGATGTGCTTTCATATCCTCTTTTTATTTTTAGTTGGGAGAAGATAAAACTGCCATAAGCAGCTTCAAGAGTCAGAATTATTTGGGCAGGTCCTAAGGCATCTGGGACACAGGGAGTGGTTCCTAAGCTATGGCATGAGGACACAAACTATTTGCCCTATAGAAAGGCCATTCACCTACATCTATGAAATGGACCTCATGCGGACCAGATGGGATGCATAAGCTTCAGACACTGGTAGCTACAATGCTTTCCCAAAGAAATGGATTTTACAGGCTGAATGTTACAGTCTGAGTCATCTAAAGTCAACCATTTCCAGATCATACATCAAGGTTGTTGAGCTATCAATGAATTACATGCATATTTCATCTTTCACTTGCTGCCATCTTATAAACCACTCCCTTTGGATTTTTATCAGGAGGAAATAAATTAGGAAAATATTAATTTTTCCAGAGCAGACAGGTCTTGGAACTTCTCCCATCACAAATTTCAAGGAATGTAGTACTCTTTTCAACACCTTACAATTTTTTTCAGTGTTGAAATTCTTAGCTTTTGGCAAGCTCAGCTCCTACTATCCTATCCTAAGACATGAATTTCAGCATGATCTTAGCTCCAAGATTTTTTCTGCTCTATTTTCATTCTTTCACCTCAAATTTTGTTTCAGTTCAGAATGAAGGCAGTTTTAAAAAAGATGCAATAATGTTGCAGCTTGAAGCAAACCAAAATGGGATAAATCTTCAAGCATCAAGGAAATGCTCACTGACATCTTAAAATGTCTGCTGCTTTGAATGCCCCACACAAAACAGGAAATTCCACTTTGGCTCTACTACTATAAGAAAACCACTCTGGCTTCCTGTTAGCAGAAAGACATGTCTCACACAAGAGAAATAAACTCAGGCTCTCACTTGGTTACAATTGGCTACTTTTGTATGACTAAAGGAGCAAAAGAGAAAAAAAAAAGGCCAAAGCCCAAAACCCAGTCACAGTACATGGAGGTCCCCTCATAGAAGTATGCTTTCACGAGCTCCTTTGCTACTTGAAACATTTAAAAGTACAGGTTTTCATATTAAATCTGTAATAGACATGTAAGCTTACAGGCTTACACAATAGATGTAACACACCCATAATTTTTTCAAGTTAGAAATTATTTAAAATTCTGAATTTCCACAGAGCTTTAAGTCAAATACCATGTTTTTTCTTCCCCTCCTTCCTTGACTGCCCCACACCAGCCTTTTCTCTCAATATGATGGTATCCTCCAAAATTCAAATTATTTACAAAAAAAAGAGAAGCATCACATTATTTATTCCTGTTTATTCCTGGTATCAGTTAGGGTATAGTCAATTTCTGCTTCAGTAGCTGTTACAGTGCTGTATTTTGGATTCAGAATGAGAATGGTATTGGTAACACACTGGTGTTTTGTTTTTTGCTCAGCCATGTTTTATCCTCAGTCAAGGATATTTTGCCTTGTCTGGTGCTCTGCCAGTGAGGAAATGCACAAAAAACCAAACTGGCAGGGAGCATAGCTGGGACAGGGGACTCAAACTGACCAAAGGGATATTCCTCATCACAGAACATCATGCTAGGTAAATAAACCAGGGGCAGCTACCTGGGAGGGGGCCTGATCTGGATTTGGGAAGAGGGGTCTGGCAGATCAGTGGGTGGTGAGCAATTGCATTGTACTTCACTTGCTTGGGTTTCTTCCCTCTTTTAATCATTATTATTATTTACCATTACTTTATTTTAAATTATAAAACCATTCTTGTCTCAGCCTACAATTTTTTTCTTCAGTCCTACTCCCCATTACATAGGGATGGGGAAGGAAAAGAGAGCGGGGGTGAGCAAGCAACTGCATGGTGTTGTCTCCAGCTGCACTTAAAACCATGACAAGGTGAAACCCTAGTATTGATTGAATCATCAGGGCTAGATGTAAAAATATTCATAATCCCCACATGGAATCTCTTCCATCACAGGAAAGGGAACATGATTCCACCTCATTCTGGTACATCATGAGATGTACACCACCAGAACAGAGAGATTCGATTTCCAAAAAAGCTGCAGAAACAGTTGAAATTAGGCATTGTTACCAGGAATTCCAAAATCTCCATTGCAGGACTTGCTGCACCAACTGGCTTTACTGACAGTAGAAAAATTGTGCATATGCACATATCCACACCCACATACTTTCTCCCAAAAAAGTATATAAAACACATCCCTTGAGGCAGATGGTTAAAGACTTCTTGACATTCACACGCTAGGGATGCACAGCTCCCTGTGCTATGAGTCAATAGTGCAAGTCTTCCAAAGCCAGACCAAGAAATACCAGTTAGTCCAAGCATCACTGAGCAGAGCACAGACTTGTCCAAATTTCTCCCGTTGAGGCGGCTCCCTGCTGTAGCTGTCAGCTTGTGCGTAATTCTGTCTCTGATTACGGCTTCCACGCTGCTGGGCAGCCCCTTGTGATAAACCCAGGTGAAAACTGTCACAGTCATTAGCAATGCCAGAAAATTAATCCTGTTTCACTGCAATTTTCACTTTGCATTTTCCACGCTTTCTATTATTTTGAGTCTAAGTAGTAGCTGAAGGGAATGGAGTTAGACTTCCTGCACGGTACATAAAACCCATACATTTGTTTTCCTGAACAAAGAAATTTGTAAAGTTATAACTGGGATTAAAGTAACCCCATTCAAGAATTTTCTGTTCTTTTCTAAGCGGTGATAGAGCCCATGCTCAACAGGTCTCCAAAACCTCAATAGTTCAACAATAAGTATCTACTGACCATGTGAAAGAGAATAATTTAAAAGCAATTTCAAGCTATGTAATCTGTCAAAACCAATAGTGGAGTTTGGGCAGTCCGAAGATTTGTCTCTAGATTTGGGAAAGCTGTTCTGTCTATGTTTACACAAGTGCAGTGTGAAAAGAGCCGGCACAGCATGTACAGACCACATAGGCTTTTCTTTGCACACAGCAAATCTACTTCAGCAAATGGAGTTGACTCAGACTTTGCTCAGAACAGCAAGGCACTGACTTGTCTGGCCCAGCTCAACAGGCCACTTAAGCATGTGCTTCTTTTCAGCATCTAAGTGAAGATAATTTTGAAGGAAAATGGAGTCTACACGCTTTGTTTCGTGAGAAACTCGCATGTGTGACAGAAAATGTACATGAAATTTTTCCTCCGATATACTTAGCACCAGGTAGTTAAAAATTAAATGGACCAAGCAGATAAATCCCTACACTCCTAGTTTTCAGGGTGCTCTCAGCAGTTAATTGACATTTCAATGAGAATGGTAGAAGAATTATTAAAAAACCCCAAAAAACAAAAAGAAGAACAAAAAAATCAACCTAAAAATGGGCTGCATTTTTAAGATGCAATTACTCCAAACCAAATTGCACCAGGTATTTAGCTCGCTTAACTTCTAGTTAGAATTAGTGAGTTGATGAAATCACCATTCATATGATGATTTCCTGAAAAGAATAGATTTTTAACCATCCAGGGTTTTGTGTCTGCTTCCCCATTTAGTCATTTTCACCTATTTCCTTGCCTCTATTTTAAAAGAAAAGCTGCTGAGTATTAAAAGTGCAGTATCAACAATCAAACAAATCACTACACAGCTGGAAAAGATTTCATATGTTCCCACTAACACCATTATCTTTTGTTTTGTCAATCAAGCTATGAAAAAACTTAAAATGTATAAAGAGAGGTGAATATGGCTGCATCTCTATAGTGTATTTTGCTTTAAAAGATAAACTGTATTGAAAACTAATGACAAAGAATATCATCATGAAATAGCAACAGAAGTGCAGACTGTCACAGTTCCTGTAGTGACATTAATTTGTGGATGGTGGACTAATTCTTGCTGTTCAAAATTCAGCACTCTGCAAAATTCCTTATATTGCAGAAGAGAGGAAGGCAAAAGCCTAAAACCTTGTACTGAGGACAATGAAGCCAAAAAACAATGATCCTGAAGCAAAACCTCTTATTTTTTTTCCCCAAACGGAAATCTTGAAACTCTCTAGAAAACTTTTTCCAGGCCCTAAGTTGTACAGATTTTCTTCATCTAAAACTCAAAGCTAGAAAAGCAGAACAAAGAGTCACAGCATATGCCTCAGGGTAGTCTCAGCTGCAGAGCCATTACTGTGATCTATAATGGAGCACAAAATAAAGAGGCATTTCAAGTGAATCTGTAAGCACTCGCAGCTGGTTGGGCTTGGTCCACATGTGCCTATTTATATTAGGAAATTCAGCATATATAAATATATAAATAAAACGTCTATACAGTACATAGTCACATTCATATAAGTCATAAAATTACACATATTTACAAAAAATATTTGCAGCTTTGTTTTACACTTCCAGGTCCACATTAGGAGTTGAGTCATTTAGCTTCTGGCTTGTGAGTATGATCAGCTTCCTTAAGCTGGACTCTGGGATGAACTTGTACCTTATATACTCCAAGCTGTCAAAAATAAGAAAGAACATAATCTTCCAAGGAATTCTGCAAAGCCCATAAGAAAATCTTGCTGAATCTTGTCTCACTGAAGAGTAAATTACATGTTAGCAAAAATTTAGAGACTTCTTCTTCATGTAGAAATACAGTACCTTTTTGGTCTGGACCATAAATAAATTTGAAACTCATAAAGCATCAGGCAGAGCTCAAACTGGATGCCTGGCAGCTGTCCACAGTATCACCTCATGCATAATTACTTTTCCATTTGTCTCCATTTAAACTGGTTGAGCGGTGAAAGTAAATGGGTACAGAGATGAAAATGTATACATCAGGTTACCTTAGAGGGTAAAAAGGTAGAGCAGACTACATCCTGTTGGAATCAGTTTAGCTTCATTTCAAGGTAAGTTGTATGGTTAAAACAACCACAAGGATCTCATATTTATACAGTACACATTACATAGTTCTGTGTCCTCCAGAAGCTGGACACTTATAATTTTCTTCTCCAAAAACTGAAAAATGTTTCTTCGCTGCTTTGTTAAATAGTCTTCTTAAGTATGTAGGCCACATTCAGACGTGCTTTTTTGGGCAACTTGGGCAAGTTTGGGGAACTTGCCCATTTGACATTAAATGAGTTCTGCAAGAGCATTTAAAACTTTGGAGACTGGGTTGTTTTCCCTTTGAAGCACCCTTGCGAAAAACAAGATACAGCAGCTTAAATTGCTTGTACATGAAGATACGTGAAGACCCGTGGAGAAAAATCTTGCCACGTGCCATTGATCAAATAGCACTTTCAGTGACTGGCTGTGGAGTCATTTCTTGCTCTTCACTATTCTCTGTGGACATGTCCTGGACCTCCTGCTGCTGATAAATATCTTGGACCAGCATGATGTTAGTGCTCCTCCACTCTCTGTACTTCAGCGCTGTCAACTTTGGGTCCTCTAGCAACTGGTTAATTGTGGCCAGGTCATGTTCCTTACACTAGGAAGAGAACAAGTGGTTATTTCCACAGAAAATGTCAAGACAATTGTCCCTAACAAAAACACTCTGGGAACGTTAGACTTGTGTCACAAGGAGATGGCCAACTACCCATCCTCCAAGCATCTTGTTTTCATTTTTAGAGAGTAGGTCATCAAAGTTATGTCTACAGTAAAAATTCTTCCCAGTTAAAGGCAAGTTATGATTTCATCTAGATTTTTTTTATAAGCTTCTTAACAAAATTTGATGAGAGAAGATTCATGTGAAAATTACACATTGTTATTCTGTCTCTCAACAAGACAGTACTTGCATGAAATGAGATACAACAGCATTTATTTCTGTAACTCACAGCATTTCTAACTTTCTCAAAAACACTTATTCCATGTAATAAATGGAATTAGTAGCTCTTCTCTGGTAGCTGGACTGACCATAATTTTGGATAAAATTTGTGCACTGGCAGTAGACTGGCTATAGTTCCTGTGGTCTGCCATCTACCACCAGCTACTGCAAATAAATCTGGTATCTACTTTTAGGCAAGAGCAGCTCAGACCATAAACTGTGGGCACCCTGGTGCTTGTAAGATGTGGGCAGTGACTGATGCAGGGGCACTGAGACTGTGTATGTCACAGAACTACAGAATAACTGAGCTTGGAAGGGACCTCTGGGAGTCATTTGGTCCAAAACCCCTCCTCAAACAGAGCCACCTACTGCAGGCTGCCTAGGACTGTGTGCAGATGAGTCTTGAATATCTCCAAGGATAGAGACTCGACAGCTTCCCTGGACAACCTGTGCTTGGTCTCCCTCACAGTGTTTCTTGCTATCCAGGAGAAACCTTCTGCGTCTTAGTTTAAACCCTCACTTCTGGTCCTGACACTAGGCACCACTGAAAATAGCCTGGCTCTGTCTTCATTCCACCCTCCTTTCACACATTGATGTTCTTTGGTGTCCTCACATGTTGTGGCATAACAAACCACTTCGCTTTTCCAGCCCATATTGCCTATCCAGGGACCACAGGATAGGGAAGCCCCAGTTAGCAGGTATGATTTGTTAATGGAGGCACCATGCTGCACTAATAAAACTTGGCTACTTTTGCTGGGCTCCCTCGCTTCAGTCTGTGTGTGAAAGCAATGGAATGGTTCTAACCATCTTCTGCTGCTGCCACCCATTCATCATGCCCAAGGACACCCTGTGCTGGTGGCTGCCTTGAAACACCTTGAAAGTACTCCCACGCACTCATTTCACCTTCTGATAGCAGCCATCAGCTGTTTCTATATCCATATCCCACTACTAATTTAATGATCCTTCAACTGCTCCAATTCTTGTCAGGCCTTAGCTGCTTTTTAAACCCAAAAGCTCTTTCAACTGCATTTTACACACATCCTACCTTCAAGTCCCAGTGCCAGCCCTTTTAAGAAGACTTCTGGCATTGATGCAGGGATATGTGCAGTTAGCTTAAGAGAAGAAGAAAGGAGATAAGGAGGTAGAAGGAAGAGAAGTATTTCTACTGGACAAACTTGGCAGCAAAAAGTCATGACATGGAGTTTCTCCTGTAGCACTAAAATTATTTCCCACATTCACTAAGACTGTGACGCATTTGCACATAGCTTCCCTCTCTTCCAAAGTATTCAAAATATGTTTTGTTAATGATATACTGTGGCAGCAACATTAATCTGTTGTTAAATATGTGGAGTCAAAAGTCTAAAATTAAAATTGCACTGAGACTTGCATAAATCACTTCTCAACTAATAGGGTTTTAATTAAAGCAGAGTACATATGGATCTAAAAAATTCTGATTTTTAAATTTCCAGAAGATCATTTCCAATTATCTTATGTCTTATATTATACATTAGGAAAATTGACTTTAAAAGCATATAATTCCACTGATGTAATTAATATGGCACCTTCCCACTGCAGCCACTTGACTTTCAGACAGGCTAACTTAAATACTGCTGTGTAGAGAGCTCTGTTTGTGTCTATGAGAAAGTGTCTGTGCTTTTTTATTTGTCTTGTCAATATTCCAGGTTCTTAGTTTGAAGAAAGAAAAAAAACCCATCAAAAAACAATAATGAAAAGAAACAAAGAAACCTCAAAAAACCCCAAAACAAACAAGAAAACCCAACAAAGATGTCAACATATTTTATATGTTATGAACACTCCAGAACTTATTTTTCCGTATTAAATACAAGTGTTAGACAAGCCTAAGTTAATCACAACTTATATAATACTCCCATGTTAAATCAATGCACCCTTGTCCTTCTTGCTCATGTCTGACATTAAGGCTTATGTTCAGCTCCGTACTAATGAAAGTGACTGTCCCACAAAATACAACTCAATTTTGCACTAACTGGTTCTTAGATTTATTAGTGAGGGTCCTGTCAGGGAAAACTTTTTGGAATGTTTCTGTACATAGCTTCTGGTCCTAGGAAGTAGATGCACATTTTAAACCAACTTTCTGCTATGTGGGGGGCTCACTTTACTGCTGATGCAAATGAATACTTCTGTAGTCACTGCCACATCTCTGAA
This sequence comes from Serinus canaria, assembly GCF_022539315.1. Classification (NCBI taxonomy): domain Eukaryota; kingdom Metazoa; phylum Chordata; class Aves; order Passeriformes; family Fringillidae; genus Serinus; species Serinus canaria. The sequence goes on along the minus strand of NC_066316.1, from coordinate 54,682,722 downwards.
AACTCTTTGATACTAAGGAGAGACTTCACCAGGTCTCATACAGAGCCAAGAAGGATGCCTCTCTTCCCAATTCCCTTTACTTTTCAGGAATTTCAATACAGGTTGAGGTGCAAAACACAATCCTTCCATTGCAATTAATAATCAAACCAATGATTGTGCTGGCAGGATAAGTTTTTAGAATCATAGGACCGCTAAGGTTGGAAAAGGCCTCTAGGATCATCAAGTCCAACCATTCCACATGCATTTCTCCAGCTTACAGTGCCTGAAGCCAAATACATCCATTTGAAACAAGATACTCAATTCCTGCTTCTAATGCATACGAAAAGAAACAAGTGAAGCCCCAAGATTGCATTTATTCTGTCTTCTCCTTACAATATAAATTCTATGGTTAAGCGTTTTGTTTCCCTCAGCACCACTCAGCAGCAGGCTTTGAAATCCCGTGACACTTGATGCTGGCAGGTAAACCGATTAATAAATTCCCATATTCCAGACAGATTTACCATTCCTTTCACGGAACGTCTCCTGAACCCCTACAGTTTGTGATATATTTCCAACATAAAAGCAGGATGCTTTTGTTATTAGAAATATTTTAGTTACAGGAGGTCTTTACAATGGCTTTGGCACATCCTGTACATTCTCTGATAATCACATAAGGAAAACTTTTTTTGGCTCAGGGTCATTTTCATGTCCTTTATCATCAATGTACTTTGTCTGCTCTTCCTTTTTTAAGGCTCCCCTGTTTAGTGCATTTAGCTGAGCTAGCAAGTTTTCCAGTTAACTAAGAGTTTTCTTTATTAAATTTTCCAAATGAGCTGGAACTTCTGTAAGAGGAGTCCCTCTTGAGCTATTGCCTCTGCTTCCAGTTCAAGCTGAACAACATAACGCAGATCAGTGTTCACAATGAAGCAGAAAAAAAGAATTCAAAAACTTAACAAAATTCTCTAGGGCTTTCAGTAAATACATAATTAGAGTTTGGCTGAAGTCTGTACTGCTTCTTTTTCAGCCAGATTTTTTTTTCTCTCAAGCTTTGCTTGGCAAGATCTGCAAACTCACCTTTAATGTACTGTTCAGCATTCGAATTTTGTGGAGTTTCTCATTAATGGAGGGGTTTTTGCTGCGCTTGATAAATGACTTCCTAAGCTCCTTCTTAGTGGACAGTCGACGATCACCAATGGGAGACAGGCTTGCTTGCTCCAATGACTTGTAAAGTCGCTCCATCTCATCATCATCATCATGCTTATCCTGGTCTTCAAAGAAAAGAATAAATTTGGTATGAGAACATGAATGTAGTAGCAGAAAACAGAAAAGTTATGTTCAGCTATTAGGAAGGTTCTTAACCAACTCAAAAACCAATTGTATTTGAGTTAAAACTAAGGGCACTTAGGGTAATTTCTAGGGTAATAATGCCTATGAGAAAGACATACTTCCAAACTCACATGTTATTAAGAATCAGGTAATGATCCAAACAGATGTGAGCTTGTATCTCCACTAACAGAGTGCTGCTTTAATGCTCTGAATGCATCACAGACTTAGAACAACTGTCAGTAGCCCTATGTTTGAATGAAACAACTCTGATAGCATCTACACTCATTCATCCCTCCCTGCATGCTCCACACAGTGAATTACACTTCTGCCTGGCAGCTGACAGGGCAAATTCTCTTTGGTGTGCTGGTTCATCACCAGGTTTTGGTAATTATTGAAAACAGACTTTCAAAAAAATGAGCTACTAAAAGAAACACAGAAACATTTCAAGGGCCCTAAGAGAAGGTCCCTAGAAAACAGACTAAAGCAAGAACCCTTGGAGAATCCAATGTCTTGAGTTTCACAGATTGCAGCAGAGAATTTGCTTATAAACCCTCACAACAAAGCCTTGATTATCTCCACCTTAATTATTCTGTTGGCTCCCAAGCTGCAGGACCATCTTCCAAGACAGAGAGTACACGAAAGGAAAAGCGAGTAACAGCTGAGAATAGCATAAAATAAGATGAAAAATAAAGCAAAGGCATTTCTCAGAATAAAACAACTTAAAAATGAACAGACAGAAACGAAAACTGTGCCGGGCATATGTAGGGGTGTTTCAGCAGAAGGCCATTTTTAGCAACAGACTGTGCAACTCACTTCTTGTCCTTCAGTCCACACAGCTTTAGTGATCTCTAAGGGAAAATCTTACGGCTTTTGCTGTTTTCAGGGTGCTAATTAATCCCTCAAGATCCACTTTGGATAACACTTGGTTTTATGTCTCTGGGGGTAGTGGTGTTGGTTCTTCTCTACTGCAGTCCTTCCTATTCCCATTGAACTGGCTGGGCTCTTTTTTCTTTTAAAGTCAAACATTTACTTTTCTAAATCATCTGCAGTCAGCAAATATATCCACAACAAAAGGAACAAGTCCTTCTGCTCAGTCATGCTGCTGTGAAAAGAATTCTGCAATATGTCAGCTTGCTAAGGAGGCTGCTTCTTATCTTTTCCATGTTTTATAAAGTACAGCATCCTCCTACATCTCTGTTCTTTCTAAATATTTAGGTTACAAGAAAGGTTTATGATATGCTGCAAATATTTGCCTTCACTGTGTTTCTGGTCTATTCTTCACTACTGTGTGATTATAAAAAGCCTACCATAACTTGACAAAAACTAAATATAACTTCCAACATTGGTACATTGCTGGGGGAGGAAAAGGAGAACTGTTGTATATTTAACAAGCTGCAGGAAACAGAAAAAAAATAGAAGTGTAAGGCATAATACACGGCAATAGTATTTCCTGAAAGCTGTTGGCACATGCCATGAGGCTTGCAATAACGAGTTTCCTGCCTGCTTTCTTGGGATGAAGCAGCTGTTTGTTGCTTTAGCCAGCTTATGCACAGGACTGGCTAAACTCTGCTGTAGACATCACCCATCAGGACTGTGTGTAGTAATACTTTGAGAGATAAATTGATTTTCATTAACTATCCAAGAAAACTGTGTAAGAAGGCAAAAAAGTTGCTTCAATCCTGCTTAGCAACTTGTATATAAAGTCAACCCACAGGGGACTTTTTATATAAAGACTTTATATAAAGTCCCTGCTCCAGACACCTTTTGAGGCTAACTCATGAGCTTCCTCAGTATCCTAAGAGGGTTACAAAGCAGCAAGCCTGAGAAAATGCCCTCACTGAACACTCTTCTTTCATGCTAAATAATCTGATATCTTCCATGCACTTGTGGAAAACTGTAAGGAGTGCAGTAACATTCAGCACAGAAAAAGATGGAGCCAAAGTCAGAAAAGCCCAGGAGAAGGCTTGCACATGATGCTCTTGTCCATCAAAGCGTACTCAGCTCCTGCAGACTTTCAAGACTTCTACCTGAAACTCTTTTCCTGTTTCTTATTCTTCCACAATCCTCATCCTCCAAGGGATTAATCAGGGTCAGGTAATTTCAAAGGGAAAGGAACGTGTCAGATTCTTCACATCAGGTGGATAAAGGACTAAATGGAATTTCAGCAAACTGCTAAAAAACAAGGGTGAGTGGAACTTACAGGGTGTGTAGAGCTGTGTATGAGTTACACAGCACTCTTGTCTCCATCTCTGATTAATTTCAACTACTGCTAAAAAGTAAGAGAGGATCTTAATATTGTGCATTTGTGTGGAACACTGTTGCTGTTGACAAAGAATATGTCTGCCAACAAACCTCTATAAACTGAGGCCAGACTATCTGTTACCCATCTGGAATTTTACCTTCAGCATCCTGAGTACCTCTGAGCCAAGCTCAGAAAGAAAAAGCCCACATTTTGCAGGCTTGAAGCTGCCACCGAATGCATTAGATTGATGCTGTAAATCTGAAAGGGGGAGAGGTAATGGAGGAACTGAAAAATTCTGATTTAGGGGAACTAAAACACAATTCTGAGGCTTGATGCCATTTATCTGGAATTTCCTTCTAACAGGAGGTATCACAGACAAGAACAACCTCCCAGAGGCTCAACATGCCTATTCTTCACCTCCTCAATTTTCAGCTTCAGCTCTTCTGTCAGCCAACTTGCCAGAGGCTGGAGACATTAAGATTTTGAGACTCCCCATCTTGGAGCATCAGTACAGGAGCCTGTCTGAAATCCCAGCTTTAATGCTCTTTAGGCCTCCATAAGTGAGATTATCCAGAACTTTCAAAAAGCAGCTGTGAAAAATAATGTTGATTGTTTCCCAGTAGTCAAGATAAAGAAATAGGAAATGTTTGGCAAAAAGAGCATTTTGCATTAAAAACCACCTCCAACAGAATGTATCTGACTAAATTTATCTGAAACGTAAATATTTGTTCTCCCATTCTTCAACTGAGATCTCACAGACCTCCAGTTGTGTATTAATCCCAGGGAAAAAAACTCTGCTTCTTCCTCCTGTTCTTGCTACTCTTATGAGCATCTTGTAGCTTTGCCAGCACCTCTGTTTCTGATTCAGCTAAAATTTTTTATGCCAGTTGAGAGAACACATACACCCAAGGCTGGAAAGAGCAGAGGGAAAAAAGCCACAGATGATTTTTGCCCTTACCTACCTATCCACTCCCTAGCCCTTCTCCACAGTGGTACTAGACTTTTTGATGGGAATATGAAGTCACCTCAGGGAAATCCCATTTCCCATATAATTATGGAACAGAAAATACAGAAAAAAATTCAATTAGGTGAGCATAACTCAGGCAAACTCCTCACTGGAAAATGCAGAACTAAGGGAGGAAAGTTTGGAAGAAAATAATAGGGAAACTGTTACCACAATTAGACGCTGTTGTCTGACAGTATAGTGGACTCAGCAGTGAGGGGTGGAATTTTAATAAACTGAACTGCAAACAATATAAATAAGCCTGTATTTTCTGAGGGTTCAGAAAACCATAGCACCATAGTTTTCACTGTGATTTCTAATTATTTTTTTATGAGAAACAAAATAATTATTCAAGTTGTTTCTCTACATAGTTGTTCTCACCATAACCCCATTTCTTGTCTCAGCCACAATCTAGCTTTTGCAGAAGGAACAAAGGGGCCAGAGCACACCAGAGGATCTGTTCTGGCTATTACTGGCACAGGCAGACTCCAGAGAGGAAGAGGATGTCAGTTGTGAGAACAGAAGGAATTGAATGAATCCAGCTCCTATTTAACCAACTCCTTCCCACAAAACCAACCCAGATAAAATCCAAGAGGTATTTGAAAAGCTGTTTGAAAATATCAGCACACACCAGATCTTCCACAGCTACCGTGAGCTACAGCAAAATGAACCAGAAGAGGTAAAATAGGAATGCCTTGCCAAGATACATTAACTTCATACAATCATAAAACCCTCAGAAAATGCAGGGAAGATGAATCTTACTGCTATAGTAGTAGATCCCTAAATAAATAGGAACACACATGCCTATTTTCTTATATAACCTCTTAGTTCCTGTGGCTTCCTTTAGCTGTTGATGTTTTTGATCATAATGGTGGTGTGTCAGGGTCATATACCTTTCCTTCCAGTGGTTGCCAGAAGAAATACAAAGGATGGAGAGTGTGTCTAGCCATCCTGGAGGGGCCAAGGCCAGCTCCTGGATACAGTGCACGTAGCCAGACAGCTGCTTGTATTCTCAGCTGTTTCTTGTTTACCTTTCAACTTCTTTGCATCACAGGCAGCCTTAGAATCCTTTGTCACTCTGCATGGAGCAAGCTGCATCACCAAAGTCTTAAATATTCCCAAAAAGTAAATGGATGCATAATGCTGATATCCTTTCAAAAGAGAAAACTGATAACCCCGCCCTTATTTGTATCACTCTCTGGTATGTAACATCTCCCCAGTAACTGATGCAGAGAATTAATGCCGACAGTGCTCATAACATCACTAAGAGTGGTTGGCAAGATTGTTAAAAATATCAAATGTTGTGGCTCCTTGAACCAGACACTCACAGTTGTTTAGCAGAGTTCATTAAATAATTTCTGTAGAAAAAATAATCCATCATCATTTAGTTGAATCTGTAGCTGTTCTTATGGAGATTCATGCATTTATTTCTGGAAAATGTTTCTTCCGTTGTTTAAACTCATCACTAAGGTTTCTTCACTGTTTTTGTTCTTTTTCATGGTAAGCTCTTCCCACAAAACCACAGCTACTCTTTTTTCCTTTTAGGTACCAACTTTTCTCACATAGCTCTCCATTTCTAGACTTTGCCCAGCAAAAGTGGTCTTCAGTTCCAGAAAATTTTCACCTCAACTCTAGGCTCTTATCAGCTACAACCAAATATTCAACTTGTGGCTTTACCTTGAAGAATGTGGCCAGAAAACTGTGGCAGGATTTTTTTATCCTCACCAGGAGAAAGACACACTTGTAGGTTCTGTGGGGGACTGGGATCAAAGACTACCTAAGAACATAAGCTGTTCTGATGACAGCAGGGCTGTGTTTACACACAAGGAACATGTGCTTTCAGGACAAATGTGGACAAAAGACACACTTGTCTCCTCCTGGATACAGTCTCATGACTCTGAAACATGTCAGAAACATTATTCAGAAGCACAGTAAAGCAAATAATACCCACTGAGCTATGCCTACTTGCTTTGCATCAGATAAGAGTGCTCTTACCAGTTATTTCAAATCAGAAGAATTTGCAGCTAGATTTTACTCAACAACCTGAATTCATCTCACAGTATTGATGCACATGCTTATCAACTAGCTGGAGAGAGAAATTCTTGGGGGATGAGCCACAGAGCCAGAATTGCATCCTTTTTGATAACTTTCATTTGGAACTGAAATGTTACATTAATCCTCCTTTTCCTACTTCATGCTCAAATTGAAGTAGCTTAATCTCCTTGCAAAATATTTCCTTAATGTTTTCAGTGACCACTGCAGGGAAGGGCCCCACACAGCAGCACTCTCCACACCCAGGCCATAATATGCAGACTGATAAAGGAAAGACAGACCTGTGTCTGGTGTACATTTACTTGGTCAGCAGTGGGTTATGATGCAGACAAGAACTAGTGAGGTGACACAGTTTCCATAGTGCCTGTCTTGCTGGAATGATCTATTTCTGGAATTCTGTCAGCGACCACCACTGTGGTTGGGATGGAAGTGTTCTGTGCTCTGCCATTAGGGCTGCCCATCAGCAAAGCAGTGAGCAACAGAAGAATTCATTTCCCCAGGAATAATCTTATCAAAATTGAATCATCTTGCACACTGCAGGAGTATACCAAAATATGCCTTGATTTACATTTTAATCCCATTTAATTAGTTAGCATGATTGAGCCTATCAAACTATACTTTAAGTGATTATGAATGTGTCATGCACGTTCTATGACATCCATAAAAGTATTTGTCACCCTTACATTACAATAGAAAGCAATAACCTACACATTATTGCAGGGTTTCTGACTATATCAGAAGAATATAGTCGAAGCAAAAGTTTTGATTTCTGAAGAGCAACCACCGAATCTTTGCCAACAGGATCTATAAGCCACTATGCCATTTATGACCTAGATTCCAACAATCCACTTAAATATCCCAAATGATGTTTTCCAAAGACATTACTTTATCAAATTTAACCTCAGAAGGAAAAAATACGGAAAACAATATATTTAATATGTCTTTGTGACTTTCTCATTAGGGACTCCATTTCTGCCAGCTCCAGCCTTTTCACAACTTGAAAAGCCAGAATTAGGGGAATTAGACCCACAGTAACTCAAAGCACTGCACTCTTTTCCAATACATAGAAACAGCACATATGCTCATTCTGGATTTTAATTTTTTCTGCTCTTCATTGCTGCAGAATTTTCTAGCAGAGAAGCCTACAAAACGGATAATGTAGGTGAGCATAAAACACTGAGTTAGTTTTCATTTTTGATGAAAACTTTACTCTTCCTAATGGTTTTTTGTTTGTTTGTTTGTTTTTGTGTGTGTAAAATCAGGAAAGGTATGACTACATAAAGGGGTGAAAGCTTTCTAAGTGTCGATATTTGTAAAACATAGGGGCACTGACAAGGAACTAATGTGCCTCATAGTATCATCCTTCATTACCCAGTTCACCTACAGAGAAATGCCCTGATTTCCCAACAACTCCAGTGCTGTTTCTTTCCACCACTGCATTACTTCCAGCCTAAGCTCTAAGATGCACCTTTCTTTCGCATTGTGCTGAGACAACCCTTCTCTTTCAGCAACAAAGAACTCACTTCAAATCTTTACAAGGATCTGGGAAGAGCTGAGGCACAGGAATGTTGTTGTTCCCTTATGTATTACCCCTCTACTCAGAACTGTATGCCAGGAACAACTCTTACGCTTCAACTGCTTTTAATTCAGAAAGAAGAAGCTTTGCTCAAAAGGCAGGAGATATTTTCTTGCTACACAGGAGAGTTACAAACAGTAACAATGACCAGATTCTGGAACCATGCCACCTTTTTCAATTAGCAGTACATTTCAGTAGGAGGATACTGTGCAGACACCTATTTGCTTAAACAAAATCCAGTCTTAATAGACTTTCTGATTCAGGATTTCAGTTGTTTTCTCTTGATTGCAATGAAGCTTAATGAAGCAAATAGGGAATACGTACTTTGAGTAAATGCAACAGCACAGATATGTAAAATTGGACTGACTTAACCCTATGTTCTCTGTTCTCTACATATTACAGTTTTGTTACAGTGTCCATGCACTTTGTTAATACACTTTGTTAACATTTTGATTCAATCCTAACTAATAAAAGATATCTGCACTGAAATAAAGACTGTTAACGAAATTATGTTTATGCTAAATTTATACACAGAGGTTATGGTCTAACATACAGATACAAATTTGAGAAAAGCTGTAAAGGTACCTACAAACCAGATACTAGGTTATATATTTAATGTGCAATAATTTAAATGTTATAAATGTGTGTGCCACTGGAAAACTCTTCAGTGAAGGATATAGAGGAAGGAAGGGGGAAGGAAGTTAAGGAAACCTGGAACGCTTCTATTGTATGGCTCTGAAGCAAAAGCCTCCTCTCTCATTAGCTCACCTCTGGCTAGTGATCGCTGTCCTGTTGCATCTGGCACAGCTAGACAATGTGTATCTGCACTTAAGTAAGAGGTTTGGGATCCACCATTGGGTTCGGAAAGCCGGACTTCCTGGCTTTCTGCTGCATCTCCACAGACCACTTCCGGCGCCTCGTCGGAATGGATCTGTACGCAGAACGTTAAAGGCTGATCGCCCTCTTCCGTGGCAGAGCTGTTCACCAGGTCGAGCCAGGACTGCCTCTCAGAATAAACCACTTTGGATGCCAAGGAAGACGATGATTCTTGGGAATTGAAAGTGCTTTCAGGAGAGGAGAGAGAACAAGATGCTTCACTTGACAGAGTTGAGGTGAATGATGACTTCTGCTGATCCTGCTTTCCAGATACAAAAGGGGTGGGGGGGAAGAAAAAAGAAAAATTATTTACAAATAACTCCTGTTTCTAGGTTCTACGTGATGCATAATATACAGCTCAAATGCTGAATGACCAAAAATTGATGTAATCTGGCTACTTATTCATCCAAACGAGCCTGTGGTGTGGTAATCAATCTCCTAAAGAACAGTAACTTCAGAAACCAAGCCACCAGGAAGCCGAAGGCAAAAGAAATATAAACCTGACAATGACCAAGGAAACAAAGACCAAGGAAAAGTATGCTGAATGTAGCCTTCTGTGGTAGGTCTCACACTCACCTTCTTTCTCTAATTTGTCTTCACTTTATTGGTCTAATCAAGAGTGAAGAAGAAAAACTCCAAATTAGCCATTGAACATGAAGCACTCAACAGCTCCACCAATGCAATAATCAGAGATAGACAGAAGGGGTCCCAAGCACTGAAGTACAGTAAAGTATTTTTCCCAGTCCATTCAAGGGATAATCATTCACCAGGGCAAGAAGGCTTAGCAGAAACTATCAGAAATTGTGGTTAGATCATCATGATATGAAAGCCAGATTTGCTACTGCAGAAATTTACTCCTCCTGCATATCATCTCCTACTGGCCAATGCCAGCATTGGAATACCAGGTTTGATGGACCACAATTCTGGCAAGTTTCAGTCCTCAATATTTATGTAAAATAGACTGTGTAAGCATTAAAACAGACGATAACTAGACTGAAAATATTGAAACTTACTGAGAAGGTGTTGCTAGGGAAACCTGGAAAAGCTGAAAACACAGTAAAGGGGCTAGCCTGGAATACCTATATATGAAGTAAGCCAGAAATAAGTTTTATTCAAATAAACCAAAGCAAGAGTAACAATTTTTTAATTATGATTTTTAACTTCTCAATTCAGTGTTGTATACTGTAATATATATATACTACTTCCTTCTCATATTAAAAACAGCAAAGCCTTCCTGTGCTTCTAATACAGCTGCATCCTTTAACAAGAAGTCAGTTCAGAGGATGAGGAAGAACTATATCAGACTGTGAGCACTATTTGTTAATAGCAGCTTTTTCACTTTTTAAATTTTTGGAGCCATTCATAGTATCATAGAATTGTCAAGGGTGGAAGAGACTCCCAAGTTCATCCAGTCTAGCCAAGCACCCAGCACTTCCACTGCAACCCCTAAACCATATCATCCAGCACTGAATTCGGATCCCTCTTGAACACTTCCAGAGATAGTGACTTCACCACCTCCATGGGTAACCTATTCCTGACCAACCTAATGGTGAAAAGTCTTATATCTAATCTGAATCTGCCCTGTCCCAACTTAAGGCCACTTCGTCCAGTCCTGTCACTGTAGGCACAGCCCCCACCTGACTATAACCTCCTTTCAGGGAATTGTAGAGGGTAATAAGGTCTCTCCTGAGCCCCCTCTTCTTGAGACAAACCCAGCTCTCTCAGCAATTCCTCCTAAGGCATGTTTTCTGATCCTTCCATGATTCCTATAAGACTGTGCCAAACATTGCAGGACCCAGGCATTTATATTTCCCTATGAAAAATACAGCACTGTGTTTCAGGTGTGGTTTTGTTTTCAAAATAGAAACCTTCACATATGCATCCTCAAGCCAAGGACAAGGAGATGCTGTAGTAAACTAGGAGTGCTAAAAATGCCCTTGGGAACACAGGTGATATGAAGCATTTCATCTAAGAGCTCTTATCACAAAGACAAATTGTTGAATTGTTATAAAGTCAAGCAGAACAACCAAACAGTAAGAGCTCTTGCCCATATGTTGTAGATGGTCTAATTTCAGTAGTTCAAAGCTGGAAAAGGAAGATATTAGATCTCACCTCTATTTTTCTGGCATTTGTCTATACAAAAAAAAAAAGGGTTATTGAAATGAAGGATGTGCCTCACTGAGGGAAATATGTTTTTATTTTCATTTTCATTGTGTGTTAATTAAAAAATATGAGTGGGAATAAATATGACTGCCAGAAGGTGTTTGGTTTTTTCTGCACATGTGTTGTGTTTTGTTTTTTCTTTGGCACAACAAATGTTTACCTAACTTATTTGAGTGACTCCTCTGGAAGTTTTGCAATCATCCATATAATACATTCCCATTTGGGGATGTTTTAAAAAGCAGATCATAAGGATTTCACTGGAGATTAATGAGTCTCTAGGTATTTTTTAGAGAAAAATTATGACCATGAAACTCTTCAACTGCTTTTTTGGCCGCTGCTGCAATCTATTGTCTTAACGTATCTGCTGATTTTTTAACTGTGTCTGCATTCACACGTGCACATATTAATGCAGGTGGTCAGTTTAACTTTTGCACTACAGATGTTATAATTTACTTGCTCCTCACTTACTTTTTTTCTCCCCAGTACCCAAACTCATGCATACACATGGAACCTCATGATCACTACTTTTTTCTTCTGCAAATTTCAAAACGGTTTGAGTCAGCAGGGAATAGAACAGCAAGTACATACTTGGCTCTAGAAGTACAGCAAAGTGTTTGCTGCTCTAAAATATAACAGACCCCACACCTGGGTTTCTATTAGTTTCCAGAATAATAGTTTTTGGTTTGGAGTTGATGTCAAGAAGTTTAGAGGCCTTTCTGCTTAAATTAATAAAAAGACATTAACTCCAGTCAATGCCTGTGGCATTCCTGACAGTGAAATGAGTTGACAGGATAAGTGTCACTTCCAGTAGCAATCTGAGAAAACTGAAGTAGGCCAAGTGCTGCAGCCACAGAATATGAACCCAAATCCACTACATTTTTGAGACTTCACAGCTTGGTTCAAGAACTTTGCAGCATATAAACCGGCAGAGAGCTGTGTTTAACCAGCCTTCCCTGAGACAACCACAGGCTGTAAACTAGAACTGAGTTTTTAGTAGAAGCTGCACTTTCCCAATCCTTCCAGTGTTTTTCTTGTTTCAGCCCTTGCCCAGAAGTGAAAGGGGTATTAAATATGGTATTTAAAAGAAGACTCTGATTTGCAGTCCAACAGAGATATTCCTACTCACTACATAAGCAAGCTGAGCACGGGGCAGACCCACAGTAAATGGAGCTGATTCCAGTGGCAGTTCTGGGGTGCAAAGATGAAACCTTTGTTTAGGACACACTAACCTTAGTCCACAAGGGAAGGGATTTTAAGGGATAGGAAGAATTGGGAAATCAGCTGACAAAGGCAAAGGCTGAAGGGAAGATTCCCTTTAAGGGAAGCTTGAGAAGCAGGATCCCTCAGCATCCGCAGCACTGCCTGCCTCCCACATTTTCCCTGCCAAAATGCAGAGGCCAGCACTCCAGAGGAGCATATGGGAGGGAGACAACCGGAGATCACCTCTGCAGCAACAGACCAACAGCTAGCAGGAAACCAGAAAAACAGAAAACTAAAACCAGCACCTGTTTAAAACTCATCATCTGGAAAAACGCAGGCATTCCCTGAGAGGTGAGCAGAGGGAAAGCACATCTGCATCTCCCTAAAGGCAAGGCACTGAGGTATAAAATTCAATATGCTCCATTAACTGACCCACAGCCCTGAATAACTGCAGGAGACATACTGCCACAGTTCTTCTCTCAGATGATATTTATAGGCACTCAGTACATTTCACTTCCAGCTAATACAGGCAATAAAGAACCACGTTCTGCAGCAGTGAAGGCCTCACACCCCCGCGTGCCAGGCGGATTGTCCTGGTGATAAACGTCACACGTTTCGGGAGAGGAAGTGAAGACTGACTTATCTGACTGAAAATGAGGGGGGTGAGTGGGTGACCGTGTGACATGTGCTCCCAGCTTTATGTCAGCTAATCAGAGATTGCCAGACAGGCAACTCTGTCCACAACATCTCCTTTCATTAATGCTTGTGATTGCACAAGCTTCTCTAGCTCACCTGCATATTTCTGATCTGCTCCTGGGTGTCATTTCAGCGTGCCACAGAGGAACTTGTACCACAACAGTGAGGCAGCAGACACTTCCCTTCCCTCAGATGCCATGAGAATATTTAGTGCTAAGTATACTACTGCAACACCTCTCAGTGTTAACTTTCAGGTAGGGAAAGGAAAGGCTTAAATCAGGACTCCTTAACAACCCAAACCAGATCTCTCATTTTTAAACCCAGAATTAAGAAAACTTGACTTTCCATATTAATGGGAAAAATTTAAAAAATTAAAAATGTAGTGACAAAAGACTCTCACTCTCTCTATAGTTTCCAAAGCATTATATGAACAATCTGTTTACTCCAAAATTGCAGCAAAAGCCTCAATGCCTGTTGCTAGCTCCAGGAAAACTTGCTGGTTACAAACATCCTGGGATTGCCTCTGCTACTTGCAACAGCTCTTTCTGACTTCTACCACAAATGAAACTTTTCGCTTTAAGGCTGCCAAGAGAGGGAAAAAAACACACCCTAAACCTACTAATGAAGCTACCTGTCAAAGCAAATTTACGACTTTCCTTTCTTTACTTTAAAAAAAAAATCAAAATGGATTTTTTTTTTTTTTAATTTGAAGATTTTTTTTAAAAATCCATTTATGTCACATATAAGGGTAATGAGATCAGTGGGAAAAACAATTATATAGAAACAAGATTAATAGGGCAAGAAGTAGATAATAATTAGGCAAGTCAATTTGATTAGACTCATGAGGGTTCATAGTGCTTATTTTAGTTTATGAAATGAAGTGAGACAGGAAGGAATATTCTGGGACAATATGCTACATAGATTTTGGAAGAATGCCTATTATCTTTTTTCATAGTCTATTTTTCAGAGGTAAAAGAAAAAAAACCAGATTTTTATCTCTGTGTGAAGAGGCCTCTTTCCCTTCACTTCACTGCCACAAAAGCAGCTTCAAATTCAGCAGTCTTAAAAACAGCCCACTCATATAAATAAATACGAAGCTGCTAGATATGCTACCAAGGTCATAAAAAGAGAGAGGTTTCAGGATGGATTTTTAAAAAAGAGAGAGAACAGTATGAAAAAAGCAGCTTACAGCGGTGTGTTAAAAATCTTGTAAAGGAAAGACAGAGTTTGTGTATGAGGTAGAAGGACACCTTCATTTCTCTAGCAAGATAAATGGGAAGGAGCTGATCTTTTACAGTGCAAAGCTCCCTGTGGTGCAGGATGTGCCAGCTGTGAGCTCTGACATGGGGCGGGCAGTCTGTGCTCCTGTTTCACAGGAACACAGTGTGGACGTTTCCAGACAATGTCTTAGGCTATTCCTAGAGGACCACCACCTCAGGAGAGTTTTGTTTCAACCTGCTTGCAACAAGAAACGAGATAATAACTGGAACACTTACCGGAGGAGGAGGTGGGGTCTGGACAGTGTAGGGTGGAGGTGGCGTGTCTGTTATTTCTGGGTCGTCATGCTCACTTTCACTGTAGCATTCTGAGGTAGACATGGAAAATGAGCAAAAAGAAAGAGTTAGACCAACATATTATTCTTTGCACCACTGTGGCAATCCAAACAGGGTGTTCTGGATTTAGGACTACACTTTAACAAGTCAGTGTCTCCTAATCTACTTGTAGTAATGCTGTAGAGCTGCTGCAAGTAGCAGAGGCAATCCTTAGTCCCTGTAATCAGTAAGTTTCCCTGGTGCTAGCAACAGGCACTGGGGCTTTGGCTGCAATTTTGGGATAACAAGATTGTTCATATAATGCTTTGGAAACTATAGAGCAACCTTGTGAGAGTCTTTTGTCACACATAGTGTCTCACATATACACACAATACAGCATGGCAGAACATATGAAGAAGTAATACCAAAAGTAAACACAGTACTCTAGGAATACCCTACTTGTCTCTCTCTTTTTTTTTTTTTTTTTTTTCCTTTCTTTTTTTCTTTTCGTTTATTTTTTGGAGGTTTTTGGTGGGGTTTTTTGTTGGTTTTTTTTGTAACAAACTCATAGGAGTTTGAGCTCATTGACACGTGGCAGAGGCAGTCATCCTGTAATTTCTTTCAACTATCTGTGCAGCAGTTGAAAACATTTTCCATTAATTTGTTTAGAGGTGGATCAAATGAAGTGATAATCATGGATAAAATGAGAGACAGAAAAAGGGAGGCAGAATGTTGCTGGTTCTTATGCCTAGGACCTGGCAATAGTAATCATTGGGCAAGATCATAGAATAGTGTGTTTGGGAGGGACATTAAAGGCCATATAGTCCAACTCCTCTGCAATGAGCAGGGACACCTTCACCTAGACCAAGCTGCCTGGAGCCTTGTCCAGCCTGACCTTGAATGTTTCCAGGGATGGAACTTATCTCTGGGCAACCAGTTTCAGTGTTTTGCCAACCTCACTGTAAAAAATCAAATCTTTGTATCTAGTCTAAACTAGACCTTTCTTGACCTTGCTAAAATGTTTGTCCCCATCTTTCTTACAGGTTCTCTTTGTGCACTTTAAGGCCACAAAGATCACTTTTGTGAAATCTCCCAACACAAATGTAACCTTTACAGAAGCAAGTGTTTGCATCCCACCATGCAGCACCTTTGCAGGGTGACAGCACTCCCCCCACCAGAGGCTGCCCTGTGGTGTCCATGGGATCAGCACTGTCCTTTGCCAGCCACAAGCACTCAGCAGCCTGTGCTGACCAGGAGCCTCCATCCAGCTCTGCTCCAGAGAGCAGGGGTTGCTTTAGTGCAGCTCTGACTCCTTATCAGAGCTGGATTTCTGGGGCTCCCACCACTAGAAAGCAGTTTGTTAGCATGGTCTCTGGACAGTCACCTGAGATTATTTAATCTAAAATTAACTCATCTAATACCCACACACTTTATTTTTCTGCATATGATTGTGGGGGGAGGGTGGGTGTTAACAAGCACAGAGTGAGGGGAATAAAGTTGTAAGAGAGAAGAATTTTGTGCATGAGAGAGAATTTTCCAACCTGTTAACAAAGAGAAACTTAAAGGGGTTCATTTTTTTTCTCCCTGTATGCTTTGCAGAACCATAGGGTTTTGAGTAGCATAGATGCTGTTCTGTTTACTGGAAATATGTGCTGGCACATCCAAGCATAAAGAACTGAAACTGGCTGCAATAAGGCCTACATCAAATTCTAAGATTCTATTAATGCCTTTTTGAGTAATTCAGGAAAAAGCTTATGCTTCCTACAGCTCCCCTTTTAGGCACACAGAAGAACTGAAAAAGATTCAACAGCTGTTTCTGATACTCTAAACAGGTGGGTGTGTTAAAATGCACAGAAAGTATCTGAATACACAAGAAATGCCATAAAAAGAGCCAATACTTGTGAAGAATTATGGTGTGTGATACAGACAGGAGGAACTGGTCAGCAGGAACAGAAGTGACTGTGGGTAGTGACAGTGTTTTTATGAAACATAGCAATGTTTCTGTAAGGACTTGTCCATCTGCCCTCAGGGTGCTGCACCCCACTGAGGGCAGCTGCTGGATCACCTGTGACAAAATATGCATGAAAAGACAAGGAGGTGTTTGACACTGGAATCAGAAGGCCCTTTCCTGAGGAGGAAATGGGTGACTATCCTTAAAAGCTGAACAAATATTGGCTACATTATGCTATTGCAAAGTTATTAGATAACCTGTTTCAGGGGTTATTGAGAGGATTATTTTTTATCTTTTGGACTTTTTTTAAATATTAAAATTGGTGGATTAGCTCATTTTTTATTGCTTCATAATTCTTGATTCAACCAATACAACCAGTATCACATTTTACTGAGGTTTAAAAAAATTGGTATATTGTAAAAAATTTTGGCCATTCCCACTTTCAATTGAACTCTTCCTTTCATGAAAAGATGACAATATATTTGCACACTTCCCCTGAGTACAAGTATCTTGCAGTTCTTGCTACACAACTTAATTTTCAATATAGCCCTTTATCCTAAAGTGTTTTGATAAAGTTGGCTTCAAACAGGATACAGGCAGGAAGAATTAGATGGTGCAGAAGTCAACAAGTTTCCTGACAAGAAGCAAATGTGAACTGAAAACAAAGAAACTGATGAGACTTGCTGAATTCTCCAGGAATCAGTAGCATCAGTGTTTACCAAACCCAAAGCTGCTTTTAATGGTAGAGCATAAATGGAGCCAGATCAAGTTAATCAATAATGTCATGACATGTCCCAAGCTGGGACATAAACCACAATCTTAAATTTTGTGGAAAAGCAGAAGGGATGCAGAGAGGAACATTTCATTTAGACAAAACAGGCTGCATCACCTAAGTGTTCTTACAACTGCAAAATTCAGCTTCTTCTTTCTAATGACAGCTCCTTCACAAGCTCAGCAATTCCAAAAAGGGCACTGTGTACCCATGCTCTAAAAATGGAGACTTAAAAGCCCAGATATTCCTCACACATTCCTCAGGTTAGAGTCCATTCCTGGTTTGGTAACATAATATTACCCAGAGCACTTCTCACTCTGAACCAACCCCTCTGCCCAGATTTGTGATTTGAGTGCTGCTGTCCTCCCACCAAAGAGTTATATTAGGTCGATGTGCAAATTAAGACAATAAATGAATTGTTTAGGATTTTTAAAGTTTTTCATTCCTTAATGAACTTAGGCTTGGCTCCAAAACAAATTGTAAGCTCCAGAATAGCAGCACCATCCCCTCATCCCCCAACATTGCAATTGCTGAAACCCCCCAGACTGGAGGACACAACAGGGATGGGTCTGCAGAGCACAAGGTATTCCTGGGTATTCCTGCAAGCTGCCTTGCTGCAGCACAACTCCTGTAACATAACTCACCCGCTCAAAACCCAGAGCAGCACAGCTGTTCCTCTTCACTCTTGGTAGGCTTAGCAAGCCAACAAACTGCCAGAAAGTAGTTACACACCTCTCCCAAGATCACCTAGTGTCTCTCACTCACTCTGTTTCTCACCATTTTTCCTTTTCCTGTGGTTACTCTGTGCTGTGACAATATGGTTTCTCTGTGCTCAGGCAGTAGGCAGACCCAAGATGACAGTTGGAAAGAAAGAAAATAGCTGGCAAAAATCAAAAATTTGGCCAAGCGAAAACTGTGAAGAACACAATGTAGTTACACACTGAAACCAGTTAGAACATACCTTCCTCATTCTTCCTGTTTGGTGCCTGAGGGTCTACAGCCATTCCCAGCTTACTTAGCCACCTGTGTTTGAAACAGAGGGAACACAGAGTCAGGGAAACTCACATGCTCTTCAGACTGAGTTTTGCTCCTTTCAGTAGTTTTCTACATCATCTGTTTTCATTAGCTTGACAACCAAATGCCAAAATTTCTATTTCTTAGATCATCTTCTAGAAAAGCACCAGTTACCTCTGTTTTAATATTCCCTGTAGTGAACAGGATTAGCTGTCTGGGACATGTTTCCTTGATACTGAAAAAAAGGTACTACTGATGACCCGGGAGTCGTATTTGTGTAAGCTAAAGAAAAAGTCTTTGTGCTGTAACTCCATGTCAGTGAATTAGCCCAGCTGTTGAGGTGTCATCTTTCACCTGAGATGAAGAAACAGGCATGGGAGCCTCCGAAGATGATGTCAGCTGGCCTGGCCAAAATTATTGCAGCACAGTCTGCACCACTTGAAATCAAACTTTTTGATCACAACATATCACATTTTTCAACTTGCTACGTACTTTTGTTTTTAGTAAGTCTCACTTCCTGTGTTGGTTTATGCTATAATTAAGGTGTTTTTCACTTATCTTCCTAGGTGGCTGCATTCTTCCAGTGCTAGAAACATTCCTTAGTCATACTTTTTGTATATTATGTTTGCCTGTAGGTCATTCAGATCTATCCGCATTTTAAGTAGCTAACCACCGAAAAGGCTCAAGTTTTAAGATTAAACCTCAAGGCATATATAGAGAAAGTAGGAAGGGCAGGAATTCACTGGAAAAAAAAACATTTTGTTTGATTTTGGTTCTACTAAAGCAACAGGGAATTTGCTAGTAAAGATCAGCATCAAAGTAACTGCACTTTCAGACTGCAGTGTGAGCAATAGAGCCACAAGCAAATCAGAAAAACAAAGTTTCATTTCTGTAAGAGTGGTTCATTGACTCTTTTCTGACAGCTAATCCTAACAGAATAATTTTTAAAATGAAAATCTACCTTAACAAGGAAAAGATTTGCTAAAAAAATTCTAGGACTTCACTAATGATGAGGGCAGACAAGTCATTAATAACTATGTACAACTGGCCAGCTAAATGCATGCAGCTAGTCAGCATGGCTTTACTCTTCTTGATGCATGACAACAGTAAATACATGATAAATTAGTGAAAAAAACGACTTAGTTAATAAGCCCACTGTTGATTCAATAGAGATATATGTACAGGTATATGCATATGTCAATATATGCATGAAGAGTTACAAAAGGTCATGATCCATCAAGCATTTATGCACACCAGGAACTAGACACACACAAATGCTCCAGTGAGTTCAGTGGAACCATTCACACGTGCATTTGCAGGACTGGAGCCAAGAGAACAGATGTCTTTTAGTCTGTTTCGACATATGCGTGAGTATGCGTGTACTTTATGTATTAAATGCATGTATTTTGTACTTTGCCAAGGAAAACATCATCAGTTGCAGCAGTGGGGGGTTAGTACAGCATAGTGCAGGCTGCTCTAACACTAGGCTACCTATCTTCAAGCCAAAATGAAATTTAATCAAGAAGTGGAATCTGAACAAAATCATTCCAGGGGCATAAGAGCTGAGACACCTGCTTAGATTTCAATCACTGACTCACAAGAGACTAAGCATTCTTCACATGAGAATTTCCAGCTGGGCTCCAAACTGGCTGTTAGCACTTACTAATATCCTCTATTAGCTCTAATTTTCCTTCTCCATACGTCCTTCCATTCTCTTCTCTCTTAAGCAGGGTTACCCTCTCTACTGAAATATTCCTGTTCAGCTGCCCCTCATTCTCAGTCATCCTCATCCAATCTGCCTCAGGAACTTGTCACTCCATTCAGGAGCTCTGGTTGGAAATGCAGGAGCACTGAAATGGATGGTTAACTCCCCACCAGAATACTCCATGCTGCTCCAACTTGCAAATGGCAACAGATTCTTTTCATACTTGTGGGCACCTGTAGAATACAGATTTATTAATACATGCCTTTGGACATACACTACTGTGATATTGTTCATTTCTGTATCTATAGATCTTTCAGAAGGTCACACACATTCTCTAAACCTGTCCCTTTTTCTGTTGTGGCAAATATGTATGAGGTCTCTCATTTATAGAGGGAATGAGTGGTCATTGCCCTGTGAAAAATCACACGAAGATCACCAGTAGAGCCATGATGAAAATCCTGATCTGACTATTGTAGGAGCTCTCTTCCCATTTAAATTGTACTGCTTTGTATCCAGTATTTGGCTGTTTAATGCAATAGCACAGAGAACAGACTGCACCTGAAGTAAAAAAGGCAAAGATATGAGATATATCTAAATCAGCCAAATGTGGATTAGTAGAAAATATCTTTCTGATAGCTCAGTGGTTTCTAAAATGGCAGCATTCATATCCATTTTTACTTCCTCCATTGCGAACTGTTTGGTTGTCAACCTTCTGGACATTTGTGGAAAGAAAATTTCTGACCTGCCATGAGGATCATTAAACTACAGCACAGTTTGATGCTGAAGTTAATGCTAATTTACATAAAGGAAACAGAGCTTTCTAACCCTCCTTGTTAGCTGACATGGTACTCTGAAACCAGAAGCTGCTATATTCTAGTCCCAGATCACTTCTGGGACTTTTCCCTCTCTTTCATTTCTCCCCTCACTTCTTCCCAGGTGCTGTACTTGCCATCAAATCTTAGCACCATTCTAACAGAAAGGGATTTATACCAGCAAATGTTGGGAAGATTAGCATCAAAATTGGTCTAATTAAGCGATTCTGATTTCAATTATAATTAGTGAACAAAAAGCAATAGTTTTCTTCCATTTAGTGACCAGAAAAATTAGACTCAGTAATTCCCCAAATAACTTTGTCAACGACTGCTTGACAGTGAAAGAATGAACTTTCAAAGGGTGTTCTCAGGCATGAGACAGGATGAAACATGACCAGTCACTCCTACTTACGTGTTCATTTCCAGAACATTTTCTGCCGCAAAATAAAATGTCTTGATCTGTGGGTGGCTGATCTTAATAGCACTTTAGGAAAAGAAAAAGATAAGAGATATGAAGAAAAATAGTTTCCATAAGAAAGAAAAAATAATAGCTGAATGAATTCTTTAAAATATGTATTCACTCCACTGTATTAATCCAGATTATTTTGCCCATCAACACAGCTCTTTCTTTAAAACTTTAGTCTATTTTTAGCTAATTTCCTTGGCCACACACTATTCAGAGAGTATAAACCACAGGAACTAAAAGGGAAGGAATAAAGAATAAAACAAAGTCTTCCATTATTTCATTACATAACTTTGTTGCCTTCTCATATCTCAAATACTATGTGCAGTTTTGCTTCCTCCAGCTCTGAGCTGTAAAGCAAACTTGAAAAATGTTGGAAGAAAACACCAGTAGTGACCCAAGACATGGAACAGCTTCTGTGTGCTGTGCTCAATCAGGCTAAGACCCCAAAGCATGGAAAACTGATGGTTGAGGGAAGGGACATGTGACACAGTAAAATCACAAGCAGCACACAGTGGGTAAACAGTGACTGGCTCTTCTGACTTCTCCATCCTAAGAATGAAGGTTTTCTCTTGAGGGACACAATTAAAACCATGCTGCACTTTATAGCTTTGAACCACAGCAACACCCCTCCCAACCTTTGAAGTGCACTCAGAAGCAGCTGGAAGTCAGTTCTGCATATAGAGTTTGGAGAGAATATTTTTAAATGTGCACCCTGCTAAAGAAAGTATTTATTCCCTGCACAACCAAAGGCCTCAAGTACAGCCCAAGCTAAGTTGCCCCACAGCAGCCTAAGGAATAGTCCAGGCTTGGCGGGATGCAGCATTACTTGTACCACTGCTGACCTCCTCAACTAAGAGGGGGCATCTGAGAATTACAGTCTACTCATAAACAGCAAATGAAAAAAAAAAAAAGGAAAAGAAAAAGAAAGCATTTGCCACACTCATCTGTTCTTTTTTATTTGTGGTTTTAGCAAAGCACATCTGGCAGAGATTTTTAAAAAATATTTTTGCAATGTGGTTTTCTTTCAGTGGCTCAATTAATATCTCATTATTTATATAACACAAAAGAACTCCCCACAGCTTCACTGTCAAAGACTACTGAGGCTCATTCCTTGCAATGTTGTAAAAATCATGCAAAACTGGGAACAAGAGATAAACTTACTGCTTTTTTTTGCATTCAATTGCTCGATCCACACTGAAGTCTGGCAGTCTTATAAATCCTTCTGCTTTTTCAGCCTTCCATAAAAGAAAAAAAGATTAAATATCACCACATCAACCAACTGGTAAACTAGTAGTCTCCAGTGCTGAATAATATTTAACACAATTGCTTGTTTTTGACAGCTTTTTATACTGTGAAAATATATGCTCATCACCATGGGGACAGATTAACGCCTGATGGAATATCTCTATACCAGCTATATTTCTGCAAATCTGGGGTGCAAGTGCACTCCTGTTGGTGCAAGTGGCAGAGTGTAAGCATAGATTTTGTTGACTAGTAAGCATGAACAAGGGTTACCTCATCTGTTCAGGTCTGGATGGCATCTACAATCTCAAAGGTGGGTTTGTGCCATGTACACACAGCACGTGTGTATCTAACACAAACATGTAACAGCAGCACATAAAATGACCTATGTATAGCTGAAAAACACAATTCAGAAATGCCCCAAGATGATTCTAAGTAGAAATAGAGAAGGGTGTCCCCTGTGTAATTGCAGCATGGACCATTTTGCAGGGTCACCTGTACACAAGCAAGGCAGAGGCAATGCAGGCTGCTCCCATCCCATCCCACACAGCTGAGTTCTGTGGTTAAACACTGCAGACCTGCCTCAGAGGGCTTTGGTCACCCAGCTATCACTACCCCTAGAAATTTGCAGGCATGATGCAAGAGATAGCAATATCCAGGCAGACATTTACATTTACAGTACCCTGTTTACATCCAGTCAGCCCTTTCTGCATGCCAGGAGCTTTACTGAGCATTGACGTCTGTGCTCTCAGTCAGCAGGACTATGAGTCAGAGCTGAGAAACTGAAGTGACAACCTTCAAATCCCTGTTTGTGAAGCCTGAAACTGAAACATATGAGGCAGAAACATCTTCCTTGCGACATCTATCTACATACACCTGGTCATCTGCAATAAGGTTAGGAGTCCCCCTAAGAGGAGAGGAATATGTAATGTCAACAAAAGTCTGTAGGACATAATGTCAGGAAAAAATGTACTTTCCAAAACACAGTGTTCATTCCGGAGTTACATTTTTGCTGCTCCCAGCCATTGCTAGTAGACACATTAAAATTCTGAAAATGTACACTGAGTTAAAGCAGATAAAATACACACAACAATTACAAAGGCAGTGGATAAATGAAGATAACTGACAGTATCTCAAGTCTCATTATGCATGAATATGATCAGACTATAAAAAGATGTACATCAAGACAAGTCTTTGAGCTTCAATGCTTGGAAGAATGAATCTCCAAGAACTGAAATATTAATACAGAATGGTTACTTCAGTGGATGGGTATTCCCCTCACATCTGCATATCTGCTCTTTGGTATACAATAAATCATGGCCTAACCATCAGTCCTGTCATTTACATGTACTGAACATTCATGTGAGAAGTTTATATTTCACATCACCACCGATGAACGGTTTTGCTGCTCCAAGACACAGACACAGCACCACTGGAAGGGGTTTTTCTTATTTTTCTTTAAGTACAGGAGAAAAAAAAGATTTTTTACATCTGGGCTGAAAAAGTTTCATTTTGTAATATTTGTATGAAAAAGCGCTTATTTTCTACTTGGGCTTTTAACACTTTCTGATTGTATCTGTAAAACTTGTTTAGTGACTAGCTTGGGGACCTTTTGTTTCCATTCCACAGGTTGGAATTTCATGAGCTTAAAGCTATTGAGATAAAATGACAAACTAAACCTAGTATTACCACCCCAGATCCATAGTAGATTAAACATATAGGGATGAGCAAATAAATACAGGTGAGTAATAAAGAAGCACTATTCTTGGGCTGTACTGTACTAAAATTAGAGATTGTATTATCCAGCAATTCTGTTGCAAAAAGATGATCATTTATTGGATCCAGAACACCAAAATTCCTGTTTAGTTTCCAAGACCAATCTGAGAATACCAAACTCAAAAAAGCTGTCCATGAGATACAACAATCACTGTTGCACACACTGCTGGATAAGAAATGCATACAATGCCAGTTGCTTCTCTGTAGTAGGAATCCATACTTCCAGTTTAAGAAAAAGTTATCCAGAGACCCTGAGTGAGGTAATATACCCAGGTACCCATGCAGCAATAAATCCATGGCCTGAGCTGGGTGAACCATCAGGTGGGTGAGTGGGTGACTTGGATCTGGGACAGATTTGGCCTTTCTTCCATGTTTTGACTGCAGTTACAGCTCAGCCAATTCCATCCATCAGTGCAGTGACCATTGGTCTAGACTGTACCCTATAAACAGTTTAGAGTGCTGCAAAAGCACTCCCAAGGGGATTAAGTCCATGAAATGCCACTGGATAAGTCACTGTCTCTACTGCCAAAGTACAAAATTATTTGAGTGTTTGGATTTTTTATTGGACTAGTGAATTACCAGCACCCCACAAGCCAGTGTGGAGACACTCGCCTGGAGCACTCCCACCCATGCAGAAATGGAACTCAGAATTGAACCACTAACTTAATCCATCAGTAACTCAGATTAGATTAAAATAAATTCCTCTACCTAGACTAGGAGAGCTCCCTCTAAATTACCAATGACTATAGGTCTGTAGGCCTTGATTTCAGTACTTTAATTTTAACAATTGTACAACAGAGAAGCCCCCTATTTCTTATGCAGTATTTCGCCAGTTCCAGTTGGTAAAAGATTATGTTCTCTCAATTCATTCAAATTTTATACTAATTCTATCTATGATTTCATATTTGTTCATTTAAAGAAAAACTAATGTTTCATTTTATGTATGAGTGAAATACGCTACTTGTACACATCTAAAACCTGCCATCTGTGTAACAGAAAAGAGGGGTTTGATGGGGATTGTAGCTTCAAAATTATCAGGAAAAAAGAAAGGAAAAAAGAAAAAGAAGCCACAAAAAATCTTAAGGGTATTATTTCAGTCAGCAAATAGAATTCCAAATAAATCCTAGGAACAGAACATGTGGAAGTCATCTTTTCAGTCACTCTTAGGATAAAAATGTCATTTTAAAACATTTCAAGCATATAGAAATCCTAACTGCATTCTTTCTTCCCAAATGTTATCTCTAACATGACTTTAGCATGCTATTTAACTCACACGTTTCATTCAAGATTCCTTCAGATTTTGATGTGAAGCTGTAAAATAGCCCTAAAAAACTCAGATACAAAGAACCTTGACCTATTTTCTACTCAATCAGGTTGTTTAAAAGAATAAGCTGTTATCTCTTGTGGGTTTTATGGTGGTTAGGGTAACATAAATCTGTGCTTTTGCTATTTCAAGTTGTAGAAAAATAATTTCATTAATAACAACAGTCTCTGCAAATTCTTGTGGCAAAAAAGAAAGTAGCCATTTTTTTCACAGGAAAAGCTTTGCACTCAAAAAAAAGAAATAAAGAAATTATTTATGGAACACAATGTGTGAATCCAATGAAAGAGGCTAATGTCCTTTTGAGCTTGCCTCAATATGTTATCTAAATGTTGTGGCTTTAGGAGATTTAGTAAGTCATCTAAAGGGAGTGCAATGTTGCAGCAAGATTTTAAAACATAGTGCTAGAAAATGAAATATCTTGTTATTGTGGAAGAGGTCCAATCTGCAAATCAAGGTAGTCCTCATGGCTTTATCAGTGTTTCAGCACTGCCCCCAAAAGACACTAGGGATGTTGGAGGAGCAGTTCAGCATTTCAGTCTCTTTTTCTCTCTGCCAAGTACACCAATGAGGCATCCTATAGAACTGTAAATAATTTGGGTAAGGTATTGGGCCATAGGCCCCCAAGCCTCTCAGCTCAGTCAGCTAACATCAATGACTTTTTCTCATCCACATAAGCAGCTATTACAACTCAAAGGTAAAAGATTTTTCTTTTAAAAGACCGTAATTATACAGCTTCAGCAAAGCTGTTGGAGTGAGGACTAATTCAAATGCAGTGAATGAGGAAAAAAAAGTACAAAGATAAATAGTGACAGTAGATCACAGCCTGCATCTCTTTAATTTTATATTTATATTTCTTTTCAGCTGTATCCCCATGACAACCACTGTTAAGACATTCCAAAGAAATCTATTTCAACTCTGTTTGGAAAACCAGTCAAGCTACCCTCAAGACCCACCAGGCAGAGGCATTTAGTCCTTTGTCCCATTCCAGCCAACACTAACCAACACAGTCGAAACAAGCACAGAGAGCCAGCAGCCTGGGATTACATGTGACACTCCTCCACCACCACCCCTCTTCCTATGTAGGAGTACTAATTCCCTTTGGGGTTTCAGTATGAGAAATAAAACAGCTAAAGGGTCAAGCAGGATCACAAAATGTACTATTTAAACACTTGTCTTCAAGGCAGCTGCCTACAGAGAGCGGTACTAAAACCAAAAACAAAACCAAAAAAAAATAAACCAACACTAATGAGGAACAGTTGTCCAAGGAGTCTGGTGATCTTGAACGCACCCAGAAATTCTGACTGCCCAGATATATTTTCTGACATGCCTGTGTTTTCATTGCAAAACCAGCCCTTCTGTGCTTCCTCCCAGTCCAAACAGCTTCCTCTCCCAGACTGGGAGTGCTTCCGTGCTGCAAAGAGAAGTTTTCTTGTCTCACTTTTTATAGAAAGAAGAAGGTTGTGGGGGAAGAGGTTCCAGAGCAGCCTACCCAAGCCTGCTGAGAGTACTGGGCTCTGACCTCAGCCAGCTAATCGAAAATTTATTCAGATTTGCTTGTGTTCTCTGGCTTTCTTTCAGTGAAGGAGAAGCTTAACTCTTAGGGTGTCTGATCAGCCATTGCTGATCCATTTTTTTTTTTTTATTCTTTTGAGCTGTGGCATTCACAAAATATTTTATGTTAAATTGAAGGAAATATCAGCTGAAAATTGTCACAACAACTGTCCTATATCATGTATCCAAATCTGCCTCTCATGAGAGACCCAGAACCAGAGTGGCTTGAAGAAAAATAAAGCCAGAGTGACAGAAACATCCAGAGCTTCAGAGGCACATGAAGACAAACTTGACCAAGCAGAAGATATGCAGATGAGGTTATCTCCCCAAATCCAGGATAATGCGTGTTCCCGTACAAATTCCACCCACTCTCTATTTTCTCCATCTCCATTAGAAAAAAGGTCCAGCACCCTGTTGCTATGCTACAGTTGCCAGTGACTGGTTTTAACATGGCCACAAACAAACCCAGCTCATTTCTTGCCAGAGCCAAAACTGGTCAAGCAGAGCTACAGGTATTCAGTGTGCCCCACTCGCTCTGACATCAGCCCCTCTCTTTCATCACCACCTTTAGCATCAGCCCCTGTAAAAGAGCCCATCACAGGAAGCCTCAGGCACGTGAGAAGCAGGACTCCAGTTTCAAAAGAACTTGAGACTGCCATGTTGTACAGCCCCATGGGACCAAGGATTAACTTTACAGAACGCAGTGGAAGTGTGGAAATGCAGGCAGTCCTAATGCCAGAGACTTGTCAGCAAACAAGCAAATGTGTCACTGCTATTTCTCTTTCATCAATCTAGAAGTGAGAATATCTGGGTCTAATTGATCCCACGTACAACTCTGAGCATGCCTCTGGTCTCAAGAATTTAAGGGAGCAGGCCTTAGCAAAGAACATCTCTCCTCCTTTCCAAACCCCACAGTTGCTGACATTCTGCAAACACTGATTGAACCTATAGTTACATAGAGGCTGCACATGAAGCTGCCCAAAGAAACCTTTTTAACATAAAATAGTGTGTGAGAGTTGGCAGGAGTTGAAAGCAAAGAGGTGCTACTGGCTAGCATGCTTAAAGAACAGCTGTGATAGGTGAGAACTCAGGACAACAATATTTTGAAGCCACATTAGCTCTTCAGAGGAAATGAAATAAACTGGAATGAGGCTGGCACTTATTTTTCAGCCTTGTTCTTTTGGGGGCAGTCAGTGATAGTCAGGAAGTAGGCATGGACTAAAAGGGTAAGGGCTGTCTAGGAGCACTGGAACCAGCATGATCATGGTTTTTCTGGATCTCAGGAGTGGAATTTAACCAGGCCCGGACAACTGAAGGAAGTGGAGGAATTTGCACCTCTCCCCTATCACTCTTCTCTTCCCAGAGGCAAACTTTTCCTAGTCTTGCCTTTTTTATTTCCTCTCATCTTGATTACTCCTTAGGATTATTCCTTTCTGACATTTTCTGTGTCTAAAAAGTCCTGTCAGCCAGCCAGCTCACCTTTTTTAAAATGTAGAGCTTGGCCAGAAGTACAACTGCAAACAGATTTGTAAAAGCCAATAAGGTTTTGCAAGGTATTAATGCTGCTTATTGGTATTACTGCCTCGCCATGTCTTTCAAGCAGAGATATTGTAAGCATAAGGAAAAAAGTGCCTTTTCAAAACCTTTTTTCCCAATATTTCTATTTATTTTCTTTCTATTATGCAAGTATTTGACATAGTCTTGAAAGGAATCTATATCAGACTACTACAACATCATAAAAAACAGCCCAAGACTAGCAGAGTTGCTTTCCTTCACCCCAAGAAGAAATAGTCATCTTGTACCGGTCAAAGTTTTTATTTGGATTTTAAAAAAGCAAACAAAAAAAATCTCTCTCACAAACAGACAAGCAAACAAACACCCCACAAAAACCCACTAACACTATACTCACAACTGAAGGGAGAATGTGAAATCGTCTACATGAGTAAAGCTTTGTTTAGGGTATGAGGATTTTTTTAATGGCTTAAACTATTGTATTTTTTTCCCTGAAACAGTTAGGGAAAAATTTTGATGGGAATTACTGCACTGAAAATAAACAAGTGGAAATCATCCAGATTGATATTTTTTTAAATGCACTAATAATTAATAAGGGTTCCTTCAATCTTTCATTCTCTGCTGTGCCTGTGACATGCTTATTTTCCAGAGCAGCTGCTTTGCATTTAAGGAACCTCATGCCCATCCACAATTCAACATTGAAACTGCTGAGTTTCAAACTATGGTTTTACTGGCATACCAAAATTCTCCTCACACTCTTATTCTTAATGTGTCACTCCATCATTTGAATGTCATAAGACCTTTTTAGAGGTAGCAGTGTCAGACAGAAAAGTGGTATGGATAACTATATCTGAACCTTCCTAGGATGGGCAAGACACTCTCTCTGTCCAATCAAACAAGCCCAGAGTAAAGCCAGCTGCCCTCTACTATTTGAAAAGAAAAGAAGAGGAAAAAAAAAGAGAAAAAAAATTAAATAGGGAAAAAAATAGAAGAAAAAAGAAAAGGAAACTAAGAAGACTCACAGAATAAAAACAGAAATAATCTCAGTGTGGAAGGGGATGGAACGAGAAATAGGAGAGACATTTCTGAAAATTAAATTAATAAGAAGTGAAGAAGCATTCCTGCTTTGAGTTTTGACAAATGTTTGCAAATTGTCTATACCCAGGAAAACATTTCTCAAATTCAAATGCCACCAGAGCCCTTAAAGAAGAGCTCTTTACATGGCGAGACAGACAGCAAGTTAACATTTCACAACTACCTGCTCAACTAGAAAACACGTATTTTTCTGCATACTTCAAATTGATATAGACACTTCCCAGATCACAAGTGTCAGGGCTGAGAGATAAACCCAGTTATTTGTACTCCTCCAGGATGCACCAAAATTGTGACCCCAGGTTCCCCTCTGTCAGTCCCAGAAGATGCTCTTTGTCTGTACACTGTACTCACCAGCTGACTGCTGTACCAATACAGCGATGACTCCTTTAGCACACACCAGAACTTTTTCCATTTGTTCCCAATGAAAGCTCCTTTTTCCTTCTTTTTGTAGAGCCATCCTTGGCAATCGGCTTGCCCCAGCTCTTTGCACGATATCCTCCGTCGGCTCATTATAAAGAACCCTGTGCCATTAAAAATACAGTGTTGTGCTTGCTTAAAACTGCATTACCAGGAAAGATGTTGCTGCCAATTAAGGATATAATCCTTACTTAGGAACCTCAGCAAGTCATCCAAGCATATCTTAAAATATACTCAGAAGTAATTCAGTTTTATAATGGCTGTGACAGTAACACACACTCATTTGAAAGGCTTGCTGGTGTTCAGAAATTAACAGTAAGCTATAGATAATGCAGACACTAATTAATGCTAAGATAACCATACACGAGTTTTTGTTAATTCAAAATACAGCCTTTGATCCTTTTAAGAGAAGCATGCATATATTTTCCCTCACACAGCTGCACTGAAAAGGATACATCTATTTAAGTCAGCTAGAGAAAACTATTATGCCAAGTACATGAAAACCACTAGTGTGTATGTCTGTGCAGGCAGCTGATTCTACCTCACCGATTTCCAGCTTTGATTCAATTAACATACCACAAGGATTTAGTCCAAAGGAACAGCCTGTTGTCATTTTTCTCAGAATCGGTGTAAGAATCAGTGGTGATAAAAAGCAGCTTTTCACCAGATGAGTAGCAGTACAAAATCCTCACCCTCCCAAGAATAAGACATACTAAGAAAATAACAAAAGAGGAATCCAGGAGAGAAAAGAAAAAACAATCTCTCATTACCTTGACTTTTCTTTTTTGCCTTCTGACGCAAAGGAACCTGTAAGAAATGCAGGAAGGAAAGAAAAGAGGAAATTTCAGATTGTGTTGCAACATTTGTGTAGAAAGGGGAGGGGGAAGCTAGAGAAGGACGTGGTGGTGATGCTGGTGGTATATGCAGGATGGAAACACATAACCCACTCGCTGCTGAAGGGACGTTAGCAGCTGAAGCAAAAAACGTGTTAATTAAAATTGATGTGTATCTAGTTGAGCAAGAGCAAACACAACCCTATTACATGTGTCTATCTACTACTGCTTCCTGTTTCACATCCACAGACAGCTTCTACTTTGCTGTGTTTGCCCAAATTGTAGTTAAAAAATAGAAGTTAAAACTCCAGCATTTTAATGTTTCATTAGGCTCCATAAGGAGGATTTACAAATATGCGGAGATTAAAATACATGCCAGATGACTGTTAGTCATTTAGCTCATTCTAAGAAATCCTGGAAAAGAAAAAAATCATCTTCACCTTTGCCTTTTTTATTTAATGCAGGACATGTATTTTTTTCCCTATTAAATAGTTTCATAATATTTCTTAAGGAAAAACAAAATCACACAAAATGTATGGAAATTTTAGTCACTGCAAAAATAATACAGAGGCATTTAGTCCTTTGTCACATAAATAAATTGAATTTATTTATGCATTTGCAGTCTACATATTTTAATCCTGCATAAACACATAGAAAATGAAACTAAAAGAGAAGACCACAGAACAAAAAAGAGGTAATTGAAAATGGAAGGTATGGCTTTTAGAGTAAATTCTCCCCAGACAGACTGGCTGGTTGAGTGATTGCGGACAAAGTACTTGACTTCTCTTTCCCTCAACCTTTCCTTCTCTAGTGTGGGAA
Source organism: Serinus canaria (assembly GCF_022539315.1). Classification (NCBI taxonomy): domain Eukaryota; kingdom Metazoa; phylum Chordata; class Aves; order Passeriformes; family Fringillidae; genus Serinus; species Serinus canaria. Next base: position 54,650,788 of record NC_066316.1, on the reverse strand, counting down.
CTAAAGCATTTACTTTTTTCTATTTTTAGGAAGGGTTTGAAGCCCCCAGATGACAAATGCAGCATGTATGATTTAATATGCTGGCCACAATGTTGCTATGCAAAGCCGCTAGCTACCTGAGCCGCTGCAGAGCTACGCTATGAACATCCCTAATGTAGCCCCTCTGCCTACCAGACAGCTTCTCAGGAAAACAAAACCCCATTTCATATCCCTCTTGAAAAAGTTGATGGCTCTTCTCACAGGCAAATTAAAGGTGAATAAGCCTAGACCATCTGCAAGTTGATAGAAGAGCCCACTGTCACCAGTATTTACAAGAGCGACAACTTTCTGAAGCAGGGATCTCTGCAGCGAGTAGCACAGAGCACAGAGTTGTGCCTCGTGCTCATCCTGTTTGACATGACCTGAGCAACACTCTTGTGGGAGGCTTTACCAGGCATGAATAATCCCAGACTCCTGCCTAATCACTGAGTATTCTTTTTTCCTTTTTCCCTTATTGTTTTTCTTTTTATTATTATTCTACCACTGCCTCTCTCTCAGACTATTCTCCATGACAACACACAAAGAAAAGCAATAAGAAAACACATCAGCTCTATTAGAGATTCTGCTATTTCCCAATCCTTTTCATGTCTTCATTCCAAAGAAACTTACGCCCTATTTAGGACACATGGAAATAATGTATGCCCTCAGGGAATCAATGGGTCACACAAACTAATTGCTTTCCTTCAGAGCTATCCAAAATGATATTAAGGAAAACAAATATGAATCAGGTCTGCTGGACCAAAAACTATGTAGTAAAGCAATATCACATCTTTGCCATGGCTCTATATTGGGGTCGTTTAATCTCTAACCAACATAAAGTTATGAAAAAAAACAGCAATACTGAGGCAGGATGTGGCTCTCTCTACACAACTGAGAAGGAAGTAATCTTTCCACTAACCTTGTTGATGATCTAAAAAAAAACACAGCATAGTCTATTTCTCATGTGTCAGGAAAGAGTTAGTACCCATGTTATATAAGACATCTGTTGGGGCCACTTTATATCAGACTGAGGCAAAAACTGATCACCTAGTAAGATCTTGGGCTAGCTAAAATAACTTATGAATTTATGTGTATTATTCTGCAGCAATGCTGGTATCCTGCTGCAAGTTGATAGGGATGATTAACAACTCTCTTTTCTTCATATATTGTGGGAGGATTTGGGAAATTAATGGTGGTAGGAAGAGCAGTTTCTCTACAGCCAGACCTGTATTTAGTCTGCCTGGATAAAATCAGTGGTAAATCTCTAACAAAATAACTGATGAATGATTTTTTTAAAAAATTAAGATACATTTCTCACTGTCTTTCCAAGTATTCCTGAAAATTGAAGTAAATTTTCAACAAATTAGCACTAAGCCTGGAATTCTGCAACTTCTGCTTGTGTTTTAGTGCTGTTCAGAAATCCAGCTTCATCCTATAAAAAAATATGTGTTCTGCTCCACCCAAGAGAAAGCTCTTATCCCCAAATGCAGCAATAAAATGCAGCATGATTCACAAAATTGCCTTCTCAAATTTTGTTGATCTATAAACAAATAAAAACAACCTCTTTCTCCAAAGCATAGTGTTTGGAGTCAGATAGGTACTTTATGAAATAAACAAACAGTTTTCTGTAAAAATGTTTTCTTCTCAAACCAATAGAAAACTTATATTTAAATGAATCTACCACAAAATTCATAAAATGTCTCATCAACACAGTTTGGATTCAATTTTCCATGAGAATACAACACATTAGCAAGTCTCCAGTGGCAAACCTTTTTTCAAGAAGTGAATTAAAGTTTCCTTCACTGAAAACTCTTTAAAAAAGTCAATAATCTTTTATATCAGTGGACCTAGGTGAACATTGATTAAAAGATACTTTTTAAGTTTCACTCTTCTAGAGATTCTTACCAGCACAGAGCAAAGAGAAAACTGTGGAAGGCAGAGTTGTTACCAATAAAACAAGGGGTACAACAGGAGTTTCAGATGTGAATATTCTGTAACTAGCAAACATAGCCACTGAACAGTCTGAAACTAAATCAAATGTCATGATTTTGCTTTTAACAATGCTGGATATTTTTCTATAATTTTAAATTTACTAATGGGAAGTGATGTATTTCATTATCATGGGTCCAACTGAAAATATCAGAGAATATCAGATGTATTTCTATTTCTTCTATTTCTTCTTACCAAGGGAAATCTGAGAGCAGTAGTTCTCAGAAAGCTCTGGGATAACTTCAAAATATACACTTTTTACAAGACTGGTAATAGAGAGTAGGTTTTAATTATTTGTTAGTCTTTGGTTTGCTAAGGACTGAACAGAATGGGCCAGTGATCCTGCAGAGCTACACAGACTTCAAACTGGCTATCTATTACTCCTACACTTAGCAAACACACCATGAGCGAGTTGCAAAGGAACCTGTACAACTGTGCACAGTTCATTTCCACTTCTGTGCTAGGCAGGCTCTAGGGATGAGCAAAAACGTGTGAGAGAAGTGACAACTTCAGCAGAGTCTTCTGTCAGTCCAGGAGTTCTTTTTTCCCACAGAATCACAGTATGATTCAGACTGAAGGAACTTCAGGAGGTCATCTAAGTCCACTCTCCACCTGCAACTGGTTTTCCAGGACTGTTTCCAGATGGCTTTTGGATTTCACTGAACATGGAGACACCTCACTCTCTCTGAACAACCTGTGACAATGCCCAGTCATTCTCACAGTAAAAAAGGTTTCCTGATCTCAGAGGGAACCTCTTGTGTTTTGGCTTGTGTGCATCACTTCTAGTCCTGTCATTGGGCACTGCTGAAAAGAATCATAGAATTGTTAAGGTTGGAGAAGACCTTTAAAATCTTCAGGCCAACCTTCAACTTAGCACCACCATGTTGGCCATTAAACCATGTCCTCTTCTTTGCATCCTCCCTTCAGGTATTTATGCACATGGGTAAGAGCCCCCCTGAGCCTGTTTTCCAAGATAAACAGACTCAGTTTACCTAATCTTTCCTCTTACCTTCGATGCTGCAGTCCCTTAATTATTCTTCTGGCCCTTCATTGGGCCTCTTCAGTATATCATGTGTCTCTTATATTGAGAAGTCCTTCTAGGGGTGGCTTCAGCAGCACTGAATAAATTATGACCTCCCTTGACCTGCTGGCAATACTTTGTCTGACGTAGCCAAAGACACCATTTACCTTCTTCAGATCGTGGGCACATTGCTGGCTCATAACGTCCACCAAGATTCCCAAGCCATTCTCTGCAAAGCTACTTTCCAGCTCTGTGGCCCCCTGCACATACTGGTTTCCCCTAGCAGTATCTTTTGTGCTCAGATGGAATAACAACAGGGGATGGAAGTCAGAGGGCTGCACAGGCTTTGGCAGTCTCTGGACAACATCCTGGATCCTGGTGCCTCCCAGGCAGAAAACATCTCTGGATGGTTGGTCAGGCCTACAGATGAGGAGTCACAGACTAGAGGGTCTCACCTTTTCTTCCTTGCAAACCTATATGGTTTACAGTCAAATGAAACGCATTGTTTTCTAGGGGACACATCTGGCTTCTCTTCAATTATGAGGGCAGTCAGCCTGTTCTTAGATGAGGCAGGAGCTTCCTCTTGATACAAGAAGTCATCAACTTCCATCCTTCCAATTCTCCAGAGGGTTTCCTTACTTTGATAGAGGGCATAGACACTGCCTGCTTATCCATTGCAGGTGGGGACTAGTGGTCTTCATGTTGTTGTATCTCAGAGAAGACCCTATGTCTCTCCCTTCCACTTTCTCTGATGCTGCAGTTTGCACACTTCCTCTCGAACCTCCTCCACTTCCCAGCACAGCTCCTCCAAGATGCCCTGCAGGGCTGAGAGACATCATTCTTGGCCTTGGGGAGAGGTTCCTGACACCCACTGAAGTCTGGGACTCGGAGAGCTGCAGCCGCTCTGTGTTGAAGCCTCTGCCCTAGCAGGGACAGCTGTTCCTACACCTTCTGGGGAAACTGCTCTGTTACCACCCTAAGACTGCTACAGCCCCACAGTTTGAATGGAGGCACCCTTATTTCACTCCTTCTTCACACCCAGCTGCACAACCTGATGGCTCTGTTGGCTGCTCTCAGGGCAGGTCCCTCCCAAGCACCTGTTAAAGGACTCTTGACCCTTCCTAGTCAGAAGGAGATGCATCAAAGGCTCCAGGAATCCTGGGTCAGGGGCAGCCTGCAAGCTCTCCAAGAATAAAATGGGGTGAAATAGGCATATGAGGCTGCTTCAGGGGAAAGAAAAAAAAAAAGTCTACTTGGAAAAGCAGGGGCATTGGGCTAATACTAAAAAACAGGCTTCATGTCTCATGAAGTTTGACTCACAATGCATAAGTCTGAAAAGGCACCAAAGGCAGCTATGATCAACAGATATATTCTCCAGAGCTGTATTTTCTTTAAGCTTCCCAAGGGTTAGACTGTATGGCTAAGAAAATCCTTTGCTGAGCTCATGTATCCTAAGTTACGGTTATCTCATCCATTGAGGGTCAGGATTTCGAAGTGAGGACACCCCTAGCATCAGGCACATGCAGTAGATTTCAGTTTATCCTTATAGCAGAACTGGGGCAACCTCTTTGCTTGGGCTGGCCCATAATAAAGGTCCTGTTTGGAGATTGATCCTGTTGTGCATCTTTTATGCTGTTCATGGTCTTTGTGATTACAAGGATATAATCCCAACGTATGACCTCTACAGATGATCAATAACTCTGTCACAGCTTCAAGTATACTTACAAGAATATTGCCATCAGCTTCCATGAATGGTTTCAAAGCTCAATGGAAAAGCTGTTAAAAGAGAAAATTTTGTGTACTTAAGCTCTGTATCATATTTTCATATAACATAAATCTCACCACTAGAGTAAAAAAAATGCTTTCAAACATTTTGTCTTTCTAACTCTACCCTCTGACTTCTCCCAACCCCTAAAATTAATTTTCCAAAGACAATCCTATGTTATGTAAATTGATTTTACTGATTTAGAAATCAACAAGTAGTAAGTAATGTTAACTCAAAAGTATCCAAGCTTATTTTTATGAAATAAACAGAACACAGCTCATGGATTTGGCCAGAGGGTTGTGATGTGCTTGGTTGTGATAGGCTTTGGAGTTGGGTGGGAATGGAGGTTTTTGGGGTTTTAGGAGGAAATGCAAGAGAGAGAATAAAGAAACAAAATTGGAAGTGGATTTTTTGGTTCATTCTGTTCTTTAGTCTGAAAGAAATCTATAGGACTTGGATACCTGCTTTGGTTAAGTAACTCCCAGCATTTCCTGGGAATAAAAATTAAGTAACCTTCTGTCTCTCTTGAATGGGATGAGACCTCATACTGGACTACTTATTTTATAATGGGTTGAAATTTTCCTTTCTGGAGACCAAAATCCATGCAGTCCAACAGCAGACACTGGATTCTATTTCCCAAAGACACCAGGTTATCAGGTATCCATTCAGGTGGCAGATGAAGTGATTTCATTTGGTTAACACAAGCACTTGTCAGCTCCCCTGTGTGATTTTCCTTTGGTTGGTAGAATGGGCCAATGATGAATTGGAGCAGTACAAGATGAATGAAAACATACCAATGTTTTGGTGCCAGCAAAGTTCCTGTGAAACTCACCCCTCTGCATGTGAAAGAATCATGGAGGAAAATGGGAGAGGATACAAAACTCTGCTGAAGCAAGCAAGAAGGGATTTCCAGAAATAGAGCCACACTTCAGAAGAATTTCTAACAAGAACATTTTCCTGTTACTAGAACCAGTTATTTAAGATATGTGCCACTCCTCATACATAATATTTGTCTTAGTTTGAAAATAAAATCTTAAAAAAGAAAATAAAAACCCACCTACTGGCTTCCAGCAATTTCAAACCAAAAATAGAAAGGCAAACAAATACATATTTTTCTGGCTGCCAGCCATTTCTGTTCAAAAGTAGAAAGAAGCACTTTCTATAAGTAGCTCAAGTTGAAGTAATATCATGATGAAGAGAGACGTTATGGCAAATAATTTCAAGGATGTTTAGAAATCATAGCTAGTACAAACAAGCAGAGGAAACACCTTGAATTATCCAAGTAAATTAACACTGAGCCTCAAATACAGAGCAAGAAAGAAAGGGAATAACAGACCATATCACAGTAATTACTGTGATGTGGCCTTTTTCCTGTCATTTCTTAATTTCATGTGTGCCTTGGGTTTGGGGAGGAACTGCACAGCTTTGAATCACAAAGTACCAGGAGCAAGGGGAGAAGCATTAGTTAACTGGAAAGGCAATGTTTCCTCCTGTGTGCTTTGTGCCAAAGAACTTGAAATGGATTTCAGCTAACCCTTCTCTCTGACTTAACTCAAACATTTGTTTACTTTCCAGAAACTGGACAAGCAGTTTTGAGCCAGCACCCAGTGTTCAAAAGCAGCATTGACTTCTGTCCCATTCCAGTGAAAAAATATAATTTATTGTTGCCTGTGTAATGAAAGATACTTGAAAAATCACACAATCACTGCAGAAATAACTCTTAGACATTTAACCTGAGTTTGTTTCTTCTAAGAAAGTCCAACCTGAATGAGATTAGTTCCTCTGTGAAAAGGTATTAGGATTTTTTATATCCACTCAAGTGTACTCAGCTGTTTCAAAACTAACATTTCAGAAGGTCAAAACCTGCTTATCTCTGCACTAGAACAAAATAAGTGATTATTTTCAATTTTGTGCAGGTTTACTGTGAAAAAACTATCCTTTCTAAACAGTCAGGTGAATTAGGAGAAGGAGCTGGATAAATGCAGCCATTTAAATAGAGCCAATCCACCTTACTGGATGGCCCAGCATGACTCTGCAGGGGCTGTCTCTAGGAATCACAGCCCCCTGCCCCACAGTAAGCCCCTCACACAGGCTGCAGCTGGGATCTCATGATGAGCAATGCCCTCTGTGTGCCGGTAGTGGTCACACTATGGCAGCCCAGGGGCTTGCTCAGGGCTGGCAGCTTGGCTAACAGAAAGACTTCTGGGGCCACAAAAGCTACACCTGAGCTCAGGAGCTTTGCAGGTCAGTGAGAGGTTATTAAGAGACATATCATATCAGTTCATATCATCAGCAAGGGGTCCTGACTCCAAGCTGGAGTAGCTGCAGCAGGAGAAGACTCAGCCCATTTCACAGCACTCACAGCGCTGCCTTGCAGCCTGAAGACCTGTGCGCATCCTTGTCCTGAATGGAATGGAATTTGAAGAGGGATGTCACCCCGAAAGGTGTGTGTGGGATTCTAGCCCTCATCCCAAAACTCTCCACTTGCAACAAGATAAATTCTAGGAACAGAAGGAGAGGAAAACCCTCCAGCCTATGGATTAAGGTACCCACATGGAAGACTTGTAATAGGACTGCAGTCTGCTGTACTGGATGCTCAATTTGCTAAAATTAAAATGTGGAACAAATCAAAGGGAGAAAATTAAACACAGTAAATGCTCTCCCACTTCAGATGGCTTCAGAAACAGTAAAACACACTTGATACTCTCATTTTCTGAAGGGTAAACTGCAATGGATGTACTCAGTATCAATAAAGGCAAAGGGGATGGATTTATATTATCAGTTCATAAACCATGTCTATATTTATTTGGCTTTTCTAGGAGTTATCTGAACCACCTGATTTTATTTCAGTCTGAATTGAACACAATTTCAAATGTGGTTTCAATTAAAAGATTTCCAAATCAAGTTCTTGAGGGCTTTTTAAATTTTGATTTAATAACTGAACACTAAGTATCTGTGTGCATAGTTTTATTAGTCTCACTTCATCCTTGCTTTTTCAAGAAGAGTAATAAACAAGTAGGTATGTGAGCAATAAGCTGATGCAACAAACATGGAAATGTGACAGGTGTCTTATCAGAAATATCTTGCAATAATAGACAGAGGTAGTCTATTTGACTCATCATCTCTCCTAAAATATATACAAATATCTATAAAAATCAAATTTAAATTGAAAGGGTGGGAAAAAGGAAAAAAAAAATAGAGAACACTGAGGTTCCAATGACTCTAATTGCAAAAAATCAATCTTAATTCATTAGTAATATTCCTCTTGGGAAAATCAAAATCCACAAGGCCTTATGCGTCTCTTGCCAACTACAAGCTACAGTGACTACGTCAATCTGCAATGATCAGAGCATAAGCCTGCCAGACATGCCTTCCAGGCATCTCCCAGATGACATTCGGAGTGGACATATGCCCTCCTGCTTCTGAGCAAAATATTTGATATACGCAACATGGCTCAGACTATTTGTGTCACAGATGCACCCAAAATGTGCACAGCTGAGCTCCTGTTCAGGTGGCATTGACACAGACTGCTCCAAAAGAAAATTTCTGTTTTACCAAGCACCAAGCCAGGTTGGCGGACAACCTGGAAAATAAGCTCTGAGCCTTCTGTTTACATTTCTCACACTGGTCACCAGCTTTAACCCCTGTGCTTGTTTTCTGTGTCTGGCTGCCTGCAGCAAGCTGCACTTCAACGGGCAATGAATTGACAGGTGACATGAAACTAGTGAAAGTGGTACAAAGTTTCCCCCCAAAAATCAATGATTACTTAATCACATATTTCACCAGACATTAGGAATAACATTGCCCCAATTTACAGCAGTGCTTGAAGCACTGTCCTGTGGCAAGGAGACAGCCTTACATAATAATCCTAAATTATCACCTTACTGGGGTTCTTGCAACAATGCAGGGGAAAAATTATCACAGTGATTGCAAGCTCTTAAATGTCCTTAGGCTTACTAGAGATCAATTTAATCTGACAGAACCTTACCATTAACCACTAATTAGTCAGCTCTAGTCAGGTACTTAACTGGTTAATCAGCTATCTAAATTGACTGTCTGACTTGTACAAGGAGTTTCTTGGCCTGCAGATTTTCTCTCACATACAGGCTCACCAGGGAAGATGGATATTAAGGTGATACTTTGCCTTGGGGCAACATCAAATAGACACTAAGGCAATTTTCACATAAGTTCATGGACCCATTCCCATCCTGAATAAGGCTGCCCCACCTACTTTGGTCCCCATGACCTCATGTTTCTAACTGCAGATGAAACTACACGTTCACCACTGGCATCAGAAAGAGCAAGTCTATGAAAACACAGTCAGAAGACTCTAATTTTTAGAGTACACATTCAGCTTTGGCCACAATAGGTAACTTTACCCTTTTGAACAAGCGCTACACTTTGAAAAGACCAAAGGCCTCTTTTCACAGGCTCAGGAGCAAGAAACTGCTTTTTTCTGCATTATAAATCTAATATATTTATACTTTATAAAACCATTGGTTATAACATTGTTTTCAAATGCATTTGGAATTACTCCATCCCCTCATGTGAAAGCAATTCAAGAAGATGACTTCTGACTCTCTTTGGGAGAAGGCCAGGAAAAACTGGAACAAAGTTCACTGCTCCCGTGCTGGAGACAGAAGGGATCTGGAGACATCACCCTGCTTGGATCATGGCCAGGTCCTGTCAGCCCAGCTGGTAAGCCCAAGGGCAGCAGGTTATGTGTGCTGACAGCTCTGAGCAGGCAGTTGCAGGAGTCAGTGCTCTCTGCCTGCAGGAGAAGAGGGGCAGGAAAGAAAGAGGAAGTTCAGCAAAAGGAAGACATGCTCCAGCTGCCTCTATGGCCTCACAACCAAAATGAGAAAACAAAATGGCATGCTTAATGAAGTGTGTCTGCCCCACATTCCTTGTAGTGTTGAACTCCAAGTGCTGCTATGCTTGAAGGCCAAGGAAGAGTTTGCAGAAACATCAAGTGCAATGCCTCAATTCCTACTGCCTTCTAGCTGGCTCTTTGTTTTTGCTGTGGCAAGCAATGAAAGTGGGCAATGTTAAGCTCTCTGCAAAACTGAATGAAGAGTTACTGCACTGAAAGGGCAAGGAAACACTCCAGGGATAAAGAAGTACCTTCCTGATGCTCTGCTCTCCTCCAAAGATGCACAGGTTTTTACTAGTCCAGAAGATGAAACATAGAAGGGAGGAAGGAGAAAAAAGTAAAAAGCCTATAGACCCTCCTGAGACAACGATCTAAGGTGTTTTTCTCAAAGCAAGTCCCTTGTGAAAAAGTAGAGATGAGGAGAGAGGAATCATAATTCCCTCCTCTGTTTTTTCTGATCAGCTGTTCAGCAAAGACAGTTTTGAGGGAACAATGCAAGGTCCAGTACATAAAGAGAGAACAAGGGCATGACTCACCCTAGCACAGAGGTTCAGAACTGCTGCTCTGCTTGCAAATTTAGATTATTTCAGTGACAAAAACCTGAGACATCCTCACCAGAAGGCAGTTCTGAATAACCTCTGCTGTCATGGCATTGCAGGAGGTTTATACATCCAATGGAAGGTAAAAATTTCAGGAGCATTCTTTCAAATCCTGCATTTGAGAGCAAGAGGCCAGCAAAAATTGTTACTCTTTGCACTCTCTGAAGCTTAGAGGTAAGTCCTGTTTCTTCTGCCAAGGAAACATTCATTGCATCGACAGCACCATACAAAAGGCCACCAGTCACACTTCCAGGGAAATCTCAAGAGGACAGATTTTAAAAATCAAAGCAAAATCATTATGTTGATGTTTGTGAGGATGAAATAGGTAAGAAATATCTGGGGGACTTGTTGCTTCTTCCATCAAAGAATTCCACTCCACATTCATAAAGTTTTCAGGAAACTGAAGTCTCGAGAGTCCTGCCTGGTTCTTCATTAAGAGATCAGGAGCAATGAAGAGTTTATCTTCCTCCCACACATCAGAGCACAGCAAATACATGTGCTGCACTCAACCATCACCTCTGCAATACGGCAATCCCAGTGGGGAGAGGCAGAGCAAGGAGAAACTGCCCTGGCAAGTTTCGCCAAAGGAGGGTGGAACTGCTTCTGCTCACAATGTCATCTGCTGAGCCATATGATTTGCAAGTGGCCTCCTTTTTCCTGTGGCTGAAAGGCATTTCCCTAGGAATAAGAGAATGGAAAAACTGGACTGCTGACATCAGAGCTTCTCCAGAGAAATTTAGCCAGAACCCATTCCTCCATTCAACATCCGTGCGCTAATATACAGCATAGGATTTCTCCAAGGTCTAGGACAGGCAGGCCAATGAGGGGCAGGCAACTGGGAGCCAAATGCTATTCTCACTATGCCTGAGTTAGACCAGATACGGACGACTGAGAGGCAGAAAAAGTCATCTCTAAGATGAAAACTCAAAGATATTGTAGCCTCTCTCCCGCGGCCGCGGGGCTGTGCGGGTGCCCGGCTAGGGTGCCCGCGGCCCGCCCGAAGATGGCCACACGAAGTGCCACTCCCGGATTCCCTCTGGAACCCTGGGCAGTGGTTACCGTCTGCGGCGTGGGTGGCGCAGGCAGGATCTTCAGCTACGAGGTACCAGAGCAAAGGAAGGAGGAGGGACACCTGTATAAGTACCAAGGATCTTTTAATCTTCTTCCCCAGTGGGTTCAGGGACAGGCGACAAAGGGGCGCGGAGGGAGGAGGGCTGATACAGGGAGTGGGTGTGACAGGCGGAGACACAAAGCTTACTAATAGCAAGGACCCAGGGAGGAGCGTGGGTTACAGCTAAGCCACTGAGGATCACACAGGGGAGGGGAAAAACCCCAGGGGCAAATCATACATCGAATTAAGGAATGACTGACACAGAGAATTCTCGAGGTCAGGGGGGTGGTTACCATGACAGGCGGGGGGGTGGGGGCAGCTCCAATAGGGAGAAACCATTGTGAGGGAAGTACATGGGGGGAACCGTGGACCGAACCATTATTGAGTTACAAAAGGAATAACCGATTCTAAAAACACACAGTGCCACAAGATATGATAAGAAGGTACTCTTGGAAACATTTTTCCCTGAAATCCAATTTAATTATCAAGTAGCTTGCTTGCTTCTGGATTTGCTTCAGCAGTAGATTTGTGTTTCTTTTAAACAAATTAATTCTCATCTTCAGTTGCTACCAGCCATACTTACTTTGACTTACATTTGCAATAAGGAAGAGAAAAAAGCCTCTTCACCACACAAAAAGGGCACAGTAAGTAACATCTGCTAGAATACAGACCCTCACCAGTGTGAAAAGGGGGTCTTGTCTGAGGTGGGTAGCATAACAAGCTGGTTGGCCCTGAGAGCAGCAATAAAACTTTAAAATACTCCTGTGAATGGTTGCAATGATGGGTGCATGCAAATGATCACTGCACTACTTTTCTGTACTTTTCTTCACTCTTCAGGGCCTGGAGGCATTCAGGATTTACTGATTCTTGTTTCTTAAACACCACAGCCTTGCCAGAACATCTGCACAAAGAAATAGATCATTAGAGATAGCTGTTTGCTGCTCCTGGAAATGCAGATCTGGCTACATCAGACACTTTCTTGTTGAATCTTACAGAAATGAACACTGTTCAGCACTCCTTTCCTGTAGTGTTGCCCTCACTGCAGTGAAATCTGAAATAAAACAGTCAGCCTTTTTCTAAACGAGAAACCCATATGTTAAAATTACTTACATAGAACTAAAAACGGAACTTCTTCTTTCACAGAAACAATTTCAAAGTTTTCCCAGAATGTCTGGATTTTCTTTTCTGTTATAATCTGTATTTCACCAAACTTTTGTACTTATGTTCCACCATGCTATGGCTGTTCTTACAACAGCCTAAACCAAGTTAATCTGTGTATCTTATTTTTCTTCTAAGGAGATACTTCCTGTCTTCTCCGTTTTTTTTTTTTTCTAAAATGTTCCCGGCTCTTTATGTCCTTTTATATTTAAAAGAGTGTATTTCTATATAGAGCACCTCCATTTTTTCATAATTCTTACTCTACATGTATTTTGGAGTTTTATAGAAGAAAAGCAAATAGTCAAAATAAATTCTTGACTTCTCAGTCATAAAAAATAATAATCAAGACAATATAAAATTAGTATTATCACCTATTTGTACATCTCACAGTAATTGCAGCCTCAATCTAATTACTCTTATTTCTATGATCCTCTTTAAATAAATGATTTTAACTTCTTACTTCACTTTTTCCTCTCATTGGCAACAGAGCCCTTATGGTGGTAAAAGTAATGAATGAGAGGTAAATGCTTGAAGAAAAGCAACCCCACATTTGGTATTTCCCATTGCAGCAGAGCTCTAATTTATGCCAATAACAGTATTATTTCTATATTTAAGTAAGTTCTGATTGAAAATACTTATCTTTCAAATTACATTTCTGTCCTTAAATTTCAATTTTATAACTTATGTACAATTAAGTAATAATATAAAATTCATCCAAATTCATAAGAAGGTTGTCACAAGAAACCTACTTCTCATAAATTGGACAGACTTTTGACCAACAGTCTGTGATTTATTGAGATTAATGAGGATGAAAAAAAATGCAAGCTATTCCAAACCACTTCAGAGGACTCACTTTCAATGTGTTTGTGTTGTTTTTTTATTAAATGTTTGCCACTCCAGAATTTAGGCCCCTGTTCTTAGCAGGAAAAGAAGACTTGGCCACAGGGATAGGATGAAAGAATGCTGAAAATGTTGAATTCAAGGTAGCCAAGGCTGAAACTCCACAGAGTCAGGTCAGAAGGCTGAACAGCTGTTCAAACTGGATGTCAGTCAAGTTTTCAGCACATTTCATAATGTGTTGCTTGTGCAACAAATTTGTTCCTACTTTGTCACGTCCTTAAAAGCAAAAGAAGAGGAAGCAGCAGCAGAGGAAAGATGTGAACACCAGCTGAGCACCCACCGTCCTTGCACATCCAAAGGCAGCAGTGTAGAACCCAAATATAATACCATCACATAGTATAAAGTCATATTATGACCCAGAATTAGGAGCAACATATCTCCACCCTCTAAACAGCTGTCTCTGAAGCTGTACTAAGGTTTCCTTCAGGAGAAAAACAGGCCAGAAGACAACTACCACCTGGAAGTTTATCTGATCAGAAATCACTGAAGTGGAGGAACTGAAAAAAGCCCTTTGGACTCAGCAATTAATCAGTACAAGACAAAGTCTTTTCTGTGGATTAGAAACCCAAGACCACAGTTAAATTGCTCTGATTCACTGGCTTTCTAGGATTTTGTCTTCACAAAGCATCTTTGCATTTCATGCGTTTTTCATTTGGAAGTGAAGTGTCTGCCAGGTACAGACAGCACATCCAGAACACAGAAAACTGCTGGAGAGTCCTGCTTACCCCTGCAATTGTGTGTACTACATGGCAATTTAGAATATAGATTCAATCTTCACCTCAACATTGCTTCAAGTGTGCTGGTAGCACTCGGGCAAAAGCCGCAAGACCCCAGGCAGAGACACAATACAAAAAACACAACTGGAAAAGAAAAATCCAGTGAACTGAAATCCTAGTAAATAAATAAATAAATAAATAGTGATAATTTCTGGTTCTCCATTTCAACTCTCTTCCCTTCCCTCCTAAAATTCCTTATTTTGCCCATATCTGTAGAGATGTTAAACAACCAGTTTGGGAAATGCTGCATCTTACTAAATACAAACATCTTCACTCTGTTGCTTTCTGAGAAAATTGACGATTTGACGTCACCTCCTTTCTTCTTGCACTTTGTAAGATCCACACAAATAATTTAAACACTCTATTAGAGGGAGCTGCAGAAAGCTCAGACAATAAGCACATTACTGTGTATTAGCTGAGACACATTAACTATGAAGGAGCTTTAAGGCAAACTAAATTGCCTAGCAGTTGTCTTTGCTTTAGATTAAGAGAAAATAAGCACAATTAATATGACTCAACTGGTACGGTATTTTGATGGTGCTTGTACCCAGAAGCTGCTCCCAGAAGAACCTGGTAGACTTGGATGCACCATGGAATAAGAGCATGAGAGCTCTCTTGAGACCTTGCAAGGAGGAACAAGGATAACGAAACAGTTACACAATGTAAAAGAGCAGAGAAATATGTCAAGTGATTCACAACATCACCACACAAAATATAGTTTGAAGAAACTTCTCTGAAGTGTTAGCAACAGGATTGCACTATGCTTGCTTCCATTACGATGGACCATGTGCACTGTAGGAACAGGGAAGAGAAGGCAGCTCTCTTGGCAGGTTCAAGACAAGATACAGCAGGAGGATGTAGGCAGGAATCAGACAGACTCTAAGATAACAGCAGGACAACTACCACCAGGATCATATTTTGGGTCTCAGTAAGCCTGAGGACGGGCATTGTCAAAGGTTTGTGTTAGCACCAGAGCAGGGGCTTTGAAAAATAATGAGATGATATATATTCAAAGGCTTGTAAAACTAAGAGAGGGATCCCAGGGAGTTCAAAATGAGAGTTCAAGCTCAGTATGTTTAATGCTGCTCAGAAGTATAAATAAATAAGATAGGAAATTCATCAATGAACCAGAGTAGGAAAACTATCCTTGCAGTGAGTTTCTGAACTGATATGAGGTGATGAAATTACTTTTGGCAAGGCCAGATAATAGGAGATTTCAGTAAAAGTGACATTAGATAATGACACTTGGATAAGAGTATACTTCTGTGTATGGAGAGTGATGGCATTTGAAAGTTCACGTGAAATTTAAACAATAGCTTGGAAGCAAGAACAAAGAACTAAAGGAAGTCCTTAGGCTATGATAGTATTATCAGTATGATATCATTGCCAGCAATGAGCAAATATGATCTAGGAAAGGTAGAAGGTGATCATGATGGCTGGATTCAACTAGAGGCTGAGCCATGACGTACCAGAGAGACAGGCCAAACACTACATTTGGACAGAAAAAGAAAAAAAAACCAAACCAAACCAAACCAAAACCAATCTAAACAGACAAAAAACAACTCTGTGTTTAGGATTAGATCTGTCCTTCATAGGAGGACGTCTGTGAATAAAATCACTTGGGCAAAATGTGCAGAGGAATGGATCAGAGTACAGTAGAGATTAGATCATAAACAGCATGTTGAGGTATATCAGGACCTTCTGAAAGACATTTTGCACATGTTTTCAGAAAACAGATGCAGAACCGTTGGCAGATAGAATCACAGGTGGAAGGTTTTAAGAAGAGATTTTCAGGTAAAATTGGAGGTAATTGCCAGGATAAAATGAAGTCAGAGTGGACAGGATTTTGTTCATTGATTGTAGTCAATAGAAGAATAAGAACATGCCAGCTAAAAAAGAGAGAAAAAGTAGAGGAGGTTTTGGAGAAAAGCAAGGTAGAGAAGTCAAAGGAAGATGAGCTCTGCCCTGACGAGAAAGCCATATCTGCAGAAGAAGCACTTAAAGAAGTAGAAGGTGAGTCAAGGCTCTGTCATTATGCTAATTTTTTTTCCTTCCCCCCTAGAAGCAACCCACAAGAGCTGTTTGGAGAGAAAGGACAGAAGAATATGGGGACAACTGAAAGCGCAAGCACAGGGAAAGCATGACTCAGCTAAGCCAGAGGCTGGGGATAGAGCTGGAGGAGGACAGACACAGCCTATTCACAAGATTTATGCCAGAGATGCCCCATAGCAAAATCAAAAGAAACAGACACTGGAGTACAGCCAGGCTGTAACTTGATGATAGGAAAGAGAAGTGAGCAATTAAAGAGTAGAGGAGGCTGCAAAAGAGAAATATTTTTAGAAAGGCATGTCGCTAAGGCATAAACACAGTGCACACACTTTGATGAGCTGTGTCTGTAACTGCATGTACTGCTTTCCAGAGAAATTCTTAAGAGAAAAAAACATGGCTCTCCTTCAGGCAAGAAGGAACTGAGATGCAGAAAGGGGTAATAGGTATAGTTTCACATGCAACATTACCTCTGTGCCCATCTCCCTGTCTAGTGATGGTGCAACACTCAGTATGACTTTATCAGCATTAAGTGACACACCAGGAAGGACACCTTCTCCAGACATGAAACCAGTACCAGCTACACTGGTCTGTAAACAGCCCTCATGAGTTAACAGGGGGTTGAGTGACTCCTTGAAGACAGTTCTGTGCACCAAACAGTGAAACTATTCAGCATGTCATGCAATGACAGCCCTTTCCTTGGTTACTGCTCCTACCACAGTGTTGGAACTCAAGACATCCCTCTGGGTGTCCAGAGTGGCCGGGACCCCTGCCAGGGGGCTCAGAAACCCTGGCACAGAGCCCAGAATACCTGTGGGTTTGATATGACCTGTGGAGCAAATTACCAGCCTTGTATGAAGACCAACAAGCCACAGCAGTTTAAGTAGCATAACAGTGAAATTATCACAGGGTGAAAAAATAGATTTTTGGGGTTTCTAGAATGGGTGTTTTGGGGGCAAGATGGAGGGATTTGGGTGTGTCCAGCCTTTCTCCTTCTTAGCCTCCATCTTCTGCTCTGATGTTGGCACATAGAGATTGGTTTAGAGTAGAAGCACACTGTCTAACATGGGTGATAGGTATTGGAAAGTAATTGTAAACATGTTATACGTAGTTTTTAGTTTAAAGAGATAACACTGCCGTGGGGGTGGGCAGTGTGCCTGGAACTGTCCTGCTGGACGGACCTTGGCAGGGCAGGAGAAAAATTTTTATAGCTAAGACGCAATAAACCACCTTGAGACCGAGAACTGAAGAACTCCAACTCATTCTTCAAGCATGCGGGCTAAAAAAGAGACTTTTCATGAATCTCGGGGTCGCAGTGACTTGGACCCTTGAGACCACAGGATCCAACAGGGACTGAGAATCTCCTAGGATCCCCCCCATGACAAGCTGGTGAGCAGCAGGCTGCAAATCCATGCCATTTAATCAAGTAAGTTCACAATACTGTTGTCTGCACAGTGCCCTGCAGCTGTGTCTTTATCCACAGCGGACCTTATCCCACTAATCCGCAACCAAGTCAGTGTTACTTTAGGGAGATCATGGGGGAGTGGGTAAGGGATGGACTTACAAGGGGAAACATCTGAAATCAACAAGGACAAAACAGAGAATCTTAAAAAATAAGGAAGCCCTTCAGCCTGTATTGGCTTGATGCTTTCTTCCACCACCTTGCAGGCACTGCACAGGGCTGGTGGAGAGCCTGCATGCTGAGCAGGCAGCATCCAGCTGCTGCACCTACAAGGAAATACACTCACAGAGGTGAGAAGCAAATCTTGTGTTCTGGCAACTAGACAGCCCTGCAAGAAATCAAGTCTCCCAGTATGCATGGGGACAAGTAGCAAACAGCTAGAGCCCAAATTCATATGAACATTAGCAGCCTGGCATGAATAGCTCTTGCCATTTATAAGGTGAAACAGAGCCTTCTACCACCCTGTGATGGAAAAGGGACAGCAGGGAGGCAGCATGTTGGGCAACGTGAAGGTGATGTAGCATTTGAAAGCAGACAGCTTCAGCATGCCTGACCTGAGGCACACAGCCTCCACATGGCACAGGACTTACACCTGGTCAGAGTGTGTGCAGCTCTGCCACCAGAGTCAACACCAAGAGGGGGACACTCTGGGAATCTCCTTTCCACAGAGGTAGTTCTTGCACCTAGAAAGCTTTACCTCAGGGGAGGGTACAGAAAGGTCATTCCACAAGAAGTCACAAAACAATTTCTCTCCTTTTTGAATTGTCACAAACCATTGAATATAGGAATAACTGGCAGATGGGAAAATCCTACCAAACTGAGCTGCAGTTCCTGCATGGGGATAATAAACCGTCCAAGAAACCCAATTAATACTACTGATCCCTACACTTCAAAAGAACTTGTTGAAAGAGAGTAGGCAACTGAATATTTAAACTGGATGCTCATCTCCACTTTCTCCAGAGGCACATTTTGCTGAGGAAAACTTGAATCCAGAAATAAAGACAGGGGTTTGGGTTTTCTGTTTCAGCACAAAGGACAGGAAATTCTAATTCCAGCTGTCCTTTTGTATGGGTAAACCCATTCACACAGTACTTTAGCCATGTCTTTGCTCATTCAATTTAATGTGTATGAGAGAAACATTAAAGCTAATGGACTCTAAAATTCTTTTCACATTGAAAACAGAAATAATTCTGCTCAGTGCTGTCACCACAGCACAATAAAATCTACTCCCATATTGCACCCTAAATTCTCTTCACACAACACTGTATTTGCACGTGTTTTTCTAGGAACCCAATAAGGGAATTGCTTCAATTTCCATTTTACACATCTGTCTTCACAAATATCAGATTTACATGAACAGCCATGAATTGATTGTCACCATATCCCTTGATGGATCTTAAAACTTAACTGAATTAAACCTGTCCAGAAGAGAGCAATTCATATGCATGCTGTCCCTTGTCCTCACTCAACAAATATTTTTTTCTAATTATTTCATTTTTTTTTAGTGATCCATTTTCATTTTTAACCAAAGCAGAGAGGAGGGTGGGAGAAAATGACATCTTTTACACAGGCCTTTAAAACCAGAAAGCTACTTGCTCCTGTGAACTTTCTTTATTGTACCAGGTGAACATTGTTTATCAGCTAAAACTATACTGTCTTTAAAAAAGAAAAAGAAAATAGATGTGACTAGACAGAAATAACTAACATTTGTCACTTGAGAAAAAAAAAAAAAAATTAGCCACAACCTTACCAGCAAAGAATTCTGACAAATAGCCACGCTTGTCCTGTCAGCTCCAAACACCTTGCAAAGCAGAGAGGAAACTCTTACAGAAATCAGTTGCAATGCTGAAATTGCCCAAGAGGAAACTCATGTCTCTTTTACAAGCCATGACTACACAAACCACAAGTCAGACATCAAAGCAAGTGCTAAAAGCCCTACCTGCCAGAAGTGTTAATGCTAGAACCCAGACGTGGAAATGGGATAGGAGATGCAAATAAAATATTAGAAATATTCCCAGATAGCTAATTTTTAATTTGTTTTTTTGTTTTTTCCCAAATAGAAATTGGTTTGAAAAATGTACTCTCATAGATTCCTCAGCAGAGTCTTGTGGGAGACAGAAGAAATGATGCAACAGTCTCCATGACGAATGGCACTCTCAAAGCCTCAGCACAGCCTCTCCTGCTAACACATTCCTCAGAGCACCTCTCCAGTCCCAGTCTCCTGAGGGACCCCAGCGTTCACTCCTGAACCCCAAGGTGTGGTAGAGCCTGAACCCAGCCACACCAAGGCCAGGGAGCCCTTGGGACAAAAGGGAAGATGGGACATGAAGTGCTGTTGGTTTGGCTTTTCTGGGTCATCTGCAAGGTGTGTCCCAGGAAACCCCATCCAAGCAGGGATGACAGCAATATCTGCAGACAAGAACATGGATCTAATAGTTTCAGATCAACCAGCTTTAGTTACCACATTTCCTTTTCAACTAACCAACAGAGTGGTAAGCTAAAAATAACAACCCTGTTAAAAATAGGAGACAGATGCTTCTGTAAGTTACATATTCACTAGGCTTGTGGGAAAAAGGAAATGAAAATTCAGGACCTTGTATTTTGGGTACTTTTCTGGCTTATGTATTCAACAGTTATACCCAAAGGTATGTGGATTTCAAGAATGAATAAACATCTAGCACAAATATCCAAGTAACTTTTCATTGCTTTATCTACACAGCTCTTATTTCACATATTACATTAGTCTATAAAGACAGAGCATGCACTCTGTTAAATTTCATCCTTCTTCAAAGAGATAAGCATTGCTAAAAATAAGGCAGGCCACCACATACTTTGAAATTATTTTTTTCTTTTTAACTCCCTGGAATATTACAGACCAGTTTCCTCAAAGCAGGATGGAGGGATACTGCTGCTTAGGGATTCCCCTGCATTTTCCCAGCTCTCTTTCCCTGTCACAGCAAAATTCCAGGGTCCAGAGTCAGGTAAAGGAGATACACAGAGATCTCCATGCTTTACTATTCATGACACTGAAATTACAGTGCCACCTGTAGGACATCCAAAAAAAAAATTAATTTGGGTCTTGCTGGTGCCACAAACGCCAGTTATAATTATAGGGCTTTCGAGTAGTCTTGGCAGAAGTGCAGGAACATAAAAAACAGATGACTCACATCAGTCTACAGGGAGTTACTTGAAAGCTTTGTTCACATAGAGCAACATGCATCAGCACATCCAGAAGAAGATATTTTGCTACAAAGATGAATCTTTTGTGGAAGGAGGACGTGCCAGTGCAATGCATTCATAGTCCATCCACTTCAGAGCTTGTGCCAGCGTAGGCAGGAGAGACCTGCCACATCCTCAACCACTTGCAGCTGAGAGAGACATCACCCTTGAATCTAAAGAAAGTTTCCATTGTGGCTGCACACTTTTTGTTTGTTTGTTTTTAACTTTTCCATTCTCAATTTAGTTTTTAACTGTGGACCATGTTAACCCAGAGCATCACATTTCATTGACTGGTGTTTGCATTGCATTCATATGTTACTTTGCACCAGCATTGAAAAGCACTCCTATATACTTCAAAATATACTCATGAACTTATTTCTATTGTTTTCCCTTTTCTTTTTTCCCTCTACCAAGAGAGTAATTTTCCACTTTTCTAACCCATAGCAAAGGCAATGACTGTAAAGTCTTCTCTCCAGCGCATCATTTCAAGACATAAGGTAAGACAAGAGTAAGCAGATGCATCTTTGTAGCTAAATTTCCATTAATAGCACTTGAAGTGGAAAGTACTCAACCAATTTACTTAATAGCTCTGCTGCTGCAAATGAACTTAAAAAGAGGAGGTGTACAACATGTTCAAGGGCAGTTTATGCTTAATGCTCAGCTGTGGTCAGAAGCAGAACAAAATAGTTTGACACATGAGGAAGGGAATGGTGAATAATAGAACAGATTTAGGAATGCTTTTGTTTGGATCAATGGCAGTTTTGTGTGGAATATTACATAACATAGCCATCATCAACACACACTAGAAAGAATCTGTAAGACTGAAGAGAAAAGAGTGAAAAGAATGGTCAAGAATTGCCAGGGGCAAAAAAGCTCTTGTAGGAAGATGGATTTTAATACAAACATGTATTTTAGTACAAACAATGCATTGCAGTGTGGATTGACTGATAAGGAATTCAACATAAATAGTTTAGATTATGATTTCTATAGGGAAAACACATCTCTTTCTCAGTCCTGTCGAACAAAAAGGGAAGGAACAAACAATGAAAGGTGATAAAATGAAGAGAAGGAAGAGGATTCAAGCAGAGTGTTTGGACCTTTGGTACAGAATTAAAAATATTACTCTGTGAAAAACGGCAAATAGTGATTTAATATGTGTAGAGAGCACTAAACTAAGTAGTTTTCAGAAATATCAGGTCAAAATATTCATGGCAAATTTCACAGCATAAAAACATTATTCTCTTTGTTTTACTTATGGCCACAGCAGTGGCAAAGAGTCAGAGACTGTCACTAACCTTTGAGGTTACAACACAGGAATAAAGCTTGCAGTAGGATAAGTGATGCAGAGTTAAAAGAAATTGTCTACATAGTTGTGCAAATACAGGCTGTAGAAATCACTAGGTTTCTACACAGGTAGTTGTGGAAGGCTGGAGCAGAAAAAGGATTTCTGAAGGGACTTCCTGCAAACATGGCTACAAGGACACAGGAAAACTCGCAGAGAGGAACAAAAAATATTTAGGAATTTCCAATTCCTGTTTCTCTGGCAAGCTGCCTGTGAGGAAATAAAGGATTGTTATAAGCAAAAAAATCAGAATTATATGTAGCCGGGCACATATGAACATGAGGACAGCTCACAGAGATGAGTGACACTTGGTGAAAGCAGGCAGGTTAAACTACTTTTCCATTGGACTCCTGGCAGATTTCATTGGAGTTGGGAATTGCACAGCATAAACATATTTGAGTGGTTAAAAATTCAAGACACAGCATCTGTATTTTCTCCTTGAGCTGAACAACTGTAATCACAGAAAAATGGGGGGGAGGGATATCCCCATATTTGCAGTTTATTTGCAATAGAATCCCATTAGACACTGCATTTTGTATCAAAATGCCCCATGAGTGTTTGTTTCTTACCAGACAGGAAAGCAAGGTATCATTTGAACTTTCCTTTGCCTACTCAGACAACCAAGTAACCAATGAATGTACCAGAAGGTGTGGGAAATCTGCTGCAGCTTATCACAAACCAACAAACCTACTGGTTGTATGACCCCTGTCACGGGCTGTAGAGACCACAAGTGGGAAGGGATGAGACTCTGTCAACCAACATGATTCATATTTGCCAAATGCACCTGTTACACACAAACCAGGTGTTACCAGCACTTAACATTTATGATTGCAAGCCACTGACTTGCACAACCATAAAGTTTTCCTTCTAAGCAGTAAAGATGTTCCAGTTTCCTCTGTGAGCTTTTTTTTCTATTTAACCTTGTTTCAGTTAATGAAGTGAATTTGAAACAGAGAGCATTAGCCAGTCTTTGAATGCTCCAGTGTTGAGAGAATGGTGGGGGGTCATACACATCACCTCCTCTCTACCCCAGATCAAGTCACCCTTGTGGGAGCATTACTGGCAAAATCAAAGGGGAGGAAATAAACTGTATATTTACCTTTACCACTAGGCTAAATCCCAGTGTGGGATTTTGAAAATAAAGTGCTGAAGGACAACATGAATCTGAAAGCCTTTGAGCAGGGAATCAGTACTCAGAGGCTCCAGGCCTGATTCTGGCACTGACTTACCACCTGACTTTGAACCCCCTTCTTCCACAGCTTTACCTTCCCACTTTTAAAGGAGGTACACAATAATTACCTGCATTGGAGGAATTTTATGAAAATTTAGCAATTCATTCCTCCAAAGTGTTTAGAGCTCCCCAGATAAACTGCTTCACATGTTGGAAGCATTTGAGCTGCCTTTGTAAGGACAGCATTATTAGAAAAGAGAAACATTTCTAAGTGTCCAGAAAACTGCTTAAACATCTTGAAAACAAACAGTTGCCAAAGTTAAGCATTAGACACTGGTTTTATTGTGGCACTATACTAAACAAGGACTTTAGCATCTGTACAGAATCCTAAATCCTACTCTTTGCTTCAAAATTGTCTCTTGCACACCTTTATGCCACTGCTTTCCTTTCACCTTTGATAAAAAGCCCTCAGCAGTTCTAGTCACGTTGGCACTGCTGCTGCTTATGGTGGCTGTGTATGTTTAAAATGCCTGCCAGAGAGCCTGGAACAGCTTCCTATTGCCTATGTTGACATGGACATTTTAACATTAATCCAGTGACAGGAACCAGGTGTTCCAGATGCACTGGGAATGTGGTGGGCTTGCAAGATGGCCAGCAGGCTGTAGGGATGGAAGCACAGCGCGGAGATTGAAGGACAGGATTATACACCTCTGCTTGGCTGGAACCACATCTAAATGCTGTATCCAGTTTGGGGGGCACACCCCACTCTAGCAGAGGTGGTGACAAACTGAAACAAGCTCAGCAGGGCACACCGAGATGGTTGGAGCTGGATGATTGGTTCTGTGCAAAGCTGAGGGACAATGACACTTCCCGCTTGGAGCAGGAACAGCTCCGGGGGCCCTCTAACAGCAGCCCTCCACCACCCATGAGGTGATCAGCAAGACTATGGAGATGGGCTCTTCCTGGTGGTCTGCAGCAAAGGCTGAGACATAAGAAGCAGAAGTTGAAAGAGGAGATGTACAGACAGAATAAAAAACCCTCCTTCCTTACGAAGACAGTGGGACCAGTCAGCCAGAGAAGTTGTGCAGGCTCTGTCCTTGGAAGTTTTCAAGCCCTGATGGGATCAAGCCCTGAGGGAGTTGGTTTGAGCTCCTAGCTGAGCCTGCAGGGAGCTGAAGGTTGGACTGGGGCCGCCTGCCTGGGTGGTGCAATGAGCCTGCCATTCTTTGTTAGCTCCAAACCTCCTTCTGACCAGCAAATCACCCAAAAACCTGCTGAGAAAATATTAAAATGTCTTCCCAGAAGAAGATAGACACATGTATTTTCAAAAAGCAGGATATGTATGAGCACAAACACAGGTTTAGGGCAACCTGTGACTTGTACACATGTGTAAAATTCTCTGTTAAAATCCAGCCATAAAATATCACTACTATGGATATGATAATGAACTAAGACTATTCAATTTCAAAAAATATGCTCTGTTAGAAGCTATCTTCTCTCACCATGAAAAACATCCTTCTCCTTCATTCATATATTTCAGCTGTTCTGCCAAGTCATCCAAATTTTTAAAGTGTATTTTTTCGCACACAAAAAAAAAAGGGATAAGGCCTTTATCAAACTATTTTGTATTTAAAAAATATTCAGGAAAAGAGGAGAGTTATTGGATGTAACACTTTACTTGAGAAGAAAAAACTTAAAAAGGAAAAGTTGTGAACAACATACATGTTTTTTGCATTCTTGCTCAACTGTGTCTATTCCAATTGCAAGGTCATTTAGCAAAAGCAAAGATTAAAAAATAAAAACCTATTTTATTTCTTGAAAATGAAAATATCTTGAAGTGCTTGAAAGTCTTTTAAAAATACCCCACATTATTTTCACATATCTTAAATCTATTTATTTCAAATAGTTCCAGGGTTGTGCTCTAAGATTGCTAAAGCTAGCCCATCTACTTTCTTTTAAAGAGCCCAAAAAAAGGATGTCCTGTTCCAGTTGCAAGATAAATAGATAAAATGCCAATGTAGCCACTGACTTAGGTTAGTAATGCCAACAATCTAGCAGCAATTCATCAATAAACTTTTACTATGTTATATATAAGTCATCAGGAGTGCATTGAATTCAATGATACCAGAGGGTCATAGTAGTTACTCCAAAATTGAAATACTGCCATGGTATAGCCATCTGAAATGCAGAGTCTTCAAAAATTCATAACATGCAGAAAGACAATTTTTGAGACATTGGAAAGAAAAGACTGTCATACTATGTTTTGGTTGCTCAGAGTTTTTTGCTGTTTGCATGTCTGTTTATCAAATAGTGCCTTTTCAAATTATGCCACCATTAGGTATACGCACATCATCTAAATTCATTTGGGTTAACTGAATTTGCCCAAACAAATTCTCTCCCTCATTTTCCCTACAGTCATTCCCACTGGGCTGAGCTGACTGCTGAGCTCACACCTCTGAGGGACAAAGGAGGTCACACAGCCACACCAACACATTCTGCAGGAAGAGCATCAACCTCATCTGCATGTTTGACATTTCTTATCAGTATTTTCTGCTGAGGTTGCAAAGCATTTGCAATTGCTGCTTCCTCTTCCTCTCTCTTCCTCCCCCACAGCATTCAAGCCAGGCCCAGCAACAAACTTTGCAGGTGAAGACACTGAAGGTTGCTCTCCAGTCATTCTTTCTGCCCAGCTATCATTTTTGCCCTACTCCACTCCCGCAGGTTATTTGCATTTTTCATGCTCAGTAGTCATAATAATAAGGCAAGAGAAGGGAATAAAAGCATTTTGCAACACATCTTAGTAAACGTTTGAGTCACTGTGTCTAGTGGTTAAAATCTCCATCTATTTTGAATAGTCTCACATAAGCACAAGGCTTAAAGAAATACATTTGGGACTCATTGTTCTTTTTTTACCAAGACTTCTTTTTTTCCCCCTTAAGTTCACATGTTCCTTAACAGGGAATTTCACCTTGGTAAAATCTCAGGCTTGGAAAGCTCCAAATAGCATAAGGAAAAGAGCTCAGTGTTAAGCCCATAGTACACATGAAGAATGTGACAATGTTAGGACTAGATTGCACCCTGACTAAACAAAACCATAAAAGCCTGAGAACTTGTGACACGTCTACCAACACTTCTGCATTGCTAATGACAGCAATTCTGTGCAGAGGTGCTGAAGCCTCCCATGCAGGCACAGCTGAGGATATCCCACCTGGGTACCTCTTACTCTTTGTAGTAAGAGTGATTGCTTAACCAGGTCTCAGCAAGGCAATCCTTGATTAAGAAGACAATATTAAGAAGACAAGATTAAGAAGACAGTATTATCTATGGTATCTATGGTTTTGTCAATTTTCAAACTCATCGCCACAAGCAACCATTTATTTTTGTTTTATACCAGAACTGACCAGTGCTAGGCACCCCTGAAAGCACCTTGGCTAAATAGGGAGCCCTTGGAGGAACTCAGTGAAAAGAAGAGAGTTATTGACCTTTGGAAGAAGGGGTAGGCAACTCAGGAAGAATACAAGAATGTTGTTAGGTCATGCAGAGAGAAAGGAGGAAGCTCAGCTAGAATTCAGTCTGGCCACTGCTGTGAAGGATAATAAAAAGGGGTTTTAGAAAAACATGAACAACGCAAGGAGGGTCAAGGAAAATATCCCTCCTTTATTTTACGCAGGGGGAACATCGTCACCAGGGATAATGAAAAGCCTGAGGTACTTAATGCCTCTTTGCCTCAGTCTTTAACAGAAAGTTCTCCTCTGGGCAACCAGGCCCCTGAGCTGGTAGACAGACACAGAGAGCAGAGAAAAAATCTGCAATTAGGAAGAAGTAGATAATTATCAGTTGAGCCACTTAGACACAAGTCTGCAGGGCTGGAGAGGATTCACCCAAGGATACTGGCTGGTGGAAGGACTTGCCCAACCACTCTCCAACATTCATCCTCAGTCCTGGTTAACCAGGGAAGTCCCAGATGAGTAGATATCAGCCAATGTGATGCTCATCTACAAGAAGGGTTTGAAGGAGGATCCAGAGAACTACAGGTTTGCCAGCCTGACCTTGGTGCAAAGGCAGGTCATGGGGCAGATAAATCTGCGTGAGAAAACACAGCAAGTACAAGAAAAGCAGGGGTTCAGGCCTAGCCAGAAGGGGTTTAGGAAAGGCATGTCCTGCTTGAACAACCTGATCTCCTTTCATGACCAAGTGTCCCAACTGCTGGAGGAGGGAAAGCCTCTGGATATAGCCCACCTGGACTAAAGCCTTTGATACAGCCTCCCACAGAATTCTCCTGGAGGAACTGCCAGCCCATGGCTTGGACAAGTGCACTCTTCATTGGGTTAAAAACTGGCTGGATGGCTGGGCCCAGACAGGGGTGGTGAACTGGAGTTCATCCAGTTGTTACTCTGGGATCAGTGCTGAGGCCAGTCCTGTTTAATATCTGTATTGATAATCTGGATGAGGGGATCAAGTGCACCCTCAGTCAGTTCAGGGGTGACACTCAGGCAGGAGTGTTGATCTGCTGGAGAGTAGGAAGGCTCTCCAGAGGGATCTGGACAGGCTGGGTCAATGGGCTGAGGCCAGTGGTACGAGGTTCAACAAGGCCAAGTTCTAAGTCCTGCCCTTGGGTCATGACAACCCCAGGCAGCGCTATAGGCATGGGAAAGAGTGGTTGGAAAGTGGCTCAGGAGAAAAAGACCTGGAGGTGCTGGTCAACACTAGCCAAAGATGACCCAGCTGTGCCCAGGTGGCCAAGAAGGCCGATGGCATCCTGGTCTGTGTCTGTCAGGGACAGTGTGGCCATCAGAAGCAGGGCAGGGATTGTCCTGTGGCCATCAGGAGCAGGGCAGGGATTGTCCCCTGTACTCACCACTGGTGAGATCACACCTAGAGTGCCGTGCCCAGTTCAAGTGCCCTCATTTCAAGAAGGACATTGTGCGGCTGGAGCATGTCCAGAGGAGGGCATTGAAGCTGGTAAAGGGTCTGGAGCACAAATCTTGTGAAGAGCAGCTGAGAGAGCTGGAGATATATAGCCTGGAGAAAGGGAGTGGGTAGCCAGGTGAGGATTGGTCTCTTCTCCCAGGGAACCAACAGAACAAGAGGAAAACCCTCAAGCTGCACTGGGGATGTTCAAGTTGGACATTAGAAAGAATTCCTTCCCTGAATGGGTGGTTAAGCACTGAAATGGGCTGCCCAGAGAGGTGGTGAAGTCGCTACCCCTGGAGATATTCAAGAAATGGCTGGACATGGCACTTAGTGCTGTGGTCAAATTGACCAGCTGTTGTTTGGTCAAAGGTTAGATTCAACAATCTTGGAGGTCTTTTCCAACCTTAATGATTTTATTTGGTGAAAGCACCAAGGTTCAAGGTTGCTCTTGCCAATGAAGCAGATAAAGAGCCTTTCCACTGTCCTCCACCCCTGTGGCCAACATGACTCAGTGACATTGCCACACAAGTCCTTTGACACTCCAAGAAGGGCTCGGAACTCCCCAACCTCACTGCTACTCCAACTCATTTGTTCCACCACTATAAACAACTTCTGAAACCCAAAAAACTTGTTATGTGAGGCTTAACAGCATTGTAACTACGTCTTCACATGTATTAAAAGTTCCAACAGCTCCCGTTATAGAGGAATTCCATGTCTGCTCAAAAAAAGAAAAAAAAGATGGAGAGGAACAAAGGTGAATGGTTACATACAGAGTGAAAAATAACGAGTGAAAAGGCAAGAGAGATCTGATTAAACAAGCCAGTGGTACAAATTCCCACTTTGCTACATGTTTCTTCCAAGAGCCTGCCAGTTCTGGGCTGCAAAGTTCAAAGGACCTTTGAAACTTAGAAGAGCACCAAATCTCTTGAGGAGCTCTCCACAGATTCCCGGGCAGTCTCTGTTTACCAGGACACCCATCCACCTGGTCTTACAATTTCAGCTCTCTAAGAAGCTGTACATATTTTCTCCAGTGTCACCACTTGAAAGAAGTTCCCTTGCTGTACTTCAGCCTACTACAACATCTGTAACCACATCTGTAACTTCCCTGGTGCTTCTCAGAGACAGAAACTACGGAATACCCTTTGGGTGTTCTTGCATGTCGTAGTCCTTGGCACAGCACCCCTCCACCTGCCCTGTGCCACCTCCCTGCTACCACTGAGCTTTGTCCCAAACACCCACATCAACATTGCTCCCGAGGCTGACACAGAAACAGTACGTGCAAGCCACTTCCCAA
The DNA here is from genome assembly GCF_022539315.1 of Serinus canaria. Taxonomy (NCBI): domain Eukaryota; kingdom Metazoa; phylum Chordata; class Aves; order Passeriformes; family Fringillidae; genus Serinus; species Serinus canaria. Next base: position 54,621,130 of record NC_066316.1, on the reverse strand, counting down.
AGCTGGAAACTGCCGCAGGACTCTGCAAGTGAGGTCACAGGTGGTGCACAAGGATGAGAGGCCCTGTGGAAGCCTTCACAGCACTAGCAGCATCTCCAGAATTAAAGTAAGCTCCCTTTGGCATTGCAAGACAATGCAATGTTGTTAGAGAATAAAGTCCATGGGCCTATTTCATCCTCAGCTCTTTCTAGACAGCTTGACCCAAGACTGCTGCACAAAAAGAAGTATGGATAATCTGGGTGGCCCAAGGGGATGCAGAGAGAAAGTATTTGTATCTTCAAGAACAAGCTGAAGAAATTTGATCTCATGGATTATTACTTTTTTCTTATTTACTTAATTATATGCCACAGACTTCGAGAGGAAATAAAAGTAGCATTTTTATTTAGTGCTCAAACTGTGTCAGAATAAAGGTAAAGTGGAAATTAACAGAGCACAGGAAAAGAGCCAGAACAGAGACAATGGCACAATTCCTCCATGAGGAATTCTGCCATTCCACAGTCTGGGTACATCCTGAAGGAAGATTTGCAGAGCTTCATTTTATGAAGAGCCTCATTTCTCAAGAGCTTGTCCTTCCTTTCCAAAAAGCAAACTTTTCTCTTTGCTTTTTGAACCCATTTATACATTCAGCAAAATTAAATCCACACTAACTCCCACAATTTAATTTTGCAGTGTTTGAAAAAGTACTTGTTTTTTCTTTAAATTTACTGCCAGTTTTGTCAGGGGTTTTTTGTTTGAGTTTTTTTTTTTTTTGGAGGTACTGGTTGTGGCTTTTTGTTTGTATTGTTTTTAACAAATGGTGCACACTAGTTTTCCTGCGGAAAATGGGTATTCACTGCCACTTTGTAACCACCTCTGGTGTGAAGAGCGTCCCACAGAGAGTCGGCCCGGTAATGGCAGTCACACCAATGTGGCTACATGTCCTTCCACTTCATTTTGCCACTTTGGCATATTTATTCTTCTCTATACATTGTCTCACCCCACTAATGCTGTATGCTCATTGGCTAAGTAGTTATATTCACACATACATGTTAATTACTGATTGGTTGTCACGCTATAAACATTTTTAGCTAAGGAGTGCCAAATTAGCATTCCCACAACAGGTTTGGCATCTGGCCTCGTCTTGGCACAATGCTCATTTTTCTTTTTTGTATCTATTCGAGGACAGTACATGATCTATCTTGTTTTGAGGACAGTACATGGTCTTCAAAGTAACTCTGTAATCATTAGGCCAGGGTTGTCCAATTCCTGTAGGAGAGTAGCATGTCCTTGTTCTGCTAAGAATCCTTCCACAGTGGTGGGCATAACTGACAGACCTCCTACATTACTTCTCAATCCTTTTTTTCAAGCTGAGGAGTCCTAATGCACTGAAACCCTAGTTCCCCTTTTCCATACTTTGTTCCCAGCCTTTGCTTCCCATTGTTTAATCAGCTGTTAGCTCACAAAAGGGCTGTAACTGCCTTGGCCATCAGGAGCTACAGCCCTGCCAAAAGGTGTCTGGAAATCCAAGTCTGCTGCAGGTACACACACGTAGGCAAGCAGTGCAGCAGGCTACCAACAATGAATCTATGGAGCAAAGGGTGCAGTGCCAAGGATCTGCCATGCACACAAACAAATGAATACCAGTAGTGCAGTCTCGTGGACTGATTAGCAGTGCGCTCCTGGAGCACATCTGGTTAATTTTGTTCTAAGGAAGCTCTTTTTTGTATAATGTAAGATCTGTCTGCCATGTGAACTACAGCAGGGTAAGTGAGGATAATCTGGAGATTGGCTTCAGAAGTGCACTCCTTTTCTGAATTAACATACCTGTGTCAAAACATCCCACATCAACTGGATACACCTTCAATTCAGGTTGGCTCATAAGGCCAAAAATGCTGGATTTATGAAGAACATCATCTTTACCCCAAAATAACCCCAAAATCAATATGCCTCCCTTGATACATATGAATCCACCTGTTGTAATTTGCCTCTTCTTATTCCTCTAGTACTCATTCAGCTAATAAATTACACGCCACAGTCTTTTTTACCCTTTCCTTTTCCCAGAGAATTCTCTGGAATTCTCCATGAACACTGATGGGTATTCATAATCTACAAGCTTCTTTTACTAATTTGTTTTAAAATTCATTCTGGTAGTAGTTCACTTTGGGACAGCTCTTTAGATTTCCACCACCAAAGAAAAAAAAAGCTTTTCTCTAGAAACATCTAGTACGAGCACACATAATACTATTTCTTAGTCTTGTCATCTTTTCCGAGTTCTTTTACAATTCAAACAGTATCAAAATCTTTCTCTGGTTTCTGTTTCTAATGATCTGAAAGGATTTTGCTGTGCCTTCTTCCTCAGTCCATTTTTTATTACTTTAGTGATCAAACCAAAAAGGCAAAATATTTACCAGAACTTATGGTCTTTTCCATTTTTATTCTATTGGAAACAACTCCCAATTTTTGAAAAAAAATCCCATCTTCTTATTTCTAACAGGCTGCTATGATTTTTTGTTTGCACATACTATCTTTGACATATTACTGGAATTTTTTAAAATATTCCTTGACGTGGGTACATATTTACTCTTAGTTTCTACTAATAGCACAATTAAAGAGCCTTGATGCTGTTTCAAATAGCTTGTCCTTTTAGCTGTTTCTCTTATTTTTCTCTGAACACACACTGTCACATCACTTAGGTCCACTTTTTAAAGTTACTTGATCTCTTAACTACCAGATTGATGCTGAATTTGAAGTCAGTGAGGTTCCTACATTTGTTTAAAGATGAGATATATAATGCTTTCTTTGTCATTCCCCTTAACCTATGCCATATGGAATATAAATTTTATCCAGGATGTTTTCTTGGGTTTTTTGATAAGCACTTCCTGCTAAACAATCTTGATAACAGAAAAGTTTTTGTTCATCATCAAAAAAAAAGATCCCTACTTATTAAGTACTGATGTTAGTTTTCTCAGAAATCCTGAGGTGGAAGATTAACAGTAATAATCAAAGCAACAATAAGAGTTTCACCCCAAAGCCAAGGCAGGGGCCAAGGAGGATGCAGGACATTGCTGCCCCACACTCTGGGGCTGGTGACACCTGGCAGAAGAGGACAGGGGTCAGGCTCTGCTGGGAAGCAGCACCATGCCCCAGCCATATGCAGAACATCTGCTCATCTCTCCTGCAAGGAAAACCTACTTGTTTAATAAATACTGGGTTGCATGCATACATTAAGCATAGATTTGTACAGCAGTGAATTTACAAAAGTCTTCCTTTCCCACCCCTTAGGCCGTCTGCCAGAAACACTCAGCTACAGGTTTCCCTACTAACCCCACATTAAAAATCTGAACCAGTATGACCCAGCCTTCTGAGGCCATGGAGCATTTAACCATTAACTACTTGTTGGACCACAGCAGATTTCTATCAGCAGTACTTTTCCTGGTCCAGCCACTGCACCAAGGTTGGATGAAGCGCTGGTTTAAAGAGCAGAATGCGACAGCTGGTGCAGCGCCCTGCTCCAGCAGAGCTAGGCAGGGATCTAGGCTTGCTTGCAGGACTCAGGATTCAGTGGGATACTCCATGGGACTTTTTATCCTCTGACAGGAGATAAGGAGAGTCTAAAAAGATATCTAGTTCCTGTGCAGAAGTCGTAATGTGGAACTACATTCATTTGTGCAAAATATTAGTGACTACAGATATACAAGGTATTAAATAAATCACTAGTTAGGACCAATTTTTAATCCCAAAAATGGTAGTCAAATTAAATATTTAAGTGTTGTTTTCCAATCCTGCCTAATCACATATTTCTCTTTTATTGAACATTACACATAGCTAAAAAAGCTTTTAGGAACTAGGTATGAAGATATTTTAGAAGAAATGCCACATATAAATCTGAGTGCACCAAAATCTGTAAGAGATAACAGGTTCATTTCAATGACTATACCCATCAGAGGCTCCCCCACACGCAGCTGTCTGCTCAGCCTTCTGCTGCAGAAGGTGACAGCAGAATGGGCACCTTGTCCCCAAAACCACAGTGCTCTGTACATACACAATGGAGCAGGCAGTGGAAAACACAAAACACAAACCCTAAGCATCTCTTTGAACAAATTTTCCATACCACAGCTCAAACCATTTCCTTCCCCCTCCTCCAGTAAGGAAAACTGTGCATTCTAATCCACAGGAGAGAAATATCCTACTGTGTTTTTTTATCAGGGCTAATTTGCAGACTTAAATTTTTTCAAGTTCTTCACTAAATACAGTTCAGCTGAATCCTCTGCAGGCACAGAAACCCATCAGGCACAGGTCATTTCAAAGAGTGAGTTATGGCTGGCGACCACTGCCACGCACCACTGAATTATCCACAGCCACAGAATAGTTAGGAGATTGACAGCAGGGAAGATAGTCCAGCTGCAGAAAAGCACTGCTTTACAGTTCAAGGCCTTTCCATTCCCATTCCCTCATTTGCTTTGCAGGGCTGAGCAAGCTTGGTTTACCTCTCTCTCAGTTCCTCAAATCATCCAAGGAAAGCAATGGCTGTTCTCTCCTGCAGATGGAAGTGTTGCGAAGGGCAGATGTAAATCCACAAAACACCAGGGAACTTCTCTCCCCAGATGTGGGGATTGCAGTCCCCAGTCAGCACCCAGAACAAGTACTTGTTATTAAATGCTGGCTGAGATTTATCCACCTCATTAACAGCAGCAATGAGCCTTTCAGTACAGGAAATAAAATTATGTAAAGGCTCAAAATTCCTGACCAAACCCTCATGATTGAAGTTAAGGAAGCTGATATCAATGCCATAGTTACAATGACACAGAAGTCAGCTTTCAGAACAAGAACAGGAGGTTCTTTCCCACAGAAACAACTCGGGTCCAGGGGCTACCAGTGCTCCAGGCTTCACATCACAGCGTTAGTGCTGATGCATTCTTGACAGCCATTTTCCTTAGGTTTAAGTGCAACATCTGCTTGTGATGTCTGACAGCAGAGCCTAAGGAAAAACTAAACTTTTTAAACCTACCCATCCTTTTCCTACAGAAGCCCCCAGCTTCCAGGCACTTACAGAGGAGCCTCCCCATATTTTTTTTTGCAGAGAAGCCAGTTGATGGAGTGGAACCTGTGTGCTCAATTCTAGTTTCATAACATTCAATCTCAAGGAAACTCTTCCTTTTACCCCACCATTTAAAGCATTCAGACATTGCTAGACAGGGTGGAAATTTCCTCAACTTACGTAATGCTTTCCCTTCTCTTCCTCTTCCCTTACATCCTCCAAGCGGGTGAAGCAGAGGACCTGGGCAGAGCTCCAAGAAGAGTGCAGTAGGAAGAGCAGTGATTCTTGCTGCCTTCTCCCCAGTTGTGCTACAGACCTCCCAGATATGAGCAGGAGATGAAGTGAGCACCAGACTTTCTCTACCATGTGGGGGTGCTCCACATCAGAGTCAATTACACTGGTGCTCAGTGAGTCTCTTCAGAGAGACAGAAAGAAAAGACAACTCCAAACAAACACAAAAGCTGACTTTGCTTTCTTTCTTCAGATCTACTGACACCCCCTTTTCTCACTCTTCAGTTCCAAGAATTGAGTTTTACCTGCCGAGCTTACTTCAGTTCCAGGAACATCTGGGGCTGAGAAGTGACTGAGCATTCAGAGCAGTGACTGATCATTCAGCTACTTTTCCCAAGCTACTTTTCCATCAGCCCAGCTGCAGCAGAATCAAAGTTGCAAGTGTGACAACCGAGTGGGGAGAGAAGCTCTGGGAGTTTGTTCTGGCACAGGCTGGGAGGACTGGAAGAGCACTGACGTAAGGAGACCTATATAAGGCTTTGTGACAACTAGCAGTTGTCTCAGTGGTTTGACAAGTATCAGTTGTATTTACTCTAGCTGAGGTGTTGCTGTCTGCAATAGAAATTCAGCTTTGCTATGGCTGCTTCTCAATTCAGCATTCATGAAACAGCCAACACCCTTGGTCAGGATCAAGAGCTCATCATGGTAGATACTAGGTAGATAAAGAAAATGACATCATGCCATCCCAAAAACTTGGCAGAGATAAAGAGGGAGTAAGATGATGACAAAGTACCTGGAAAGTGAAAAAACAAATCCAACCATGCCCCCTCTTGGCCTCTATCAAAGTAATGATTATGTGTAAAGCCCTGACTGTATGCATATACGTAAATAAAAATCAAGACTCATACTCAGCACCAGGAAGTTGTTTAGTTAAAGTCTGCAAGCTTCTGCCTGTAATAATCTCCAAGCTTTCTGACTGGAGCCAAGAAAAGGGTTTAGCATTTTTCCCCTTCTCTAACCTAATACTATTTGTAAATGTGTTTTTCCTCTCTCCTATCTTTCCAGTCGGTTTTATTCATGTAGACATGTCAATGTGGTAAATTTCAGACCTATAATTTGTGGCTTCCTGACTTAGGGATGGTTCTGAAGTAGTTTTTATGTGGCTGTTCCTCCAGCTGAATGTTTACACACATATACACTGGGCATAGCTTCTACTTATGTGCCTGAGCAAGGGTTCTGCATGCTTCACATAACTTTTCAGAATCTACATGTGTTTCTGATCATGACAACACATCGAAAATATGTGCCTACAAAACACATTTTAAATGTATTTATACAACACAGTATGTGCTTACCCTTGAGGTGTTTTCTATATATAGAAAAGCTGAAGATTAGGCTTTCTGTTCTCATTCTTTCCCTTTAAGTTCTTCTCTTGCTACTCATTGTATCCAGGTTTCCATTCCCACTCAGCTATGCACTATTTTTCACTGGCATGAAATCAATCAAACCTGAATTCTGATAACACGCATGCCCATGATAAAGCATGAGACTGTCCCCTAAGGAGATATCTGGACATTCACATTCAGTCAATTCAACAACAGTGATGGTGTGGGAATGAGCATCAGCTCAATGTCTGATGAGAGACCACACCTCATAAGCCTTCAAGGTATGAAAAAGTATAGTTACAAATATCAGTGCTCATTGTCACCATATTGAACATATCTGTGCTTTAAATATCTTTTTGTAAAAAAAAAGAGTAAATCTAATAAATTCTGTCTTGCTTTTAATGGTTTTGAAAGTGATTTAGTTCCAAAGTCCTTTTAATTTGGTTGTTTTAGCTTGCAGATGAGGCCTAACAAGCCATTCTGTTTCCTTCCAGATATCAAACTTGAAGGCGTTAATAAGAATTTTCACACCTGAATCCTGCAATAAGCTACATGCAGTATAAAAAGTCAATCACCCTATTGGCCCCAAACAGGAAAAACAAAGAGCCATGGCTGGTTCTTGATTGGCCCACACTTCTGAAAACATTCACTCTTCTAGGACTTTACAGTATGAGAGTTAAACATTGCTTTCTCCACCATGACCTTTCTTTTCCTGAGGCTGAGAGGCAGGGAAGGCAGGCAGGTTGCAGCAGCTCTGAGACCTGCTCTCACAACTTGTCAGCCCCCAGTTAACAGCTACAGGCACCTCTGGGGGTGGCCTTCCCCCAGTGAAGAAGTACAAAACAGGAATGACCACAGCCTGAAGATGGTAACACTTTAAACTAAGTGAGTTTAACAAAACCACTGTGTGTGTTCCACAGCCTTTGGACTAATCTCATAAACTCGAGCAGTCCTAAAAGTCAGCAGTGCTACATAAATGTATTCACAGGCTGACAACTGCCTGCAGGACCAAGACCTAAGTTAAGTAGATTCTACAAACCTCGTTATTGTCTGTATTCACAGAATATGATCTATCTGACATATGTATGTTCCCTTTTTGTCATCATTATCCTGAAGGGATTTTTATTTATGTGCATGACTAGACAGGCTGTGTTTTTCTGAATACCAGCATTCATCCACAGAGAACAATAAAACGTCTTTCTCCCACTGCAGAAAGTTTGTCTGGGAGCAGAGACCCACATGGCTCAGCCAAGCAGTCAAAAGCCACCAAAAAAATCCACATAGGAAACCGTGTAAGCAAACAATTTCCAAAGGACTTGCGCAGCAGGCTGTGATACATAATCTGCTGGCTGCACTGTTACAGACAAGTACATTTTTACAATTCAGAATATTTTCACAATCTCTTTGAGATAAGAAGAAAGAGAGGGCTGAGAGGACTAGAAAATCCAACCAGGGTTAGTCACCACTGACGAACCCTCAGCAGCCCAACCAGCTGAGTAGTTCCTGCAGTGCTCTCCTACAGCAGAGTCACACAGATAAAAGCCTAATGGCACCACCAGTCAGACAGCAAGTGCCAGCTACTCACACAATAATATCTGAAAAAAAGGTTAAATAATACAGCAGCAAAACATAGTCCAGAAATTCCAGATGAGGGCTAGCCTTCTGCATGGATCCATGGTACAGCCTTACCCTGGAAAGGAAGAGGCATCATTCTTCCTCCACCCCTGTTAGCAGGACCTGCAGCTACTGCCACACTTTCCTGCAGTGGGAAGAGTCCAGTGGGGAAGACAGACAGTGGGAAGATAAACATCTCACTCTGGATCTCTCTTAGAGCCAGTTGGTCCCCAAACACTCTCTGGACTACATTAAGTCTCTCCCATTAACTTTCTCTTCCTAAAGAGAATGTTGGACCTGCTGATAGGATCATTGGGAAGAGTGAAGTACTGACAAGGAGCTGTTTTGGATGGCGAGGAAGCTGAAGGGCATATGATGGCATGTTTGAGAGAGAAAGGCTCAAGCATGTCCTGAATGCACAAGTGTTCCCAACAAGTGTCCCTGTGCTGGTTCTGTGTACCAGAAGTTCTAGAGCAAGTCAGGTATGCAAGAGGCAAAGACCAATGGTAAAAATAAATAATTAATGAACAATTTCAAGCCAAAAGCCATTGGGAATTACAAAACCCAAAAGCCATTGGATTTTGTTCCTCAAAACCTTTACTGTGCATGAGCTTTGTTTAAAGCCTGGAATGGAACTTCAGACCACTGTTTTACCCAAATTTTATCTAAATCAATAATTTTGGGGGGAAAAAAGCACAACAGCAATTTTAAGTCAAATTAACTTTTAAACAAATTGAGGACCACTTTATCTAGTTTCTTCCATTCTGCTAAACCCAGTCTCTTACATTACAAATCAAATTCAGAATAATCTACTTTTTCTGTTCATTCTGATTATGGTTTTACAGGAGAATAAATAGTTATTTATCAGAAAAGAAATAGGAATAAAAAAAAAATTTAGAAGGTTAAATGGCGCCTAATAGTCTACAATCCAACAAGTTAAGCAAACAAGGAGAAGGGCAAACCCTACCTTGTAAATAAGGCAATTACAAACCTAGTTTCTACACTCTGGAATGAAGCCAAGACCTAAGTGTGAAGGACTCAGAGGAAAATCTGTTGTAAATTCCTTCAAGTGAAAGTCCCTATTTAAAAGGCAGAGAACACATTTTAGAAAGGTCATGAAGTCACAGCAGTTGTTTGGGTTTTTTCCAAAGCACAACTCTAAATGAAATTTGACTTCTTTTTATAAAGGCAGAGATACACACAGCTGCACTTGAAGCCTAACCCTGGCACTAGAAGGAGAATAGCAACAATTAAAAATAGGTTTTGCACTGAACCTTTGTAAGTACTTCAAATACCTACAGAGTAGGGATTGCAACCTCAATGATTGTGAAAATTTATTCTTCTATATTCTCAGTTTAAAGAAAAGAAAATAAAAAGACAAATATACCTCATATAGGCATAAAGTGAGAAGTTACACAAAAGCTGTTTCAGTAAACGTTCACCTGAGACTGGTTTTATCATCTTTTCAGGTAAGGGGGGCTGTGTGAACAGGGAAATATGGCAACAGCAGACCCATTTTCCTTGATTACAGTTTGTAAGTCTAAGCTGTTTGGAAGGTTTTGAGCAAAGGTAAAAGACTGAATCTGAAAGAGCTGACAAGTCATGCCATTCCATCTCAAATATTATGGTTGAGTAGTTTAAACAGAATTCAGTGCATGAGTGTATACATTCACCCACAGGCATATACACATGTAAATACTTTTATACTTATATTAAGCTCAGGCAAATTCCACTGAAACTAGGAAACCAGACTGGAAAATCCACTTACATTACACCTTTGCATTTTAGTCATAAATTAAAAAGACTGTGGGTGTTGTGACTAACTGACAGAGAGTAAATTGAGCTACTACGTGGTGTTTACCATGGGGTAAACTGTTGCCTCTCCTGATTTTTAATTGGAGGTTAACTTTGGCACACTCCACTATAAACAAGTCCTGGCACTAAAAACAAAGGGGCAAGGAATCATTTCATGGATGTATTCCTGTAGTTCATCAAATATTCATCACTTACATTGCCCAGATATATTGTCAAAGGTGATAAACACACACATATCAATAACAATAGTCTGATGTTCTGCTCCATTCCTCATCACAGAAGTACCCAACCCTGATTCCAAGGAAAGCAACAGCACAGTGTGCAACCATATCCAAGAACATGAAAGGTCTGGCTCGAACTCTCAGAAGCCTTCCTGAGCAAGTATAGCAAAACAGTACCTTGATCCTGGCCTCCACTTCTATTCACCTTACATATGACTGCACACACATACAAAAGTGACTCTGAAGTAGATATGGAATGACCCAGCAGCACTTCACCACCCCTCCTACGCAACACCAGAAGGCCTCGTGGCAAACACCCCACTCACTTGCTGTCTCTCCCTGTCAGGATGCTGACAGATCACACAAACACAAAAAAAAGTTACTGCAAGAAAGGGTCCTGGCAGAAAAGTGATGGCAAATCCCAGAACAAAGCTATTATAGCACCACAGAGTACATAAGTAGTCTCAGACTGACCAGCTGGCAAGACTGCCACATTTCAGGCAGTACCTACTTGAGCATGCCCAGCTTACTTGGAGTTGTACTGTGGCTCAAGCAGACATGAAGAGACAAAAATATCTCATTAATAATTTTATGAATACTTTGAAAAACAGAGGCTATTTGTTATTGTTTTTTAGCTTATCAGGCTGTTACTCTCTTGCATTGTTACTTTGCCAAGCATATTATTCCCCCCCAAAAATTAAAACACAACTCCCTTAATCACAGATTGCTCCCACTAATAAATTACCTATTTAATATGTTTACATGGGCTCTTTTCCACAGCACAAGTCATGTTGAAATTGCCCTAATTAAAATATCTCCATTTATTTGCATGACTAATCAGTGCTTATCTGTAACATGGCACTTTATATCTTCAAAGCACTTCAACTGCATATAAATGGATTATCTGAAAACTTGCCCAAAAACGTATCTTGATATCTGATACAGAGACTCAGCTATTGCTTCCTAAAATAACTACTGGCTTTACGTGCACTCTGAATCATAGTGAGGGCAATACTGGCAGGTCTGCAGAAGCACATGTGTTGCTTATGGAAAGAGTAAATATTCCACGGAAGAGATAAAGGCAGCAGACCAGACAGTGTTCCTTGATGACATGGAAAAGCAGATGGCTCAGTCCTTTGAGTGGTAGTAAAGAAAAAGTCTATCCCACTTCCCACTATGCTTTTTGCTTAAAAGAGCTGTCACACTCATGTGCAAATGAAGTCCCACATCCCTAAAATTGCTTGCAAGAGACTTGCCACCATTCTTTCACTTCCTCCTCTTTGGAGCTTTCTGCAGACTTGAATATCAAAATATTCAGGACATCTGCTACTGCTTTCTGGAGACTCTGGCCACTGATGATTCGCACTGCATGAGAAATTACTTTCTTGGTACCATGATGCACGTGTGTCTCCCCATAAAGTCCATATCCCTGGGCCACCCACTGGTTGAAGGAAAATGAAGGTGGGTACTTTCTTGCTTCACAGCTTGTTCTAACAAGGAAGTTATATACAGAAACAAGTTACTTCCATAAGCACAGAGCTGGCCTACCTGTCTGCAAGCTTTTTTTTTTTCCTTTTTAAAAACTAAAAATTACATTTGAAATGGCAGGGATGTGGGGATGTTCTCTCAGCTCTATCAGGAAGCAGTATAAAAGAGCAGGTTTTGTAGGTCTTGATTGTCTTGATTTTGTAGGTCTCTGTTGTCTTGATTTTAAAAGGCCAAACTATATTTTAGAGCTGTCAATATGCTTTCCCTTGTCAGAAGTGTAGCACCATTACTTCCTTCTATTAAGAGGAAAACCCCCATAGTTCTTCAAAACAAAAAGTGGTGGTTTTGTAACATTCTGCAAGAGCCTCAACTGAAGGAAGAACACTGGTAATTTTTGATGATGCTTTTATTCTAGATAAGTACAAAAGTGCAAAATGACCGAATCTGAATGTTACTGCACTCTGTCCCTCTTTCCTGTGTGGTGGCCCTGAACTGCATCTTCTCATGCATTCATCTGATTGCTTCAGAGTCCTTTAAACCTCAAAATTTCACCAGGGTTATGGTGAAGTGTGCATGGTGGCTTTTATCCAGAAGGGCCTGAAAGCACTTGATGAACTCTAGCAGGATGCAATCACACACAGCCTACTCACATCTCTGCAAATTCACAAGGTTGTGGAGACATCAAGAGATCATTAAGTCTGTCCCTCCCAGCAGGATCAATTATACTCAGGCTATTTCTCACAGAGGCCACCAAACCCGTTCTTTAAGACTTCAAATAATGGAGGTTCCACAGCTCCCCTCAGCATCTTAAACCAGTGCTTAACTCTCCTTGACATCAGGAGAGTTTTTCAATCAAATTCAAGCTCTCTTCTGTAATTTAACCTTATTGTCTCTTGTCCTATAAATTTCTTACATGAATCTTTAATGTTTGTTCCTATGACACCAATGCAGTCATCTTTTCTTAAGACTATGCAACATAGTTTGATTTGATATTTTCTCAAAGGCCAATGTTTTCTAAGCAAAAGGGGCTGTTTCAGTCCCCTTGCTGAAACTACCTGCTGTGGTAAGTACTTCAGGTTATTGCAGGCACTGCCAGCCCTAGAATGGCAGTCACCAAAAGGAAGGGAAGTGCCCCCCTTGCACAGTTAATGAGAGGCTCTCTTGAAGAATCTGCTGAGAATCAGAGCCCCAGCCCTTTTTTCCTGCTCTGTGTTGGTCAGAAATACAAGTGATTTGCCATCAATTCCCAGGCAGTTCATTACTCACACTGACAGAGTCACACAGTTTGGTTCAGACTCAAAAAGAGATTTGAATGCCTGCTGGTTGTGTCCCTCTTCAGCTTTTGGAAAAAAGAAAACCCTAAGAAAAGTCAGACAAACAAGATCTGAGCAAAGCCTTTCTGCACTGCTTTTTCTATTCTGCTGCTCTTTAGACCCTTTCAACTGTACTAACAAATACAATACAGAACAATTAAATCCCCAACCCATTACACTCAGGAAGTTAAAACTAGAAGACAAGACCTGATAAAAAAAAAATCTTACCATCTAACTAGGTAAGACAGATTGTAATAAAGAGGTAGAGCATTAAAAGAAGAAAAAATCTTCTTCACCAATATCAATATAAAGAAAATACCCACAAAAAAAAAATTAGATGCATCCTAAATTAGAAAACTAAGGATGTAGCTGCAGGGAGTACATGTGGGGTTTTCTGCAAAGCTACTGTTCCCCCCAACCCTGTCACATGTCTGTCCCACTCCTGACCTGGGAGTTTTTTTAGCACTAAACAGCCCTTCATTACCACTGAGCTTCACTAGGCAAGCATGTAAATTGGGTATTAAGTTCACAACATGAGCAGCATAGGAGAAATTGAGTTACCATTTTTTGGCTGGTGTCTGAGGCAACAAATCTCACAGTTCACCTCCTTATTTCAAGAGGGGAGCAGGAGACACAGAAGCTACGAAGTCTGAAGGACCCCTAGCCCTAGCACATATCCCATGTCTTCCCCATGAAGAACTGCTTGAAATATAATTTAAAATAAACAAATCACGCCTAAAATGTTCATAAACCATTATGACTTTAAAATAAAACCACTTTATAACCTAATTGCAATATATATGCCTCTTCAATCCTCTTAATGTAGTTTTAACTTACCACAAATTTAGAGAGATCTCAGGAAAACCATAAAGTTTGCACACATGAAGCAATAGCTTCTCACCCCACCCTGGAGACTCCTTTCTGTCTTCCTTTTTTCCTCCCCCACCCAACCCCTGAATACAGGAAGAGATCACCAGCTGCCTGATGAAGAAAACAACTACCAAATAGTGTGCATCATTCAGATGGCTGGGATGATTCAGCTTTTCCATGTGAACTTTCAGTGGCACAAATGGTGCTTTGTGCATTTCTGAATCAAGAGTGTATTTAATAGTCCAAGAACATAACACAATTTCTGCTTGAAGAAAAACTTTTCATCCTAAATACAGCAGCATATCTGTTACCTTACAATGGCTCCAGTTCTCAAACCAATCAATAATTACATCTACCTGTGCTCATGGTATTGCAGCATCTTCAGCTTTAAAAATACATTTCCTATTGTTCTCAAAAGTTGAACTGAGTAGGACAGTGAAAACAGGATCTAGTGATGAGCTTATAATTTTGAAAGCCACCTGATGTGATGTGCATTGGTTTTAGAGTGGGAGGGCTGGGAAGGAACAGAAAACCCAGGTGTAGCAGGCAATCTGCTCTCTCAAAATACAACAGCACAATAATACAGCAGCAGCTTGATCATAAGCATCCCATAGTTACCCTTCATTGTCAAGAAACTTGTAGGAGAATAATATTAAAACTTTCCACACACTAGGCTGAGATATGAAACCCCACAAAAATGCAAAACACATACACATTTACTTTGTGTATTTTTTGTTTAGCACTGCTCAAATAAAGAATTAGTGCCTGATCTTACTTCTCTAGTTTCTTTGGCCTTTATTCATTTGTTCAAATGTTCATTTGAATCTCCTTCATCAACAAGATCCTATTTTCTTTCACCCTGTCAATCATAAATCAGAAACAGCTCTAATCAACCAATCAGATTTGACACAAAAAGTAGAAGGAACCTACTACTCAGACCTAGTGCTGAGCACAAAACCTCTTGCCTGACAAACCCTGTTTACTTTGTGGGAGAATTTCTTATTTATGCTCAAGTACAAAAGCAGCACAAGCTTGTTGAACACAGCACTGCCTTCTGCAGGCACCCAAAATGTGACAATGCCAAAACTGTCTGAGGTGCTCAGCAAGGGCACCTTGAGCAAAGGGAGGAGGTAGCAACAGACTGAACAGACTAGTCATCGCTGGAAATCACTGAAGACCTGGAGAAAAACAACAGAAATGTTGCTTGGCCTGTGCTTTCAACAAGGGAAACGAGCTTTTGGGGTCATGCCACCTTCCATTAGGGCAGCACCTGGAATTTTGTTTTGGGGGTGCAAACTAGGCAAGAGTACCAGAGAGCAATCAGAGAACAATGTTTTGGCAGCATCTCTTCTCCCACTAATGGCTTTTGTATGTTTTTGTGATTTTATGACTGACTTTCACTTCATTTTGAAATAGTCATGTTACACACATCAAACCCAAAAAGCTTGCATCAAACTAGTCAGGGTGATGCAATTCTCACAGCTCCTGCCCTGAGACAACACTGCCAGAGCCAGGCTCACTAGCCAAGATGTCCCTCTCCACAGCCAGCTACATGAACAGCAAATACTGTGTGAGACCAGACGGTGTCCAAAATCTTCTGCATTTTGGGAACACACCAAATGCTTCATTGCAAACTAGATGAAAACTCCACATTTGCAAGAGTCACCTGTGGGAGAAGCCATGCGCTTTGGTACCCCTGTTGTGATTCAGGTTTTTTGAACTTCAGACTTCTGGTGATGTTTGTTTTCACTCCTTGACATTTCTTGATAGGGAGAAAGATAGCAGGAGTACTTCTCATCACCGCTTCCCATCACACCTCCCCCTCGCTTTGGTCAACCACTGGGAAAATGAGTCATGATGCTGAAACCTGAGCCTCTTCCACATCCTTCTAAAAGCCTTATTTCCCACACAGACCACATCCATTCCCAGCACAGCAGCCAGCCACGGTCAGTACAGGTCACATGCATTTCTTGTGACCAGACTCACCAGGTGTGAGCACCCCGGGGTACCTGTAGCCTGACTGCCCCTCCAGAGAGCCCCGGCTCACTTGTCCCCTTTGCTTTAGTGAAAGCCTCTCTGTGCAGCCCCAGGTGAAACATGCCTGAGCCATACAGGCAGCTCATATGCTGCCAAACCTTTGGTTCTTAGATAATGGCTCCCTCACACTACCTCTGTGAGAGGTAACACTGTGCGACACATCATGTCACTCCTCAATGTTCCCACACTTCCAGAGGAAAACCAACTTTGCAAATCATGAACCTTGTCTCATTAGCCTTTTATTTGGAGGCCTGTCACTCATATCCTGAGCATGAGGAGGGAAGAGAGGGGCTGCTGCTTTAGCTGATGGGCTTCCCCTCACCTTCTTGTCCCTCCACCCCACGTAGCCACTGCACAGACAGCAGGAGAGGGCAGGCAGGGAAGGGCTGGAGGTCCACATCTATCTCTCCAATGCTGCCTATGAATCCAGTGTTACAAAACTCAGGAAGAGGAGAAAAAAACCCAGACCTTTCTTCCTATCCAGTGATAAAATGCTGATGTGTCTGGACCTAAAGGACAAAGGACTGCTCGGGGTGGTCTAAGTAACTTCAAAGCGGAGTCTAAGCCAACAGCTTACTAAGCAGAGAGGAATCAAGAACTTGGAAATGTTGTCTTGTGGGCAGCACTATTTTTGCTGAAAGGCTCTGATCAAAACAAACTGATTATGCTATAAATATTAAAGACTTTATAGCTGTTTGTTTGTGAAATAAATTCTTGGAAAGTCCCTTAGCCTTAATGTAGGGAGGAAAAAGTCAAAGAGGAAAGACATAGGAAAAGGGAAATAATTAATTTAGGACATAATTTATTTTGCTCTCATCCTAGTAACTCATAGGAACTTATACCAGCTCCCCACAGAAACCAGTGGTCAAGAAATATGCCAGACAATATTAAGACTTCTGCATGTTCAATGGGACATTCAGTGAAGTGGGAGAGTTTCAGCTAAAACTGTGTTTCACCCAAGAAAGCCTTTGGTCACATTCTGTGGAAACACATTTAAACACCACAGTTGCTCTACAAGAATCTACAATACCTGAACTACAGCCCTCACTTTCTACTATTATAAAATAAAATCAAAAAAATCACTCAAGACGCAGCCACTAAAGTTTGGCTGATCTTTTATCTGGATGAAAATCCTTAGTTTCATAATTATTCATGAAGTTGTTATTCACAAGGCAGAAAATTAGGGGTTTTTTCCTTGTGTTTTGCTAATGGAGTTTTGTTTGGTTGGGGCTCTTTTACAGTTTACAGATTAAAATTTTATGGCTCGTTTGTGACTACTTGGCATTATGAACATTTTCACTGGAAATATGGGAGGATTTCATTAGAAACATTGGTACTGAAAATAGCTTAATGGGGGATGAAAGAGGAAAACACATTATCAAGTAGCACTGAGAAGCATGCAGTTACTTGGGAAAAAAACCCCAAAACATTAAATACACGGTCAAAACAATGAATATCAGTTTAGACCGTGGCATATTGTATGCCTCTCAGTAAATATTGCCCAAACAAAAAAGCCTTTAAGTAAAGGTCAAAAGGGTCTGAGGCTCCTCACCAGCAAAGGCACTCCCAGAGCACATCTAAACACGTGGGGGCTGAGCACCATCAGTCAGCACAGCCCAGTGATCCATCAGAATCTTGTCAGATTTGCTCCACAGGTACATTTCAACAGTTCCTATTCTCGCTCACTAGCACTGAAAAAGGGCTACACTTACCAAGGAGGGTGTGCGGTGTCAGAAACAACCAACACAAAAAGCCCAAGCCCAACTGCCCCTCTCAGCTGAAGATGGCACAGTAAACTGGCCTTCTTGTCCTCTGATTCCTTGGCTCCTGTCTGGCATAGAGAACATCCACCCTCACCAGCAACCACAATCATAAACTGACCCCCAGGATTTCCCCTATAACTCAGCACTCTCTGGCACTTATTCTATGCTCAATTACTCCATCTCCATGCTCTGTTAATCAATCACATAATTGTCTAAGATATCTTTACCCTCTCCCAAAAAAATAGACTGGATAGCTCCATAACCACTTAAGGGAGAAAGTCAGTGGCTTACATCATCCTGAATAACTGAGGTGGCCACACAGAGAGGTTTAAAAAGAAATGTTTAGATCTATTCTATGTCATGCTAAAACAAACACATTTCTTCCACTGGCAGGAACTGGAGGACACCCAAAGGTCTGGGTTTTTTTCCTCCACTGAGTTTGTAATCCTTATTTTTTCTTCCACTGGCAAAGTATGTGCAACAGACAACTCCTGCCTGTTTCATATTTAGTATGTATTAAAAAAAAATCCCAACTCTAAGTGATGTTGGAGCAGTAATATTGTTTTTAAATTTGACTTTCCATTTTTGGACCAAGTACAGAATAACACAAACTAACTAAGCTTTTGTACAACTGCACGAGGCCCCATGGGAATGACACAATCTTACCAGCAGTGGCTATCATAAAGGAAGACAAAACTGATGGTTAGGGACTTGCATTGTGCAGGCAAGAGGATAAAGAGAGGTTGCTATTTTAAACTGATGCAGCAGAAGCACAGGCAGCAGAATTTGGTGAAATTACACACTGACAGCAGCTCTTTACTGCTTTTGACAATATATCTTTCAGCTCAAGTGTGGTGTGTGGAACTATATATAACTGCTTTGAAAGAATGCCCTTGTTTCATATTCCAGCATCATACTAATGTAGTGGTAGAAACAAATGTGCAAGCTGCAGTTGTGTGGGGTGCTTTCTTTGCAGAGTTACTGCCTCTCAGCTGAAGCAGCATTTGACACAACACAGACCCATACATTTAGCTTAGCCTGATCCCTTCTTTTTTCATTCTCCAAACTGAGTTTTTTTGGAGTGCTTTTTCTACATTTTAAGTGAATCACAGAATATGCTGACTTAAGTCAGGGGCTTCCTCAAGAGCTCTTGTCCATTATAAAAACCTTACAGCCTGCAAGGAGACAAAAGCATTCCTATGTGACAGCCACAAAGAGCACGTGCTCCATAACCACAGCATGTGCAAAGTAAAGCTCAGGCTACAGCAAAGAAAGGAGCCACAGTTGTACAGCAGGAGAAAGGTTACACCAAAGGACACAACACTTTCCAATTGTCCACACTTTGGGATGGTGCACGAGGATGTACAAGGGAAATTGGGGGATGAATATTTTAGTGCAGAAAACTCAAGCAGAAGCCAACATTCACACTCCTGTGAGCTACCAATCCTGCTGGCAAAGGCATTTCTGAGAATGCATGAGCACGAAAGCCTTTCTGCTCAGATCATGTGTAAGATATTCCAAAAATTGAACAATGAATGCAGGAACGCTCCTAGGGAAGTAAAACCTGCAAAAAAAAGGTTTGAGTTGAATTCATCAAGATCTAAGTTAAAGCCTGATGAGGGGTTTAACTTGATCTGTTCAGGAGGTGATTGCAGATAGAGAGCAGTTTGTGAAGACTGCCTGGTGGCAGTGTAATAAAACAGGATGCAAGATTTGGACTAAAGAAACATTTATGCAAGAAGAAAATTCTTTATCCTCTCTAACTCTAAAGCTAGTCTTTACCATCTGTTTCCTGGTTTGGTTTTGGATTTTTATTCTCTCTCCTTTCTGTTCAACGAGCACCAAGACTATGGAGCACAATGCTTGTAAAACAAGCCCTACTTAGGAGGAAGGGAAAGTTATGGGCCCATTGATTAGCACAAAATTAGAAAAAATGCTCTCAGTACTGGGTTCACCTCTGTTGGCCATCCAGAATTTAAACACTGATTAATTTAATTGTCCATAATACTAGAGGAAACACATGGCTTGGAGAATTGCCCTGCACTCTGTCTCCACAAGCCGTTAGTGTTCATTTTTATGTCTTATTTCCTCTCACAAGTTACCATCCAAAACAGGACTTTTATTTTTTTTGCAATGGTTATGTGAGAGAAACCAAAGGTATTGGCTTTCACATATTCTACAGATCTCAACAGAAGCCTGCTCAATAGTCCAAAAGTGCACAATCCCCACTATACATATATGCAACAGTACTAAATATTATTTTCTATTTTTGTGGGGTTTATGATCTTTTCCAATTAACTGCATTGTTTTGCCACCATGACAGAGTATTCAGAGTAGTGTGGAGTACTGTACCATGGCAGGATATCTGGAAATGTACATGGTACTCTTTAGGGAAGTCAGCCTACATACAGTTTTTGATTGGATAGATACACATACCTTCAACATCAAGAGATGAGCCAAGTTTTTGCATAATAGCAGAATTTTTTGCAGTTTAAGCCAGGAGGATATCAGCTGTGATTTATTCCTAGATCTGTGGGACTTTTTTTTTACCCCTAAACTGTAGAGCATCCTCTATATTCACTGTACACAATAAGAGGTTAAGCATGATGGCCCCCATTAATTTTTTAAGTACAGAAAACACAACACTGAAGATGAGCAGAACTTCCACTTTAAAAGTCGTGTTTGGACAACATCTTCAGAACAGTTCAGCCTTTTTGAGGCAGGTCTATACACCACAGAGCCTACAGCATGGCAGTTTCAGCCCTTTTCTTGGAGGCAGGACCAAACTGTTCCAGGGTTCAGCTGCCCAGCAGCAGTTCATGTCTAGTACAGACTGCCATCTCGGGGAGTGGAGGAGAGTGGCAGAAGACAGACATGTCTGCTTTGATCAGAAAGGTCCAAACCAGCCTTTCCAGTCATTAGTGAGTCAAAATCAAACACAATTAACTGAGAAGTGAATGAAACACTCTCTCTCTGTGGGGCTGTAGCACAACTTCATCAGCTCATTGCAGGAGAATGGTGACATCTTCACAGACACAGTGTGTTTTTAATATCCTGTTATCACATGTGATTCCTGCCCCAGTCCTGAGTGCAAACTAGCATTTAACTCCCCTCCTTCCCCACCAGTCATTAAATACAAATCCTTCTTTTCAGCAAGACCAAAGGAGTAGAGGCTGTCGGCAATGTATCATCTACAAAAATAGTTAGTCTTATAATTAGAAGGTAATACAAAACCTTATTTTCTTTTCATTTGACTAAGCTGTGCCCAATACTTCAATACAGGAAGGTACAAACTCTATCCGTTTAAATGTAAAAATATATACAACTATATTTAACATTTAAATAACTTTAAACACAACTGTTTGCATACTAACAATCTTATGTACATTCCTTCTTAAACAATACCTCTTTAATATCCTCCTCTTTTGTTAAACAAGTTTTATTTTCCTCACAAAATACCCAAGGCTACTTTAAAATTCTGGAGGGGTAAAAATTAGAGCTATATAGAAAATAGCAAGATGTCTTACAATTGTAGTGTATGATAGCACATATTTTTCATAAAAACAACACATCATTCAAAAATTGAACGCTGTAAAAGTTCTCATAAGTCCAACAGGACTGTCTTTAAAAGTTACTTTGGTTAACAGCAAGTCATTCTTAAACAATTAAGGAAAAAATATATATTCTTTCACCACCTCTACAGATGCATTTCCTTGGCTTGTAGCAATCCATATACCTTTACTGATGAGCACTGCAGTTGTTCAGTGCTCCTTATTTGTACTGTGATTTCAAATAAAATAGATTATATATATATAAGGTTGGATTGATTTATAATTAATTAGTCCAACTTCCTAAAATCTCTGAATAAGAGAACTCTCTTCCTAAGACTTCATAGGAACTCTGGATATCAGAGAAAAAACGGTAACACCATTACTTCTTCTTCACAGGGTTGATCTCATGCTGTACTTGAAACAGCATCACCAAGTTCCATGAAACTGCTGTTTCCCTGCTTATTTTCCCAGTCAGGAGAGTGACAACTTCTGTGAGCTCTTCATACTCTGACACCCTGCCAGTTGCACCAGCCTCTGAGCATTCAGACAACTAAAGTGCCACTGGACTTCACAGTAATGCAATGCTTTCTTCTGAGTCAGTACGCATTTTCAAGGTCACTTGTGGCCTCTACCCTCACTGAAATTTTACTCATTTCCATGGGAATAAACGCCTTCGGTTTTTGGCCAGGAAGAGGAACTTGATCTTTCTTCGCTCCTTGCACTATGGAACCCTCTGATCCATCAAAAATGACAAACAAAAAGGCTAAAGTGTGAGATTCTCCAGGAGAAGAATACTGCATTAGTCACTGTGTGTCAGTTAAGCTGCAGAGTGGAGAGGTCTGACCGATGAGCAAAGGCACTTGGTCACAGAGCTGGGGACAAGTCAGTGAGTCAACAGTTTCAGTCTCGTGAACCAATTGACCAGCAGCGAGGGCTCTGCTGAGGAGGATTTTGTGGATGATGTAACTGATGACTTTTTAGCACCTTCCTCTTGAAAAGGAATTGTTGCACTGTTGTGGAGGTCTGCATTCATAAAACACCTGCTGCCTCGAATATAATCCGTTCCCCTCACTAACTGCTTGTCAGACACTGGCCTGGAGAGCGGGTGCTGCGTGCAGGGGCTTTCCTCAATGATTGGGGGGATCCTTTCATTGCTGAAGTACCTGCAGAGGACATCTTCACCTGTACAAACAGGAGGGGGAAAACCAATTATTGCTGACTTCAAAACCTCCATTAACATTTTCTATTTTTATAAAAGCATTCTGGTTACGCTTCAAATACCTAGATCTGGGGTTTTGTTAATAAATCACCTGGACATAAGCAGCTATCAATAGATTCACAGCTTTTTGCATCTTTAATGTTTTTTAAGTGACACAATAATGAAATAAATCCATACACAGAGGACATACCATTTGACTGTTATATTTTGACCAGTGATTTGTGATGCTTTCTCTGTTTTAACTCTTCCCCAGACACATGACCAAGGCAGCTGCTGCTAAAGAAATCCTGCTGGACTAGGTAGCCTTTGGTTCTGATCCAACACAGCTTAAATCCAAGCCTGCAGCACTTAGGTACATTTCAAGCATAAAAAAAAAGGCAAAACCAAACAAAAAACTATACACACAAAAACCATCCCTGCCACCTGTTGATCACTCCGTAAGTATCCCTCCAGGTTGATGCTTCTTGTTATCAACTTCTACTTTTACATGAAAATAATAGAATCCAGCTTTGATTTTACCTAGAATTAGACATTAGCTTTCATAACTGATTCCAAGAATAAACTAGTCATCCTTATTTCCCACTCTAACAGGATTCAAATAGTCTTTCAGATGCAGAAGAAGGTGGGAAGAGGACAGCGTGGGAGGTAAAAAAAGCCATCCAACTGAACATAAAATGTTATGAGCTTCTGTCTCTCTCCCATTCAGTGATGCCTGCAGAATATGTTCCTTTCTAACAGCACTAGCAGTAAAAAGCAGATCCTAAAAGGCCTTAAATTTTACATTTTGTGAACAAGCTTGCTTCTTCAACTGCCTCCACAGTGAGCTAAACAAAAAGAAAGACTCTGCAAAAAAGCAGTTTCACAATCAATATTAAACAGAGCAGGAAAGGGAAGCGGCTGTGAGCAAGAGCAAAACGGTAACTTGTGCTACAAACTCACAAGTACAGATCTGCCCTAGTCATTCTAGCTAACTTTTAATGCTCACTACAACTCTGAGGCAGACGATTCGAGTTCCTGTCACTGAATAGCCTCAGAAATTTCAGTTAAAATCTGGCATTTCTGCCAAACCCAACAATGGTCACCTCGCATCATTTCAGCAATATGCAAACCATAATCCTCCATTCCTAATTTAAACACTTTCATGTAGTCCACCCCAAGGAAATTTTGGAGAGGAAGAGAATGAGGGATAAAACCTAAACCTTGCCTTTTCTCCCTGATCCTCGTGGCCTAGAGAAGGGTTCTGCAGCTCCAATCCAGCTTCCATCAGCAGGCATTGACAAAGGACGAGGTTTTCCTAGAGACAACATAGAAGGTTATGAGGAGTTACATAAAGTTGAGGGAACCAATTTTTAAGTTTTTGCTTTTCCAAGTTAAACAAAGGAGAGAGAAGCAAAGGAGTTCAAATTGCAGGAAAAAAGAATATCTGAAGATAATTCCACTGGTGACATATAAGAAATCAGTGTGCTGAGATTAAACAGCCACCCTCTTGCTCATTTAGAGCAGGAGTGGACATAATGTTATAACCAAATCACATGTGGAAATGGTGTTCTGTAGCAGCAGACCTCAGCTGAATGACATTCATTAGAGAAATAACAGCGTTCAAGAGAAATTATTTCAGATATAGAATTTCAGATTCACAATTTGTACAAATGGCCTTAACTCAATCAAGTCCGACAAGCAGTTTTCCAAGACAAACCATTTCAGACTGATCAAAGCCCTTACCACAACAGTGATAACAAGAGAGGAATGAACTCACCATAGGACTGGGTTTTTTCTCTCATCTTGGCTGGCAGGACGTTTACTTCCATGGGGTACCCAGGCAGCTGATCTGAGTCGGCAATAGTGAACCTCCGCCTGCGGCTCTCCTGATCCAGAAAAGAGTTGGGAGACTCGGCGCCCTTGGACCCAGGCAGTGGCTGGCTGCGTTTGCTGCCTCCTCCATACACAAAGCTCCCCTTTTCATCTCTGAAAGGACATGTCACTGCAGTTAGTGGCTTCAAAGAGTCTAAAGCTACAGACATTAGTAAGTCTGAAAGATGCTTCTAGCAGCAAGTCATGCTCGTGATAACTGGCATTGTGCTGCAAACGAGCTGGAAGAAACCCCCAAGAAAGTCAGGTGATAGAAGACTTCATTATATTTAACAAGCAGAAAAGAAAGCTACCCTCCTCACTCTTAATGAGCCAGTAATTTAACCACTGAGAAATTCAGAGGCTCCATTCCTCCAAAATCCAAAAGATTTTGATAAATGAGACCTTTCTGTCCTGAGGGCATCAAAGCCCCTGATTTGCTGCCTGCTCAAATACATAGCTGTGACTCGGGAGAGCTACATAAATTTATCCATCTCTGTATGTGTAATTACCTCCATCTGAGGGTCTCTGCCTTTCAGTCATTATAGGAGTTCAATACCTGTCACTGAATATTTACCACCTTCTCTCTCCCCCCTTGAGAGTTTCAGTAAAAGATTCATAGTGTGTCAATGTGTGTGTATATATATATATATATATACACATAATACATATATAAGATTTTGATTAAATTCTGCAAGTACTTTTGGAAGAGAAGCTGCTCTTCAAGTGAAGATTTGCCTGGAGGTTTTTTGCCCCTTCCTACATGTTACAATCTTATTGCTTGAAGCAACCATTAGCCAAGTCAGGCATAAAAACACATAGCTAGACTGCCTAAGCCCACATACACCCCAGTGTTCATAGCAGTCCCTGGACAGCACATCCCACTTGTCCAGCTCCCCAGCAAGAATACTACAGCTCACTGAATAGGGAGGAGCTATTTATGGAGATGCAGAGACCAAATATTGCACTCAAGTATTGCACCAGAAGTGTATGTACGTGGAGAGCTCTCCTACACCACCACCATGTGGAGACTGTGCCATGGGGAGGGAAACCAAACTGCCCTCTGACTCCCAGTGTGGAGCAGAGGAGATCCATGCCAGGAAGGGAAGAGAGAGCAGGATGTTGGGGGGGGGGGCAGGAAAGCAACCATCACACAAATGCACCACAGTTTCAAAAGAAAAGCAAAACATGCAGAGGTCAAAATAAATGACCAAAGAGAAGGCAAAAGAATTGTCCTTTCTCCTCTTCCTGCCTTCTATAGCTTCCCATATTTGCTTTCTTTAAAAGTCAAAGTCAAGATGCCTTTCCCTTTTCACCCATCATCTAGGACAAGTATTATATCTTGAATTGTGATTTCCATCCTTTTCAACAGGGATTCAGATCTCAAGGCATTTGAAGCTCGATATAATTTTGTATCTCTTTAGGAAAGATAAACAAATTGAGCACATGGACATAATTCACCAATGTGCTTGAGATATTTAATGATTTGAAGAAACAACTAAGGCATTCATCTGCTAAATCTATATGCTTGTTATTGTGCCAAAGATTTAAAGATTTGAGGGTTTTTTAATAAGAAGTGAGCATGTGTAACCATAAAAGCAAGGCAAGAGCAGGTAAAGGTGGGTCCACCTTCAGTAAAGAGATCCTACCTAAGCAAGCCCCCACCCTAGTCCTGCCTCAAAAACTGCAATAACACCACCTTTGTCTCTGTATCATGGCAGGAGGCAAGTGCCCTCCCACAAAGCCTGCAGCAAAAGGTCAGTTTCTGTGCTGGGCTACCTACATGTAACCTAAAATGTCAGAGAAGGCCACAAAACATGCCTGCCTTTCACATCTTGCCTGGAAATGCTTTTTTCCATCACATTTTCAGATCAGCTGGCATGGTTCTGGCATGAGTCAACATGGACTTGAGAAGAAACAAGTCAGCCTTACCATACACACCATTCTCCCTCCCACTGTGTATACAGGTCTGAATTTTTATAGCTTACACCACAGCATGAAAAAATAAGAGTTGATGTATTGCCTCTCCCTTGCCTTCAGTGGGAACATATTTGTTTTAAACAACTTGCAAATTTAAAAATTTAACGTGATAGGTGTCATTTAATGTGACATTCTTTTCTATCCTAACTCCCACAACAGTTACTCAACTTACTAAAAAAGAAAAAATCGAACAGTGAAAAATGTTAGGGACAGAAATTACTTCTTGCTGTGTGCAGCTGGATTTAAACAGTGTCAGAAACATAACTCCACAACAAAACCAGAGATGACATTGGTGTCACGTTCTAGGAACAACTCTGCTCTCTGTGGCACACAATCTTCCAGTAATAAAATCTGTTACAATCCTGGTAGTATACACATTTAAGCATAAATTCAAGCAATGCAACTCATTTAGGCAGCTAGAACAAAGTTTGAGATTTGCAGCTTGAGATTTGCAGCTTCCTCAAGCTAATCTGCACAGAGCTCTAACAGAGCAGGCCAGCTCAGAAACAAGAGCAGTGAAGGAGGTTTCTGTTGAGTGGAGCAGGTTTGTTTGCGTACCGAGGAGAATATGGAACAGCTGGTGGAGGGGGTATGTACAGATCCAAAATAGCTGGCTTCTCCTTCTTCAGTGAGGTGTCCACGGTGCTTTCTGGTGGCTGAGTTGAAGCTGGTGAGGGACTGGTCTGAAATGTTAAACCTGATATCAAACATCTGAACATTCATTTATCATTCACAAAAAGATAACTTGATAATCAATAGCACCAGTTTCATCCCCCAGTGAACTACTATCTCTGTGATATATGGAGACTTCGAAAACTCTTAGAGTCCACATTTTCCTCCACCCCAGTCTTGGCTAGCTTTACAGGCCCTCCCACAGAAGTCCTATCATGGGTAATGCATTGCTCAAGAATATTTTGCTCTTTCCAGTTCTATTTTTCATGTAAATTCCACAGACAAAAAAAGCAACTGAGACAAAACCCCCTCTTCTATATTTAGATGTGTTAAAAGAAAGCAATTTGTTTAATACAGATATGATTAGCAAGCCTTGTGAAACTGGCATATGCCACCTTTATTCCAAACACTCCAATGCCTGGGGCACAGACAGGAATATAGTAAAGTTCACCATAGATTGGATCAATGGATATAAAGGCCAGGGAAGCAAAC
This sequence comes from Serinus canaria, assembly GCF_022539315.1. Lineage (NCBI taxonomy): Eukaryota > Metazoa > Chordata > Aves > Passeriformes > Fringillidae > Serinus > Serinus canaria. The sequence goes on along the minus strand of NC_066316.1, from coordinate 54,593,614 downwards.
TAAAAATAGATTTGCCATTGCTCATCTTTGCACCTCACTTCTATATATTCTCAGCATCTGTCTAGAATCCTGTCTGCCTATAGGAGAGAAAAGGTTTTGAAGACCTTTCTTCTCCAATCACTCCCTCCCCTAAGGAAAGAAACACTGCTGGGCACAGCCTGTAAGCCAGCCCACCTCAACTCTTCACACTGGCACAATGCCACAAACAGGACACAGGCACTGGTGAAAGGAAGGATGAGCAAGTAGTCAAGTATACATCTTCAACCCGTTTTGAGAGAAATCTGCCCTCATGGAGACTTGTGATAGCCACCAGCACTTCACAGGTTTAAATTATCCCCATGGCTCTAGGGAGACCTGTATCACAAAAGGAGGAGGAGGAGGAGGGGGAACTCTCCCTGGTTTTATTAATTTCAGATAATTAGTGTAAATTCAGTTAGGTTGTTTGCTCTTGCAAGCATTAAGCCCTAAGTTTCCTAACACAATACACCATTCCTCAACATGGTTTTTTAAGAATTACTAACTTTCTCTGTCTGCTCAGTACCCAATCTGTGAATTGCCCAACAACCAAATCTTATTTAAACAAGTAGTTTAAATAATTTTTTTTAAAAAACCACTCTTTCTCCCCCTTCACTAGACTAAAAAGACGACAAATATATGGAATAGTCTTAAGCTATTTCAGGAAAAACATATTACTGTGATAAACAGAGAAAGCATTTATTTATTGCTCCATGCTGATGAATTCCATACATATCAGCAGTTTTGCCTCAGATAAGTCCTCCCAGTGGCACACAGACTGATTAAAATATTCAGCACACCTAGTCCCTTTGTGTACCCAGAGGGCATTATCTGGTAGCAAGGAAAAAAAAAAAAAAAAGGAGAATTTTCCCTTTTATCTAGGAACCATTTCTGGTGTGGAATTTCACATTTCAGCCATTTCACCTAACCTGCCTTGTATACTCAAACATGAGTACTTTGGGGCATTTCTGGGATTTTTCTTTTTTCTAGCTGCAACCAAGGCATTCCCATCCTGAGATGAGGGTGGAGCTGGCAGGCTCTCACCTGCACCAAGGGTGGTTTCCAGCGCAGGTTCTTCAGAGGAGCAGGAGTGAAATGAAAAGAGCCGGTTGGACGTTTCTTAAGCAGCAGCCGAACTCCAGCAGGATTCTCTCGCAACTTTGCCACCAGATTTTTTAGTTGCCAGCCAACCTGGAAGAGAATAAAGACATCTTTCATTCAGCATTTCTTTTCTGAAAGCAAGCAAACAAGAAAAACCTACATCTCCCAAGTTAGACAGCTTGTTTTGGCTTGAACCTAGAAGAGAAAAGGGATCCAAAAAAGCCATCTTAAGAATTAAAAAAATGGAAGGTTCTTTTTTTGCAAGGTTCTTAATTTTCTTTCCAAGTTCTCTACTTAAGCTGTAAACTAAGAACTAAGATATCAAGCAGTGCTCTTTATACCTCAGTTCCAGTCCTAGAAGGACACAAGGATATATTTAAATTGGATTACACAGGGATTCACAGTGAACTACTTTTGTCATGTTTCTTTCTCACATTGAAAGGCATTGCCAAATGTGCTAAGCAAAAATGCAATCATTACATCCAGGTGCCCAGATGCAAATGACTGGACAATCATTTGCAAATTATTGGGGTGCATTTTAAAGCTCTTTATCTGCATTTCAGTGGATTGTAACGAGACATTTTAAACAGGTCTTAAATGCAACTATTTTAACGTTATGCATAAAGCATTTTAACATGAAATACTGTATATTTATCAAAATATTGCAAATAATAAAATTTATCTTGAAAATAAAATGTTAAAAAGCCTCAAACATCAGAACTGCCTCCTGACCCCCTGTGTGCAGAGCAAGCATAAGGGAAGTTACTCACCACAGTTTGCCGATTAACCTGGATCACTTCATCACCAGCGTGAATCTTCTGGGAGCGATCAGCAGGGGACTACAAAGAGGAAAACAAGAGTCATGTGCTGCATCAGGTTGCCCTCCCTCCCATAACAACACCCACCAAACTAAGGCAAAGGTTGCATCAGCAATGATCTTCATTATACGTAATTTTCAACTCTGCTGATGACTTGAGAAATGTAAATTAATGAATTGAATTATTTATTTTTATGCTGGGGGAACTAAATGGGAAGAGAGAAGGCATAGCCTCCATCTGTTAAAGACCAAATTGTATTTAAGTCATGGGACAGTCTCCACTCTCCTTTTCCCTCCAGTTTGTACTATAGTTTTAGACAGTAATGGAACAGGACTGATGAGGATTTCTGCCCTAACTCAACAACCACCTTAAACAACTTTTAAACAAACATGTATTTATTTTTAAAAATACTTTTAAGACTTTGAATGTACAGAACAAAGGATCAAAACCCCTCCAATCCACAGGATAGATCCTTTGCACTTATCCTTTTTGTTTTCCAATGTAAATAACAGCTTCTGACTTTAATGTGAAGCTGCCTGCCTGAATCACCAAAGTCAGCAGATAAAAATACTTGCACAGACAGGTATTTTTTCAAATACCTTTCTAATAATAATACACTTTAAAATACAATTTTCTTGGAATGAAACCTAAGCTCTGGGGAGCCATTAGCAAGAAACAGATAAGTATGCCAACATTTAGATTTATCAACAGCTGGTGCAATGCACCAGCCTTTGCTGCAGTTATTAAAAACACTCTCACTGCTGTAACACACCAACTCCTACCAGCCTTGACAACACCCAAAGCACACAGACATGCTACCTTGCTACATCCTGCACCTGGTCACAGGAAAGCAACTCCTCCCATTCCCTCCACCCCATGAGTAACCACCAGGCAGCAGGCCAGCTCTTCCTAGTGACTCCAGAACTAAGCACTGGGATTAAGGACTCCCTTCTCCACCTCATCACACCTTTAGACCTCATGTAACTTTGTTATGAGAAAGAACTGTGAGAATAAACAGTGCAACAAAGGAAGAAAACATGGGGAATTTGTGGGAGGCTTCAGCTATCATGAGTAACCCCATTTCTTCATTGTCTTCTTGCTTCCTCTGAGAGGAAATGCCTCTGTGGAAAGCTGCATATATAGGAGTCAACCAAGATTGTGAAAAAATGCTGGGCCAGAGTCAAGTTTGCAAAAAACAAAGCTCCCTTCAAGCTGTCCTTTGGGTGACCAACAGCTCATCTGAGGGAGGGTGGAGGACCCTTGCAGAGAGAAATCCTGCAGCAAGTGACAGGTCACAGCACTGGGATCACATTGTGAGAGCAGAGGAAAGAGCAGAGTTTAGCTGTAGGCGAACACGACATGCAAAGTCTCACGTAGGATGGCATAACTCAGGGATCCTCTTGGCTGACTCATACCAAATGGACTTCCAGTTCTTCCATTGCTCAGTACTGTCAATTCAGCGATGCAATTCCATTGCATTCCCATACACCAGCTCCTGGGGATAGCTACTAAAATACCATTCCAAATCTAGCAAGAAAATTGAGCTAAGATCCAGCCTGGGTCATCTAAATGATACCACACCACCATAAAGCCATCAGTTCCTCGCAGATCTCTCAGTCGTTTGTCAAGTTCTGTTGCTCCAAAGGAAGGAGTTTCCCCCAAGGAAGGAGATTCCACAAAGGAAGAACCAGTGTTCATAACAAAAAGCAGACACTTAGGTCATCACTGAAAGCTACAGGAGGAATACAGACCCAAGACCTGCATGCAGAAGCAGCTTGTCAGCAGCCAACATTACATTCTTCTCCATTTATCAGATGTTAAAATTGCTGCAGAAGTGGACATGGTCTCTTGTGGCAGATGCTATACAGAGTTGTGCCAGGAAAATAGCATCAAAGCTATAGAAGCTTACAATTTACACTCTGCAAGCACAGATTTCCACACTCTCCTGCCTGGTCCCTGGCAGGGGAGCAACTAGAACCACTGGTTCTTTCCTATACTCATAAAAAAAAAAAAAAAAAAAAAGAAGCATTGCTGCAAAAACCAAGTTTCTCTGCTGTTTTTTTCTTTCAGTCACTGCTCCTGGACAGTAGCAGCCTGTTTGGAAACACCACAGCATCACCTGCCAGCCTCAGCTGCTGGCTAGAGGTCTACTCCTTCAAGGGCTGCCCAGAAGCCTTCAATAAACTCTCAGCTGCAAAGGACTCAGTGTACAAATAAAACAAGGAACCACCTGCAGTAAAAAACTATTTGCCTCTCTTGCCAACTACTTCTTTCCAGCTGATCACTCTTAAAGTCTTACTTGTTCATAGTCATTTTACTCTGCAAGGTAATTTTGCCATGGGACAGCTCATTGATTTAATTACTCATTACTGAATTTAGCACACTACCACCTAAATGCTCCCATTAGGGGAGATTGCCTTTGCCAGTGGAGAGCAGATACACCCAAGACTTTGTTAAGCAAGATACCATAAGAGCTCAGAACAGCAGATACAGTAACTTATTAAAGCAATTACTTTAATGCCAAGCATTTGAACTAATTTGTGTACTTGCAGAAACTGGCTTAATCAGACTAAAGTGAAGCATGCAGGCACAAAATATTTACAAACTGTGGAAAAACAAACGATGGATCACGCAGTACTTAAAGCAGTAATGCCATGCAAGTCATGCCTAAAACAACAAAAAGTAGTATGTCAAACTAACTCAGTCAAAGCTGCTGTCTGAGATAATCTACATTTGCTTCACTTACGTTTTCTGTAGTTCCAGTAATTACATGCAATCCATCATATGTTGATTTGATGTACATTCCCTAAAGAAAAAATGAAAAACAAGTTTAAAGGCAAAACAAACCACATAACTTATCTGATTAACACACTGTTGGCAACAGACTCAAAACATTGTTAAAACCAGTTAACAATTTGTATATTCTCCCTAAAAAAGTGTGTAGTCTAATATTACAACACTCTAAACTTCTCCACAGATCACTTTAAGTGTAATTTATTATAATATGTATAATGACTTAAAACACCTCGTGTATGGAATAAGACTTAGAAACACTCTCTTGTTGATAATACCAAACACTGCTGATTTTTCTGCTTTGTCAGACTTTGGCCTTGAACAGAATTTTATTTCCTTACTATCAGCCTGCTTTAGAGAATTACAGGTTTTACTAGGTGGCCACCAGTTCTCTCCAAACAGAGCAGACCCACACTGGTGGGCTACAAGTATTGCTGACATGCTCTCTGACAGCTTCTCTTGGTAAGTCAACACACAGACAGCCTCATAACCACAATGCTTACTAAGCACTAAAGTTCCAGCAGAGTATTTGTGGCTCTGAATGCTAATGCTGAGTGTGAACACAAGGACAAACTTGATGAAGTGGGTGATGACTATAAGAGCACCAAACTGAAAATCATGAACAGGCTATTAACTAATAATTACATAGATTTCCCACAAGAGGTGACCAGCACATTGATTTCATCATTTATGAACAAATACATAACTAGTTTTCCTTTCTACATCTGTTGTTAGAAACACTCACACTGAGAAGTACAGAACTGGATGTTACTCAGGAGCTGAAAGCAGCTTAGCTGCCTGAAGTTACCACACTTACTTTAAAATTAGGTGGAAAATTAGATGATCTTTTTGACCCTTTCTCTCCAGCCAATTCTCTGCCTGTTTTCCCGTCAGTATCCAATTGGGTGCACCCACCTCCTTGTTTCTTATTTAGGCCAAGCTAGACTGACTCTGCTTCGATGCAGTTTGTGCATTAACAAAGAGACTCCCATAACTTCAAAAATGCGTGACTGATTCAGTCAAATCCACTGGTCTAGGTAAAACTAGTAAGACTGTGCAGCTTTCCCTAAAAATGTTCATTTCTCCTGCCTTCAGGGCTAGGAGTGAATACAAATGCATGTAACAATTTAAATTCCCTCCAACTCATTCTAACACATCTGTTCCCTAGACAGAAAATCCACCAAGATTCCAAATTAAGTTTCTCATAGCCAGCACTCAGCTAAGCAGAATCCATTGAATGAATAAGAGTCTGTAATAAGATATGGACACCAAACAGCTAAAAAATTCTAATTTTCCTACTAACAGCAAACCTCCAAAATTCTCCCATTCATCTCTATCTTGCTATAACACCCATAAAAGCATCTTTCAAAACACAAACATAATTTCTCATTGCCTTCTCCCTCTCCCAGCCCCCCAAGAAAAAAAGTGGCTGTGGTAACCTGAAAAAAGAAAACTAACTAGCTTCACAAGCATTTGTAAATTCTGCAATATCCTGGTTAACACACAAACCTTCAAGAATTTAGAATCCGAAATTATATTTGCGATCAAGCCTATTAATGCATATCTGTCCCTAGCAGCCACTCCAGCACACCACCTGACAACTGACCTTTAGGGTTCCTTCTCGTGCCTCTTTCTTACTGGATTTGAAATACTTCATTATAATTACACACTTGCATTGGCTCCCAGGGCTACCTATTAAATACTGGGAACATCAGGACACTCCAGCATTGCTTCTTACCAGGCCTTCCCCAGGTTTAATGTTGGTTAAATGGACCTCCTCCAGACAGGCACACTGGCTCATCAGTGGGTCTGTAGTTGATCGGATGGCTTTATCACAAATGCCATTTAAAGTCTTGGCCTGCAATGAGAGCACACAAAAAACAGTTAGGAAAATTCTCTCCTGGCTTCTTCCTCTTTCAGTTTTCAAAAGATTTAAAGGAAATGAGTTCTAAAATCAGTGAAATAGAAGATTCATTTGTACAGATCTATTTTACAGCATGTTTACACCCTTATTGTAGCACAGAAACAACCTGTTTCCATTAGTGCCACCTTACCATCACTAACAGATGCTGACACAGCCTCTGTCTGAAAAAACAGACACACAAAATATAACAAAAAACTGGGTTTGGGGTTTTTTTTGCTCTAACCAAAAAAGAACTCATTAAAATATTGAAACATTTTGATGATTCCTTGTGGGAACAGTTGGCAGGTTTTCATGTTGTTCTGTATTTCTGCTATAAGAATACAATTAGCCATGGGTCACAAAAGGGAGGTGCTGGCCATTGACATATCTGCACAAAACTTTACAGCATAAGGTAGGACCATCCAGTACTCAAGTGCTTCTGCAGTACTTCTCTCCACTGTGCCTCTGAACTGACCTCTTCTGGAATGCTTACACAGGCAAGGTTCATATTTCCTTTTGACCAAAACATAACTGATCTAAGCCAACATTATAAATAAAGGCCAATTCTGACCTTGGTGTGTGTGTCAGTAAAGTTGGAGGCAGAATGGCTTTGCCTTGCAGAACACGTAACTATCAGAATGTCTAATTAAACATGAGAAAAGAAGAAAAAAAAAGGTAAAAAAAATCTGTGCCCTCTCTACACTCACAAATTTCATTATGTCCCACTGTGTTTTCTGCTTTTACATCAACTGAAGCAAGGCTGACACTCCAAGTAGGTTACAAAATCTTGAACGAGAGGGGAGAGAAGATTACTACACAGTACAGTAGTTAGCTATCAACAGTTTGGGAACCTGCAAGGTAAGTCACCTTTCACATGGGGCTTGAATCCTTCAGTCAAAGTAGACACATGTAACTACAGAACAGGGGGGAGCTGTGTCATAGGAAGACATTGGTTTGGATTACAATGGTCCCTGGAAACAATAGCTCCAACGTTTTCTGTTTCGTTTTACGTCAGATTTCTAGAGCAGCAATAAAATAAATCAAAACAATGTTTAAGTGTGAATGCGAGGAACTGCTCAAACAAGGGAATTCCAAACAACAATGCCTACTTCCAGTGCGGGTGTGCACAAATGGAAAAAGAAAGATGCAGAGAACTCCCTTTTACATGGTCTCATTATTTATGAACAAAATTATTTTTAGTTATTGTGCTACTAAATTCCTAAGCATCTATGAGCTACCGGAAGGCCTTATCAAAGAGCACAGCCTGGTTCATGTCAAAAGCAGGAAGCGATGATTAACTGTTACAAAATATAAAAAGCATTCCATTACACTCTGCATTTGGTCACAAGGCTGCTTCAAACAGCCCTAGAAACTCAAGCTCAAGTACAGAGCCAGAGCTTCATTTCTGTGGCAGGGCAGTTCTTCTACATGAAGAAGCATAATAAGGAAGAGCTTCTGCTTATTAAGGTGCTACATGCACTTCACAGGCATAATTGGTTTATTTAGCCTGTCATCATTTTACAGGACTAGTCCTCCCTTGAAAATCTGAAGCTAAATTCTCTTGGAAATATAGCTGTGTAATGAAACTTTAAGGGATACTAATGACTACATGCTATCACTGCACACTATCCATCTGCTGAAATTTCAGTGATTTCCTCTACAGGAAAGAACATTCACAAAACAAGTCATAGTAATGTTTATTTGCATGATATGCTTGTGCACTTGGGACTGAAAGGTTGTTGTCAATACAGTCAGCATAGAAGCAACCAAAATGAATGTGAATGCAGACAGCTGAGTTTCAACAGAAACATAAACTTACCACACTCTGGACTTTATCTTCCATGTCAGCCACAGTGCAATCCTAAAAATAAAACAAGAACAAAACCCCTACATTAACCAATAAACATGGAAACAAATCATCTCTGAAAACTCTACAAAACTTCCATTTTAACCTCAAATAGAAATAGAGTTATTCATGCTGCAGGGATTAGTCAGATTAGTTTCACTCAGTAGGGCTCAAAAGGACTATTAAGCAACTATTTTCTGGCCCTGACAGAAAGCAATAATAAACCTAGAAAACTAAGAGAATGTGGGATTCAATTACAGCAGCTGACTTATCTAGAAAAGTAAAACCTTGCACAATTACATCAGATTCTCAGAAGGCCAGGCAGATGTGCTTGCCTTACACTGATAAACCCCAACTCAGGTACTCCTCTGCCCCAGGCATCAAAATGGATCTAAAGCATACTGTTAAAAAATGAAAGGAAAGTGAGTTTCTAAAAAATATGCTATCAGTGACATTCCTGAGGGACAGAGGACTGCACACAAGGCATTATTTACATAGTCCAGGTATAAAAGCCTTTGACCTGAAACAAGATCATGTAAAAATCTACAGAAGTTGTCACTGTTTTCTGCAAGAAGTTCTGAACTGGAGAAAGATATCATTCTCAGATTAAAAAGTTAAGACAGCAAGTTTTAATAATAGACCAAGATTTACAATATCTACAAGGAGAAAACCGCCAAGCATTTTAATAGGGTGAAGGAGGAGTCGTGTTGGAGAAGTTTGTGGAGGACTTTTCCCTGCTTTTCTCTGCTAAATACATCTGTACAAATCAATAGCAAATGCTACGATTATATCATCACGCAGCCAAAATGCTCAGTATTGCAAAGTCCTTCTGCTCCCACTCATTTCTGTTTATACTGTTTATTATTTCAGCCCTAAAGTTTGACATGGAACTTTAAGTGGAGTAAAATCCTGTCCTTGAATCTATACAGCTGTCATCAAAGGCAACCAGAATCTTCTTCCTGCCTTGCTTTATTATGATATACTTTTATGCATCATTTATGATTATGCAGAGCAGCATTGGTTCCACAAGAGCCACTGTGGACTCTTCACCATTAGAACTGACCATCTGTTTCTGTAGTCTATGTCTTAATAAGAAATACTTCTGAAGTCTAAAAACCCTCCTAAAGATTTTTCCACTCTATCTCTTTTCCATATCAGGGGATTCCTTCAGACTATTCTAGCATATGTGTCCTGTCCCAGGACAAACCATGTTGGTTGGTTCTTCCCCCATTAATGCTTTTCTCATATGCACCAAGCCCATCTTTTATTATAGCTCATATCAAATTGGCAGAGAAGTAGTCTGATATTTTTTTAAACGCCAGGGTTGCTGTTCACAATTTCCATCCCCCTGCCATCAAAGGCTGACCTAACAGAAAGATTAGACACACTTTCTAGCAGCTTTATTCATACATTCAGCAATCTCCTGTCTCAGTTCCTGTAGCACTCTTGGGTGAACACCATCTGCTGCTAGAAACACGAAGTGCTCCACTGCACAATCTGCACATCTGTAGCTGTAAATCACTGCCTTTGTGTGATTGCACACAGAGTGGCCCAGCAAGAAGGGCACTGAGCAGCAGACACATGCACCTTGGGGTACCCAGACACCATCCTTTCACAATGACAACTGACATCGTTGGGTGGTATCACAGCTTTACAACTCAGGATGTTTCTGTCCTTTGACATCATCCCTTCGGCATGGGGATGGAATCACCCATATCACAAGGCATGGTCCTCTGGAGTTCAAATATCATATGGTCACAGAATAATGGTTACAAGCAGGTTTGGCAGTCACTGAAGTGTGCACACAGTGCTTCACAGCCACAGCAGAGCCACACTCTCAGAACAGGCTTAAAAACAGTCAGCAAAGAGCAAAATTATGTCAGCTGCCAAGATTGCCACAGCTGCTACATATCCTTTTGGCTATTATTTATAAAAGCACTCATCATACAGCTGGTAAATTAAAGTTTTGAGAAATATTCTGGTCTTGCAGCAGTGGCAGAAGCAGTCTGGCTAGTGGGATCTGTATCATAAAGGTGGCAGCTCCTTCCACTACATGCAGCATTTCCCATTTGATAGCTAAAACATCCTGCATGGGACAAGATCTATGGAGTCTGCATACATAGGTACAAAAACCAATGGAGCCATATTTTTCTTCAGAGTTAGCACTGATAACTTTTTTTCAACATGTTGCTTGCAATGTGAAAAACTTCAAATGCAGATTAACTATTGCAAAGATTAACCCTCTTTCCAGTAAAGCTCAAGAAAATAAGAGTAGCCTTTAAGCTGCAGTCACTTAAGACACAGCCAGCAATACCAAAATTAATAATTAAATTGAAGGGCAGGGGAAACAACAAAAAAAAAAAAACCCACAATTCAGAAACACAGACAACTGAAACTGGCCTTCATGGACGTTCAAAGCTGAAAGTAAGCTCTCATTCCCAGAACTGCCTTTCATTAGCACTCAGCACAAAGCAATCACATTACTTCCCCAACATCTCCTTTCCTTCCCTTTTGGAAAGCAGAGAGGAAAAGAAATCAGCTGACCTTTTGAACAGTAGTAGTGAGGTCCAAGCAGAGCTGAATGATTCTGTTCTTCATTGATGAAAAGTCAGCAATACCTGTAAATGGGGTCCTACAACAAGAGAAAATTCCCCTTAGATTGGAGGAACCAGCCTTCTCCCATCCTACCTTACCAGTGAGGAAGAGCATATGAGAGTAAGCGCTGCAGTTCTGACATTGACACAGGTGTGAGGATAGTTTTACAATGTAAATATTCCTGACTGCATACTCCTGCTCCACTCTTGCACCAAAACTGGGAATTTTCTAGCCCTGTCCTTGGGTTTACCAGTGAGGGAACCTTCAACTTTCTGACTGAACAAGGAAAAAATGATTCTCCAAAAGAAGAAAAATAGATTTTCATATTTTACACACAGAGGTGCAGTGATACTTAGAGAAGAATCATTACAGGTAGGGCAGCTTTAGGACCTGAAGAGTTCCACCTGTGACCTTTCAGACATTTCCAAAGCCTAGAAGAGGGGTTGAGAAATAACCATAGCAGGTCTGGAAATGGACAAGCCATTTAGGGTGAGCTGCGAGGAACAGAGTGAGAGGAGAGGACCAGGTGAGAGGCTCAAAGTGTTAACAATGCTACCTGGACACTGATCAAGTCTTTACTTAAGAGCACGAAAAAGAATAAAAGTGCACCTTGCTGCCAGTCTCGGTGCAGTTATTCTCCTAACTCTCCTTCTCAGGCAAGTTAGCAAAGGCTTTGAGAATTTATGTTCATCTTTTATCATGGACTGCACCCCTGCCAACACCTGAGCTGCTGCAGCTGTAACAAAATAATTCTGTCTCTTTCCAGGCCAAAAAAAAACCCAAAAAAACCAAAACAAAACAAAAAAAAAAAAAAAAAAAAAAAGACAAAAAAAAAAAGAGAGAAAATGAAACAGCAGAAGGATAATCTCTTCCACTGCTCAGTTTTCAAATCACATAGCTAAGGCCACAGTTTCAGCAGAACATTAAAAAAATCTTTCAGGAAGGGATCTGCCAATGGCAAGTAATTTAGAAGCTGGGAAAACCATGTGTATGAGAAACTAACCTAAAAGGGAACACTCCTACTTTTATAAATACCACTTTGAGTGCAACAGTTTCATTGCTTTTAGCAAGAGTGGAAGTGCAAGAATAGATACCCTAGGTTAAATTTATCCACTAGAGGTCTTCTAGCAACACCAAAAAAGGGGTTAGTAACATCAAGATCTTTAAACCCCAACATCTAGGGAAGGCCCTACAAAGAGAAGGAACTCATTAGAGCAGCAAATTAAAATAGAACCATTTCATCCTTACCTGTCCAACCATGCAAGCAAGGCTTTAGCAGCACCAATAAGCTCTACGACGGAAGTAAGGAATTCATTGGGGGGCTTGCGAGAGGTATTTCCATCATAACTGGAACTTTTCCTACGGCTGCTGATGTAGTTTTGCAGATTGTTGGATGACCCTCGTAGCTTGAGAACCAGGTTCTTCATATTGTCTGTTTCAAGGCCATAGTTCTGCAAGGAACATTATGAAGCTTGATAAATATCCTTGCTGAGTTCTCCCATTTATTATAAAACAAGTTAAAAGCTGACATGGGATGAAAAGTCTTGATGATTTGCACAACTTTCTCATGTTTTTTTGGCAAAAATTCCTTGAAAGATTTGTTCTACACTATAGCCAGTAATACTTTTCTAAGTGCCAAACCTCAGTTTCTGTGATTAATGAGATTTAAGGACACTTTTCAAGCAGAATCAAGTCCCAACATCCTAACAGATATAATTTACTAGTTAATAACTGGATTGTGTTGTTTTTCTTTGGGTTAAAGAAGTGCAAGCATTTTGTTTTTCTTAAAACATTTTCTGTCCTGTGGCAAATAAACACTGAAGTAACATTTCATTCACAACTAAAAATAAGTTAAATCTGGTAAGAGATTAAAACATCAACAGGAAGCAAATGCAGTTTTGCAATCAAAAGCTTAAATAAATATTTGGATCACCAGTTTTCAGTAACTGTGCTCCTTGACTAAAACAGTGCAATTATTTGCAAGTTTGAGGACAGTGTTAACATCATACATGGTAATTAAACCCAATGTTAGGCATCAAATTTTCACTGATTTACAAAACAAAAAAAAAATATCTGAGAGCCTTGCCTACAACTTCAACTTTATAGACTCAAATTCCTACTTTTATTGAGAAAAAGAAAAAAACCAAAAACCCAAACAACAAAAAAACATTCCCACCAGGACAAAACAAACACACAAAAATACAAGAGTCCTGTCCTTCACTTTTCTTTTGCTGCTGATCCTTGCAACTAAACTCCAACTTCCATAGTTCAGTCAGATATACTCTATGCTCCTACTTTCCTATTCAAAAACTGAAACCAGCTAAGGCAAATTTTAATTTCATTTAATTCCTAGTTTCCAGGAGTTCCTAATACCTCCACTCAGGATCACCACCCCAGCTGAAGGGGAGCTTCAGACCAACCTCCTGCTCAGAACAGGCTCAGCTGTAAACTCAGACCAGCTTATTCAGGATTTTATCTTGTCAGGTCTTGAAAACCTCCAAGGACAGAGTGCACAACCTCTCTGGGCAGCCTGATCCACCTGGTCTGACTGTCCTCAAGGTAAGAAAATATTTCCTTATATCCAGCCTGAACCTCTTGGTTCAACTTCTGCCATGCACTCTGTCATCCTAACAACTGCTGCCCACCATGGTGGGTGCTGAGCATCCAGCTCCAGATCCAGCTGAGGCTGCTGGGCCACCCTGGAGCCATCTCTTTCACAGGCTGAAGAAGTCCCAGTCCCTCAGCCTCTCCTCAAGGGCAAGTACTCCAGCCCTGACCAAGCTGAGAGCCCTTCACTGAGCTTGCTCTGCTTTCCCTGTACCTTTGCTGTACTTAGGGGCAGGGGGCAAATTTAGACTGAGGAGTCACAATTCCCTCCCTCTCCCATTACTGCAGACCAGGATGCTGCTGGGGCACAGTGCTGGCTTGTAGCTCCATTCCCTCCAGGGTGAAGCACCTGTGAAGCAGGCTGGAACATTTCAGATTAAGTCATTTACAAAATGTAAGAATCTTTGACCCAAAGAAACACCCGTCTCCAGTGCATGGAGAGGTGTTGGCTACACAGCTACCTTTAAAATACTACTGCCTCCTATGGGTAAGATCCCAGTGGGTTTAAGTTACACAAGTGCTTTCCTCCCCAACCTCAGGGCTCTTGGCAAGGAAATACCCTTACAGTGCAGCCAGGAGCAGGGGTTGAAAGGATATGTCCAATTTTAAAAAATGTCACTGTTGCAACAGCAAAGGATATCCTTAAATTTTCCAGGATTACAGAAAGGGAAAGATCTGGATTACTAAACAACTTTAAAGTACTTGCTCAATGTGATGTGTGAACTTATCACCTTTTAATTTTAACAAAAACAACAACCCCAAAAAACCCCACCAAAAAACCCCAGCACCCCAAGAGCATTATTTGGATGCATTTCTTGCAGTTAGTTTTATCCTCCACTTAGATGATTGAATATTAGTCTATTGTTGAGGGAATACTTTTTCACAAACAGGTCTGGATGTGGGGCAAGTTCCTACGAGCACAAGAAAGCAGCCACATATGAGAAACGTTGCCCTTGAAGAGGGGAACTAGAGGATGCTGATCCCCTGCTTTCATAAAGAGACAGAAAACAGAAAATACTTTTTCTGTGCAGAGGTACAACCTAATTACCCTGATCAGAACCTGAGAGTTTTCATGTAATTAAGTATCTCCAGGTCTTTCTTTCTGTCACTCAGATGCAGAAACTCAGCCAACCACCTGTGGGTACTTGAGATTAGAGGTGGCACCAGCATTTAAGAGGACATGTGTTGATATACCAGGTAAGATTTTGGGCTTGGCCTTAAAACATTCCCTTATCACACCTCTTTCACCTTATTTATACCACGGGTGAGTCTGGGGTGACTCTTCCAGTTCAGGTAGGTTTTAAATAATTTTGTCAAGTAGTTCTCAGTTTTGAAGAGGTGACTTCAGCAACACATGCACAGCCTCTAGAGATGCAGGGGCTCCAGCTTATAACTGCAACTTGTGTCCCCCCCAAAAGACTCTCAAGGGCACATCACAGCCAAGCTCCAAGTCACTGCTCTATGTTCCCTCCTACAGCTTCCCCCAAAGGCTCTACAGAGTGCACCTCCACTGCTAAACCAGCATTTTGTGCTTCAGAAAAGGTCCTGACCAAGCACTACACCTACCCAGCACAACACAAAGTATGCAGCTCTTGAGTCCCAGGACACCAAACTGGACAACTGTGGATCAGCCCTAGTGGATGAACTGCCCCAGCAATAGGAGTCATCCAACCTGAGCCACCTCTGCTCCACCAGTTCCCTCACTGTCTGCTCTAATACACAGAAAGCATTTTGCCCCTTCACCAGGTACAGCAATGCTTTTATCCGAGCTGAAACTCTCTTGACCAGCTCTCACACCAACAACTATTCTTCTCCTTCACTTGTTATGCCCAGTCTGTTGGGAGGGTTGGCTTGGGGATCTAAACAATACAAAGAAATCTAATCCCTTGGTTTAGCTCCCTGAAGCAGCTCACTTCAGGGTCAGGTGAGTGCAAGCACAAAGGATCACTAATCAGAGGACAGGGTGGGGGGAGACAGCAGCTGACTTGGATTAATTGAACTTGTCATAGAACTGTAGCCCCAATCCACGACAGATAGGAATGCTGATATTGTGGCAGCACACCAAACAACCTTCACAGTGACACACAGTTGAAGTGCAAAGCTTAGCAGGCTTTTCTTGAAATATTTCCACAGGATTAAGGCTACAAGAGTTAACAAATTATTACTTAAGCAACCAAAAGGTTTTAGATGTTGCTCATGAACCAAAAAAAAAGGCTGCACTTTACTATTGCTCCCAATTTTAAACATCAAAGTTGTTTTAACCTAAACACAGGCTGAAGCCAGCGGTCAAGAGCACCTGATGTCAAACATTCCCAGGCTATTACTCATTAACCTGGGGAGCCACATGCAGGGCTGGAGGAGAGGCAGCACCCACACGTGCAGGAGAGAGCACATGAGCTCACTCCTTCTAATCTCCATCACATTTAATGAGAAAAAGTAATCTGACCAAATAATGGCTCAAGGTCATGCAGTCAACAAACAATAAAATAAAAAAACAAAACAAAAAACCAAATGTGGCTAACTGAAGTCAAAAGAGCAGAGCAGTTGTGTCAGAGCTGAACTGGGCTGATGAAGAGCTCTGCTACTGCCCAGGGACAGCATCCTCTTCCCTTTCACAGCCATGTTCACATGCTGCAACGTGATGAGTTGGGCATGCTGGCTGATTGAACTGAAAACCAGTTCAAATGCTTGCTCAGATGCTGACCCAGCTCACTGCAGGCTATATAAAGAATTAACACAAGGTACTGTCGCAGTCACCCATTCTTGCTCTTTTCCTTGCTCCAGAATCCTCTGGAGTAGCAAATTTCCTAATAAACAGCAAAAAATTTGAAGCCTCTAAAAAACTAAAATCTTATGTGGCAATGCATATTGACAATGACCCAAATGGTAAATCTTCATTAATGCTTTTTTTTATATATATATGTTATATTTTGTTATGCTGCAAACATGCTGGCAGAACATTACCACCAGTAAAATTATGAAAGGCACAACTATGTCCTTTTTTGGTTTAGGGAATTTTTCAGGGTTTGGGGTGTTTTTTTAAATTGTATATAACTAGTATCTCTTTGTTCTAATCTCAAGAAAAATCCACTGCATTTTGTTTCTAAACTCTCCCATGATACAGTGTAGGCAAAGATTCAGAAATCAAATCCAAAGAACACATTAAAAGTGAAAATATTTGCATAGTTTCTTGCTTACATTGTTTTATATTCATTAAGCCCTCAAAAGCTTGTTTTCTGTCCCTGCTTTTGTGGTTTGAACAGCAAAGTTATGTATGTTTGTTCCCCCCTCCCCCAAATACTTCAATCAACAAAGAAACATGATCTTTCTTCCAACCCTTTCCCTCCCCCCACCAAGCAGTACTGTCAACAAAAAGTTGAAATACTCAAGCTGATGATTTTTTTCCCCTTTTCAGGGGGAATTCAGGTCCTTTGATATATCCTCTAAATTCCTCAAATAAGTCTTCAACACCTGCTCAGAAAATTCTATTAGACCAGCTCAACAGCAATAGAAATGTTGTATTCCAGTCTACACTCTCCTGCTGACTCTTCAAGATGCTGCATATGCAGCCACTGCTACGAGGACATGAGGGAACACTGCTTTTATTTTTCACACCAGAAACTTCCAGACATTTTTTTAGCTCAGTGCTGCCAAATACCACCCAGCCCCTAGAAAAACTGAATTTAAAAATCAGGTGCATTTGGTGTCCTTTCTCAAGGCAAGGACTATGTTCACACTTTATTTAGTGACTGATCTATGGAGGCTGGAACAAAGGTCTTTATGGTGAATGCTTGAGAAGAGATACTGCAGGAGAAAGAGGTTCCAAAGAGAGCTTCCTCACTGTCTGTAGGGCCACACATATTCTTGTGGTGTGAGGAAACCAAAGCAATGATCTGAAGGAAACTTAGCTGGGAAACTGCCAAGGCAAAACTAGATAAAAGGGAAAATTCTTCTTGGGAACTCCAGGACTGGGAAACCACCAAAATCCCCTTTCAGCTTTTCTCCACCAAGAATGACAACCTTGTGAAGTGTGACATCAGGCTGGCCCAGTGCTACATTGCCACAGTGTGAGCTGACAGCTTAGTGGGGGTGGCAGTGGGGTTAAAAAAGGGGCAACAAAAAAGAAAAAAATATTAAAAAAGAAAAAAAAGTTCCTTTGCTTACAAGGCCCCAAAAGTTAGGGAAGTGTCAGAATATGTACAAAACATGCACAAAACAATAAACATTCCCACTTTCAAAGAACTAATGCAGGTGGAATCAGGAAACAAAAAGAAACAACAACAAAAAAATTAGTTGTCATTAGCATTTAGTATCCCTTGGAAACAGAATCAGTGGTGATTCTATGCAGTTTCAAAAACTCAAGGGAACAAGCATCAAGAAGGTGGCAAAGGGCATACTGAAAACACAGGAATTCTTCCTGCACCTCTTAAAAACGGAACAAGTACATTTCAGCTGTAATATGCAGTATCTGTCTAATGCATTAACTTGAGCTGCATTTCACAAAGGATTTCCAGAAATGGGTCTGAGGTCAAAACTTTTGTCTACAAAGGAAATTAGAAGGAAATTGTAAGAGATAAAACACAGCTTTAGGTTCTGGCAGTTGTCCAGCTTTGTTCACTTTATTCTAACATTTTTAAGAGAATAAAAAAGTGCCTTTGGGGACTACCACATAGATGACTTCAGTCAGGACCATTTACAGCCCAAAATACATTTACTAACTCACCAGACCCCCACACTTGCCCAACAAGTTCCTTCCCACACCATGAACTGCTTTTCAGTCCAGCTACATTCTTCTATTAGGTTTTCAAGTTAATGTTAAAATTTTTTGGTAGATCAAATACCTAAAGGAAATAAAATGTCTTTCAAGTATAAGAGTAACTTTTTGAGAAACATTTTAGATCGTTTGAAGAGATTTCATTAAATATGCTTCTTTCAGTTCAATTTGCTCCAGGTTGTGGAGTAGGAACACACCCTGTAGCACCTCTCTGCAGCAAATAAAGCACATATCACACAGGCAATAAACACTCTCCATTTGAAGAAGCATGTGCTCACTGCTCCAAACCTTGTCTAATGTAGGGAAGACAGGCCACTGCTGGCCAAGGAATCATCAGGCAGGCTTTCCCCTTCTCCTCCCTGATGTAATTATATATACCTCTGGTGCTCATTACACTGCACTACATCAAACAGGCCTTCAAGGCTGTGACCAGATTACGGCTTTTAAATAAAGCCTGCACTAGTAAAACAATCCAAAATATTTTTATGCTTTTCAAAGCATGTTTGTTTTCAAAGTATCTGCAGTTATATATCAGGAGTAGGACAAAAGAACAGCTTAAGTTCTGAATCCAGTGAAGAGTTCAGCTAAACTGCAACTGAGGTGGCTAAACATCCCTCATCTCAAGAATGAGTTTTTATTCACTTCCTAGGGTTGCTACAGAATTACCCTAAACCCATTTCAACTGATGGGAGGAACTTGTAGCACCTGTCATTTAAACAGTGTGTTTTCTGTCTCCTAAGACAAACTGCTCACTAACGGGAGCCCCAAGATGTAACAACATCACTCAGACAACTTGTTCCTTTGGAAGTGCAAGCAAATGAACTTAAGTTGTCTCTTATCAAGAAAAAGAGAGCTATTAACACAAAACTTGCAAGAATTAAACAAATTCTTACTTTTTTCTTTTATTGTGATGTGTAACAGAAAGCAAGAGACAAAAGTATTCTGGTCTGATCAATTTTGCTTTGGTTATTCACCCAAAAAAGCCCTTTAAGAAATTCTTTGCATATCTCTTCACAACATGACTAACCAGTGCACACAGGAGATCTACAGCCTCTAGAACCAGTTCCTGGTGTCCAATCCTTGAGATACCCAAGTCTTCAAGGTCCTGGTGAGAAATCTGCAGCAGCTGTTCACCATTTATCTTCTCCCGTTCAAATTTATGGACATACTGCTGCAGGCAATCATCCAGGCCTACCAAAACACAAAAGAGAGACAAGGGGACATTAGAAACAAACAAATAACCACCTCCAAAAATAACAGACCTTGCAGAAGGCAGAAATTTTAAGTTCATATACTATACAATGCAAAATTATGAAGGAAGCTTGCCGTGTGACTGAGGTTGTGCCACGAGAGCACAGAAATAGAGCACATAAGTTATGGGGATCTTTGGGTCACCTAAGTCAATGCACAACCTGCCTGCTACTTGTGGATCAAGCTCAGCCAGTCAAAATGTGCCTTTGTTGTCTGCATAGGCAAAGTGACCAAGGGACATACACATCAGGGTAACCCAAACCCTGAGGGGCATCCATAGCAACAACAAAAAAAATTTATTATCAAAAAAAAAAAAAAAAAAAAAATCCAGGGCAAGGCAAGAAAAAAGATCTTGCCCAAAGCCTGTTAAACAAGCAAGGAACAAAAGCATAAAATGATGAGAAGGAAAATGACCAAAAAAATAAAACACAAAGGCAAAGCAATCAAAAGGATGTTTGGCTCAAGTCTCATTATTACCTTGATTTATAAGAGCCTGCAGCTTCCTGAAGCAGCCATTGCTTCCCCTTACTGAGGATCAACAACACACAACAATAAGAAATCCAATTCTTTTTTCTATCTAGAAGTATTTTAAGAGCAGTTTAGACTATTTTGTCCCAGCAATATCCCCAAAATCCTCACTTTAAACAGTGATTCTGTGATCCTGTTCTCTACAGTAGGTTTTCCCAAGTGATCACAGAAAGCGTTTCTGGTTTTTATTTTATTTTACTCTAAGCTTCACGTGTTAATCCTGTTTCCTTGTGTATTTTCCTTATTTCCTCTGTTGTTTAAGAGCCTGTGAACAGCAACAATCTGGGGGAAAATTTGGATGGATGTGTTATTTTTTAAATGTTTCAGTGCTCTTGTAACTCTGTCCTCTAACAGTATTTTGGCTGGAGCAAAAGGAACAGACCCAATTAGGTCTGTTTCGCAGGAACACACCACACTCATTGAAAACAGTTGACACGAGCAAAAATTCAAATAACACATTTGACGTCTTCTTTGTATTGTCCAATACAGCTGCATTGTTTTACCATTCCTTTTTTAAAAAAAGCTTGAACCTTTACTTGAATAAAGGATGTTTATGCACAACTCCGGTTCAAAAGGAAACCATTGAGATGGACAGGATACCGAACGCAGCAGATGAGAAACACGAACAGCACCCTGAACTACAGAGAAATGAGAGCCAAAACACCAGCACTCAGCTCCTCTCGTGGAGCTGCAGCAGCAGCCTGGAAAACAAGCACTCCCAGCACACTCTACCACCAAGAAAACACTTGACTCAAATCACCAAGGGGGTTTGAGGAGTCCCATGAAACACATTCACACAGCCCAAACTACTTCTCCACAGAGGATGGGCTCCCAAAGGCACGGCCTGACTGAACACACCACTCACCCTTCCAAGTCACTGAGGACAGACACCCCCCTTCACACCACTCAAGCTTAATTATTAGAGTCAATCAACATCTGGCTGAACAAGCTCGACTCCTCCCTGTGCAGAGCTACCAGTGCACACAGCTTGATTTTTAAGTGTAATTATGAATGGAAAACCCGCATGCAAGTCTAGCAGAGTCTCCCAGGGCTACAGTTGTTCAGGGTGCACTCTTGTTTCTTCCCATATGTCTTGGCAAAGCTGCACAAATTTTGAAAATTGAGCCCACTGTTCTCTTTCCCACAGGCACCAAATTCCTCCTTAGGCTATACAAACTTTTTTCCCAGGAAAAATAATAATAAAAAAAATAACTGGCCTTCATTGTTTAACAATTTATTTTTTCAGACAAATTCACAACCATGGCTGACATACAGTGCACATATTTGGCATTCCCAATTTTTACTGCTGCCTCACAGACCACTGTTTCCCATCATTTGCTCTTGTAAGCCCATAGTTTCCATTACAAACTACACAAACACCTAGAATAAAACACTTCATTCAGCATGCAGTCAAGGCTTTATTTTTAATGGGTTTTTTGTGCAGTTTGGATTTTGCCTACTATCCTTTCTGGAACTTCATTCTATGCTAAAATATGGAGATTCAAATGTATATATCCTCCCCAAAAAACACAGCTATGGGTCTTTGTTTGCCTGTGTTCTTTTTAACTCATGCTTGTCCATTTTGAAGGTCTATTAAAAACTTGAAGGGCTACTTTAATTTTTTTTTTTTTCCCTTAAAAACAGTACTTTTATAAGCACACTGTAGGACTATATAAAGTAGGATATTATAAAATTGCACAAATGTTGACTCAAAATAGGCAACTCAGTAGCACAACTGCTTAGCTAGACTCGTATTTAAGATTAAATGATCAAAACTGTGCAAAGCAGGAAGTGAAGACAGACCCACAAACTCATGTATTGGTAGATAGTTTAAGATGACCTTATCAGCATAAGGAAAATTTTTATCACTTTTACTAAGAAACCCATTTTTACTAAGGGGGAAATATTAAACATTTTAACTGAGATTGCAACCACATTTTATAGCCTATGGTTTAATTTTCCATTATATGAATGAAATGTCTAATCACATGTGAATCAAACACATCATGTGCAAACCACACTTCCAAGAGGGAAGGGAGAAGGGAGGAAGAAGGAATCATAACCCAATTCAATAAATTTTAATAATTTTGTATTTTAATAATGTTTTAATAATACATATTTAAAATATTAAAATATTAATAATATTTTAATAATATATTAGAAATATTTTAATAATATTTACGCAAAGTTTTAAAATCAGCATTCAAATGTCACTAGTAGTGTAAATGAACTGCTAATTCTTCCCTTCTTCC
Organism: Serinus canaria; assembly: GCF_022539315.1. Classification (NCBI taxonomy): domain Eukaryota; kingdom Metazoa; phylum Chordata; class Aves; order Passeriformes; family Fringillidae; genus Serinus; species Serinus canaria. The sequence goes on along the minus strand of NC_066316.1, from coordinate 54,571,131 downwards.
ACACATCTATACTCTTTCCATGTATTTTCTCCATGAACTTCAGAGCCTTATGGAGACTTGGTATCGTCAATTGCAATGTCTGGATATTGCTGAAGAACTTAGATGAACTAAAAACAATAAAAGCAAGTCGACATTACTTAGATAATTTCTTTCATTACTTAGATACTTTCTTACATGCCAGGTCATTTTCAACAGTGCAATATTAGCAGATTCAAGCAAGAAAGTAGTTTTCTGTATTTCTGAAAAAATACAATTAAGACTGACATTGAAAAAAGGTATCTATATTTATCTCCTTTATCCACTGAAGAGCCTTTCTCAAAGCTTATCTATTAATTTTCAGCTCAAAAGGTGTTTAAAAAGCATTTGTCTCAATCCCGTGTGTGAAATCTTTATATTATTGCACATACAACAAAACCATGCACAAAAGAATGTCCTTTCTATTTATGTAATTGTTAGAGAATGAGGAAAGATATAAATAAAAATAGCAACTGCAGAATATTATTCAAGTTTTAGAACACTAATAGCAGAGATTATTTAGGGGAGGGAGAGTGAGAGAAACAGACTAATTCAGTTAGTGCTATGTATGTTGTGAAAACCTTTCTGATAACCAGCAGTGTAATTTGAACAAAACTGCCTCCCAAATTTTGGCAGGTGTAGAGATGTGCAATAGATCCTAAGAACTGTCTAGACTTTTCTGTCTAAAATAACCACCAGGCAAAGCACCCCTGAAGACATTCAATACCTTGCATTCATGCAAAAACATTAGGACAGAGCTTACACTTTAGGATTTGCACTGATACCAATCTCAGTCTGTTTCCACAATTAAGAAAGTGATTTTGTATAAGAATTGAGGGGAAGAAAGAGACAACTTGGAGGGAGTTAAGGGTGAGGCTTGGGTCCCAGCCATAACTATCGGTTTTCTATTCAGAGAGAATTAACATTTCTATGGTCAGCCATCCAGCAGGGGCATACCTGATTGCCCAAAAACTAGAGAGGAGTGTTTTGTGAGCAGAGTCCTTGAGCAATTCCATGCTTTGTTTTTTGCTCAACTTCTTCGTTGGACACTACCAACAATTTACTTACCATAAAGCACCAATTAGCTAACTGATTACAGGCACAGCTAACTTACCACCTCCTTTTTCCTCCCTCACTCTCTCCTCTTGTGATACCACAGTCAACTCTCCGACAGAGCAGGGCAGAGGGGGCAGAGAGCAAGGAAGAAGAGACAGATAGGACAAGGGACTGAGGAAGGCACGGGGAGGGGAAGCTGGAATGTGACAGGGATTACTTCCTGTACATTCAAGAACTTGAACAGATTCTCAGCACAGCTCATAAAATGCCAAAAATTGACAGCAGGAAGCGGGAGGAGCACAAGCCACTTGAACAGAGGAAGAATTCACAAGTACAAAAGCTTTTCCTTCACCGAGCAGGACTATGGGGATCATTGCTCCCTGCCTCAAAGACATCAAGTGTTATGATCATGTTCTCTCCTCTGTTGGGCCACTCACAAGCAGGCAGCACCTGGCATCTCAGCACAGAACCAGTTGAACCAGGTTCAACTACAACCCTCATCCCATTGAGGGGCTCCCTGGGACCTTGGATAGCCCGTTAGGATAGGACTGCCAAAGTCATCTTTTCCTCATCACCTTAAAACTGACCCTACCACCTAAAAAAGTCACTCTTATTCTGGTCTCCTCTTCAGGGTCTATATAGTAGACACTTTTAGTATCTAAAGATTCCCTGCACGCATCAATTTCATCCCTCTCAAGAACTGAAAGATAATCAGTTGCATGAGAATCTTTGGCATACCCCACGGTACCTGCCATTATACTGTCATTTACATTCCACATCATTTTATAACAGTTAGTGTGATAGCTTCCTCTATCAGAGATCATTTCCTCTATTTCCAGGACTGGAAGAAATTAATCAAAGATAAAGCAAGAGGGAATCAAGACAGCAAATGTACACTAGAAAGAGAAAACTACTTCATAAGCAGATGAACCAGCACCTGAGAAGGCAAATGAAAATAAGGAAAAAGGGTCTGCAAGGCAGCTGAAAGCTGAAGCAGTAGGACAGATACAGGGTGAAAAGAAGTAAGAAAAGTTCAAGGAGAAGAAAATAAATACATGGTTTTCTTTAATAAAGAAGAACACAGTGGGAAGGTTTTATACAGTAACATCACAGATGCCATTCTCCTCCTGCAGTATCACAAACAGAACCAGGGATAACATTAACAGAGGAATTCAAGGTTCTTTTAAAGGATAAAAAATTAAATCTAGTGCAGTCAGTAGAAACTTATGTCACTAATAATTTAATCCTAGGTAAGAACCGACTTCCTAGGATCCACATGCCTGACTGTTAGCTATCATCAATGTTTTCATGTTAGTCTTTCCAAAAGTTTCCAAAACAAAAGTCTAGTTATCAACTAGTGAGAGCCACTTTTAGGGGCCAGAAAAAACCTCAAAAGTCTTAGTTTTCAAAAAAAAATATGGCTTCAAGAGATCTTTGTATTATTGCCTAGTACAAATGTGAAAAGACTTCCTCATTCCACTTTTTACTCTCATGTAGTTTTAAAATTAGTCAAAACACTGCCACCATGTGAGGTATCAATCACTTAAAAAACAAAACCACACAAAATCAGAGAGCAAGAGCTTCTTATTAGCACCATGGAAAAATGTCTCCTGCCTAACCAGATTGCTTATTAACTAAGCTCTTCTCATGTAGTCAGTTGTAAGCAACTCTTCTATGGTTTTGTCTGAGCACCTGCATCCTGATGAGGCAGGCACAACTGCTCACCAGGCACTGGGTGCAGCTTTGCTGAGCACAGGCATTGCCAAGAGCAGCCAGAAGGGTACAGCAGTTTCTGGTCAGTCTCCCCCATCACACAGGGATGGTACCAGACAAATTGCTGGGCTCTGCCTGCCAGCCAGGATGCAAAGGGCAGCTCTCTCATTAAGGTCACAGCAGGACAGAGGGAAATGGTGAAGTGCTTTACTGTCCCCTCTGTAATCCCCCCTGACTGACACAGCTGGAAATAAATGTGTTGCACAGAAAGGCTTTTGCAACACGTTTCTATTTTCAGTATTTTCAGCTAATATATTTAGCCTGGAAAAACAGGCTCCATACTCCTGCATTCATGTTACCTCAAAATAAATCCGTTCATTCCATTCAAATCCATTTATAAATCTCTAAGCTTTTTGTTGTTTTTATTTTTTTAAGCACAAAACTGAAAGCTTTGCCTTGTAATAAAAGAACTCGTGGGTAAATTTGGGTTGTAAGCTATCCAGACCAGAAGGGAAACAGAGACTGTGTTTAACCTTTAGTTGCTCGGTATAGATACAATCTCAGACTGACAGCCCTTGTGTCATGCTACACTTTTTATCAGTGCTCCCTACAAAGCCACTGATTGCAACCATTCTGGCAGTGCCTATTACCTTGGTCCTGACAGTAAATCTGAGGACAACTCCAAGCTTTAGCACTTGACAATCATAAAGTATATGTTCAGGAAGAGTCAAAATTGCTTGCTGAACCCTTCCAATACTTCAGAAGTTTAATAAGGCAAGACTTCTCTTTACAAAAGCCAGAAAAATTAACTCGAATTTTCCTCAAAAAATATTTTCAGGTAACTAAGCAGACATGCAATAAGTTTTACAGAAGAAAATACTCTGGGGAGAAGGACATGATAAAGGCCTGTAAAGCCAGAAGTGGCCAGAAAGAACACAGATTGCTCACCATCTCTTCCAATACAGGAATCAGAGAGTGAAGCAAGCATGCAACAGGTCCAAACAAGTCAAAAAGGAGTGACTCTTCACACAGCAGTATGCAATGGATGCTCAACATCCATACACAGATTCAGGGAAAGGTGAAGAGGTTCATGAAAGAAAGTGCCACAGAAGCCAAGTCTGACCCTGACAGACTCAAATAAGATGGTTTAAGGCTTGAGGAACGGGAAATGCAAGAGGAAATACAGTGTGTCATCTTTCCTTTTATATTGCTTAATTTACTCCTTTCTGGCAAACATTCTGGACAGGACACTTAGCTAGGCAGCACAGAACACAGGACTATCACAGCTGTGCCATACACAGCCCCAAAACATAGATGGCAGCTTCTCTTTTAATCACTTTTAGAACCATAGAATTGTTTGGGTTGGAAGGGACCTTAAAAGTCATTTATTTCCACATCATTCTCTCCACAGCCCCCTCCCAGTACAAGCAGGGACATCTTCTACTGGACCAGATGGCTCAAAGTCCCATCCAACCTGCCACTGAACATTTCCAAGGATGGGGCACCCTCAGCTTCTCTGGGCATCTTGTTCCAGTGCCTCACTATTCTCACAGCAAGGATTAGCTCCTATTCTAAGACTTAAGAAAACTGTCTCTCTTCACTTATGAAAGCTACTCTTGGTTTTAACATTTTCCCTAAGAGTGACACAAGATTTTCCCATAAAGGAAAAACTCTATATAGAGTAACTGGAGTTGGGGAGGTAGAGGGAAAGAGGAAAAAGCTATACACTAATACTGAATTGTGATATCAATTTAAGCCAAAGATAGAACCAAAGCTTTTACAGACTGGTTTAAAAAAATACAGCCAAAAATTTACCTTAGTAATACTAGGAAATAGATCACAGTGAATCACACAGCTGCTCTCATGGGTTTAGTAATCTAGATTGAGATATTAACATCAAATGGAAAATTGCTAGAGTGAATTAATTTATAAATTGTAGCTTTGATTGACAATAAGTGAACTTGCATCAGAACTCCAAAAAGAGATTTAACATGGAGAAATGGTAGTGTACAATAAGCAGTGATAAAGGCAATTCTGTAATAGCTGAGAAGTTAATGGCATTTAATTTTAAAATTTCACGTAAAATTCAAAGTAGAGTTGAGTTTTCTTTCTTTTTAATAGCTCTTTTTCAGATAATTCATGAAAAAAATTGGGGTGAAGAAAGCAAAATTTATTTTTAACATTTTCTATAGGGGTTTCTTATTATGACATAGCTTTGAGACTTCAAATTAAAGGCAAAATTGAAATGCAATGTTACAGTAAAGTGAGTAGTGATAGCATGTCATGTATCTAAAAAAAAAGGAAGAGTGAAAATACAACTGGAATACAGCATAATATCATAGAGGTTTAACCAGAAAAGGCAGGTATCAGAATGTACATGCAGTCATGCTTTTTACTAGCAGAACTGGACTGGATATCTGTGCAAAGCTGTGGGGCCCCAGGCCACAACCCCGTGGGGCTTTGGTGCCATCACACTCCCTGGTGCCACCCACTTCCCTGAGAGACTGACTCATCTGTGAATATTCAGCCATTAAATATCATTTGGCTTCCAGGGGTGAAATTTTCACTCACCTGGGAGAGAGAGGGAAGAGATGAGACACCCCCTTGTTGAGGAGTTACCACTCAGCCCTAGGCAGTCAGACTCCATAGTGCTACTCCAAATACTCATCCTGGGGAAAAATGGGTTTCCAAGAAAGAACAGGAACCACAAAAAAGGGTTCAAACTCAACCAGCAGCATGATATCTTGCTCCCAGCATTTCAGCTGTAACTTTTTGCTAATCCCAGACACCACCAGAAAAAGGACTCCTGACCAGAGAAAGATGAAGGATAGAAAAAGAAGATAACCAAAGCACACTATTTTTTCCTGCTGACCTTGGTGTATGCTCTGCATATATCAGGGATTAAGGTCCATATGATGCAGTAGCTTCACAGAGCAACACTCACTCTTTGGTTTTCCCTTTTAAGAATTACCTGCATCACTCAGTGACCAGCTACATGTTGCAAAATCAATCTTTCCGTGCTTTAACAGATTTTGTTTGGCACGTTACATGAATGAGATGGAAGCAGAGTATATCCACATGTTCTGTGCAGACAGACCTGGCACTCTTAGTTTCAACAGAACATGCAATAAAAGCCAAGACTCAGCAAATGCATGCAAACACATCATTAAAACAGAGAATACACCTGCTTTAGGCAGACAAGCCCAAATAGCTTCCTAGCTAATGCCACAGGATGTCTTCAGGGACACTTCTGACAACATCCTCCCCCACCTCACAGTAAAAACAATATCCTACTTGTGGCAAGGTGCAGCTTGTATTCATCTGCTGGGTGCAGCACAAGCAAGGCAATATGAACCAAATACAATGGCAGTATGTTGGAGCTGTAGTGAGGCCCTTTTATTTGCTGCTCCAGTATCACTTAAGAACTACTATAAACTCCAAACTGAAACAAGAAAATATCTTTCCCCCCCCCCAATATACTAATACATGCAGAGGTGGCCTATTTGTCTGTTGGTTTCATTTAAAACAGTGGTACTTACATGGGTTTAGAATGGCCCCCAACTGACACACAAGCACTTCAGCCAGCATGACCCAGATCTTGTTATTCTTTCTCACCCTAATTCTTTACCATTACAGCTAGCAACCAACTCACACCCCTCCAAAAAAATTATTTTAAACCCACAGAGATTGGCACCCTATATTGTAGTAGACTACTGCAATGGCAGAAAAAAATGCACATTTTAATTTAAAAAGGGGGTTTTAAACAAAAAAAAATATTGTTCTTGAACTAATTAATGCAAATTTTTGATAGCCATCATGCCCAGTGAAACAAACCTTATGTTTGTCACAACCTAATAAAATCATTTTGCTGGTGAAGACATGACTGACAGTGTCAGCAAATATAGAGCTTTCAGCACAGTAGAAGGATAATCACTCAGTGTGACTTAACAATTGCATACATCATGTGAGGCAAGACAGACAACAAAATACCTGTACTGAGAGAGATGAAACAGGACTTAAAATACTGCCAGCTTCTTCCTATACCCCACTCTCCTTAAGTGGTTTGCAACTGCTATGGTGATTAAACAAAAGCTGTTGCTTAAACAGGGCATCACCAGAAGTGAGTTACTTTATTACACCAGCATACAGCACCTTCATCAATTTCACTCATGCACTGAGGGTAGAACTGTTCCTCATACATCAGAATATACTAATATGTCCTAAGGACTGCTAGTGACACAACATATCATCCTCATGGACTGTGCCAAAACTCTGACAATGAAACTTTCAACGCAGTTTCAATGTGGGGAATCTGTTCCACCCTGGGTTTGAAAACCACACTCCTCTTGGATACCCACAAGTTGTTTCCCAGCAACTCAAAAAATCACTAAGTCTTTCTCCAGCAGCAAAAAAAACAAGTAGTAAAATCAAAAGAAAAGAGTGAAGAAAACCAGATGATTCTGGTATTCATTTTTCTCAGCCCACTAAGGCTTTTATCCCACACTAAGTACACTTTAAGACATGCTGGTCAAGGCACTTTAAATTGTACTCAGACAGGAGCTTGCAACTTCTATAGTCCCAGGAGATGTGTTCACCAAAAAACTGTTTGGCTTCATTGATGCAAATAAAGCTTTGCCTAGGCACAGCAGAGTTTTGGCAAGAATGAAAGCATAGTGATATCTGGCCACTAAAAGCTGCAGTTGAGAAAAATCTACAAACAAGGCCTTTGTCCCTCTCTCTACCCAGTGCTTGATTTTACAGGGAATCACTCCCCTTCACCATGTGTTCCCTCCTGCACAGGGCACACAGGATGACTGCTGCAGAAACAAAGCACCCATGGGCACACCACAGCCCCATTTGTCCCCTTCAGCAGCTAGGTGGCAACAGGAACAGGGGTGGGAGAACAATTGCCATGTCAGCTTCAGGCTGGTCCAGCACCCTGACTCATTCTCTCAGTGAGGAGGCTTCCTGCAGGAGGACAAACATGACCTCAAAAGATTCACTGGATCCCAGAGAGCACAAGGAGATGTACAGGTGGTTACTGCCAACTCACTTTTACCAAAACCAGAGAGACTTGTCCCAGCCATGTAACATCAACATCTCACAAGCAGAAGGCAAGCCATGAGGATGCCTGTGCCTCAGCTATGCAATAAGACTCCAAAAGCTCAGCAGCAGCAGCAGCTTCAGCCAGTATAATGGGCTGCAAATTGGAAAAACACACAGGAGGACACAATCCAGACTGCCATCTCTGCTGTGAAGATACTGCAAAACACAAGGACAGAAAGATGCAGGGGGTGGGGGACAGAGAGCAGAAAATGGCACAACTATGACCAGGAGAGCTCCTCTATCTGAGACCTGACTTGTGCTTTGTGAGACCCCCCACACACTCCTCACCAGGCTGGCTGCAGACCCCACTCAGAGACGTGTATTTCCTCACACCCATTAACAGCTCCAAAGAGAAGCCCAAAAGAGACCTCACTGCTGCTACTAACAGATACAGCTGTTTTCACTAAATCAATGCAACCGCAAAGGAAATACATTTCCCAGAATTTTCCAGCTCACACAACTATGCTGAATTTGTTGTGTGGTTTCTTTTTAATACCACTATTCTAACACACACATCTTACAGGAGAATTTTTACTCAAAACAAGTCTTTAAAACACTACCATTTAGCTTACAGAAGTATAATAGCACTGAAGATAAAATAGTTACAATGTTAGATATGGAGTCATTCACAAGATTACGAGAACCAGATTGTTTTTTTTGTTTAAAGGAAACAATTTATTTTGTTTTATTGTTAAAGTGGAATACATATTGCAGCTTAATCCATAGCAGGAATAGGAAATTGTTTCAATCTCCAGAGGCAAAAACTCTAGAAGCTGTGGAAATTATGGAATTTGGACTCGGTCTGTAGTTCATGCTGTATGGCTGAAGACCACCTCTTCAGTCTTATTCTTCCCCTTGTCCAGTGTCAATCCTCTCTCCAACACCCCTGGTCCCTACTTTCTCCCCTCTGAATGAAAGAACAGGTAAAGTTGGAAGGCACCACGATGGGGTCTCCTGATCCAACATCCCTGCACTGTACTACCTGCCCCTTGCCAGAAAAACTTTCAGGTCCATAGCAAAAGGGAGGAAAACTACAGGTGATGAGGGGATCTCACCATGTGCTCTGGCTGTATCTGAGCATATTCTGGGAGGCATGCCAGAGCACCAGAGAAACACTGCAAACAGCAGGCTGGACCAACATTCCCCATCCCTGGCACACTAGTGTACCACTTGGCAGCAAATGACACCATGCAAGGCACAGGTTTAGGCATAGCTTTGGGGAATTATGGGTGCCATACAGGGGGGGAACTAGTGCAGGACTGCACTTGGTGCCATGGATTTAAGGAATATAAGGCTCTGTAATGGTTGCTAGGACATTGGACAAAAGACAGCGTGAAGAGGGTCCCGCGGAGAGTCAGCCGAGTAACGACAATCACACCAATATGGCTACATGTCCTTCCACTTTATTGAGCAATCCTGTCATATTTATGCTTCTGTACACTGTTTCACACAACTACTGCCTAACACTCGTTGGTTGAGTGGCTGCAATCCTGCCTACATGTTGCTTGCTGATCGGCTGGCACGCTGTAAGCGCTTCAGCTAGGGTGTGCTAACTTAGGGGTTTTCATATCTTGCTTGGCCTCTGGCTTTGTCCTTGCACAAGGTTCATTCTTCTTTGCTCTATCTGTCTGGGGACGGTACGTGGTCTTCAAAGTAACTCTAATCTGCAGGCCAGGGTTGTCCAGTCCCTGCAGGTGGTACAGCATGCCCTTGCTCTGCCAAGAATTCCTCTACAACAGTGAATGCTACAAAAGAGAGGACAGTGAGGAACACAATGTGGTGTAGGATTGCACTGCTTGTAAAAAAAAACACTTGGAAAAAACCATCTAACTCCTTACAAAAGGGTATGTCCTTTGGCAGGTTTCACTCCAACTCTCACATATCCTTAATCCAGTTTTCCAAGCAGCAGACACTGAAGTTAAACTTACAAAAAGGCATCTTTCTACCATTGTACTTTTTCAGTTTACCTAAATTCATTATTACTATAAAGTAATTCACAATCAAATTCAAACAATTTTCACAAGAGCAGACATAGGAACACTCGTGGACAACTTAATGAGCCTTTTCCCTTAGAGACTCTTGGAATTTTTATTGTAATGTCAATGCATTCACAGTAACATGAAGCTTACACCAGCACCATCACAAGATGAAACTTCAAGGTGTCAAAAATTCAAAGGTGTCTGAAAGAGGAAGTGTTTCTGCTTCACAGAGAGGTAACCTCAGTAGAAGACACTTGTATCTCCACCTATATTATCTTTCACCTACTGACACTTCAAAGCAGTGCTTATTCAGTTCATTATTTTCACGCATTCATTTTCATATTCTCTTTGCCTACATGACATCATTGAATTCTTATGAATAATAAAGTTTTCCTCATATTGAGATTTTTCTGTGACACTATACAGTTGGGAGGGGTTCTTTGTGTTTGATCTGTATGATCTTGTGTGAGTTTTTTGTTTGGTTTTTCTTATTTTAAGAACAATGCTACACTTAGAGTTTTTTTTAGCAAAATATCATTTTCCCTGTAGGTTAACTTTTTTATTAGGGATGGCTTTCATATCAAACTAATTAATCAAGTTAAAAAAAAAACCAACATAATTCCCATGCTTGTGTCAGTCAACACAAAGTGAATAGCTGAAACAACATGAACTGGTAGATAACAGAAACCCTTAAAAGAGACACAAAGTGACAGATACCTCCTAAAACCCTCAAGCCATTCATGGAGAAAATTTGCTACTCTAATGGCTGATCCACCTTGTCAGCACCATATTTCTGCTGCATCCTAAATACAACAATTCTCTATTTCAGTTATGCCAAACTTCATATCAGCCACTCTACTGCTGTATAGTAACCAAGGGGAAGAATTTTCTAAATTGGATTTTAAATAAGGCTGAATGGATCGGATAAGATTTATGAAAGTGGTACATAAACACTTAACAGCCTCTCTTCCACGAGATTATTAAATGGACAATCTCCCCTTAAAGCTTTGAGTTCTGTATTTGCAAAACAGATGCAAGAAGGGATGAAAATCCCATAAATGGTTTGCAGTTGCAATGCCTGACACAATTCAGCCATTTGGGAGCACCCTACACGTGTGCGCACATTTATGTGGAAGATGGCACACAATCTTTCACAATAAAGCCCTAATGCTGAACCTGTAACATTACTTGAAACACCAAAAATAATCTATTGTCCCCCTGCTGCAATAAACAGGCAGAAAACAGGCTAGAAACATACAGATTAAAATGCTGTCCTAAAAACAATGGTTGTGATAATTTTTACACCTGTTTTTTTAATACAATATACTCTCCTCCCCAATTTCTACTTCGAGGGTCACCTAGACATTTTCTTATTTTTCTTCTACTTTCTGCTGCACTTGCATTTCAAATAGCATTAAGCTTAAAGAATATCAAGCATCCTCTTAGTGCTCAGATTTTTTTGCAAATCACTATCAATAACATAAGGAATGAGAAGCAGTAAACACAAGGTTTCATGTGAAACTGAGTGTTTTGTATAGCTCTGCAACTAACACTACACTTGAAGAATGGGGTAGAAAGAAGAATTAGGTTATACTTCATGACCATTGTAAAATATTCAATGATTTTCTGGTCCCTGAAATACTGATTTAGAAGAAGCCAGGACATTTATTCCTAACACTCACATTGGTTTTTAAAAATGTCATCTAATGGATATAAGGGCTGTTTGAAACTGGAAGGTGCAAAAACTTGGAAGTAGATGTTTGCCCAGAAATAAAAAGATAATTACATCCAATCTAGAAATATCAGAATTTCTATTTATATGCACTTATTTGTTTGTTTTGACCAACTTCAAGTTGTCTTAGCAGCCTCTCTCCTGGATGTATACTGTAAGTCATGTATCACAGAGCCTCATTTCAAAGCTACCTTAGGAGTTCAAATAACCTCTTAAAGTCCTCAGATTAGACTTCCACAAGTCAATCTGCCACATACTCAGTGCTGTGTAGCAATCTCCACTCAGCGACTGATTTTTTAATCTTTCAAATCATAAGAAATTGTTCACTGAGCCCAAAGTACTTGCAACCATATATTCAGAAGTAATACTTTGGTGCAGTACTTCACAAGGGAAGACAGAACCTGCAACCAGGTTGGACCTCTTTAACCTCTGAGAATGCCCCTATTTGTCAGCTTTATGGAAATGGACTTTTAAGATGGTGATTTATGGAAGCTTGTTTGATCACTCTTTATTCTTCTCTTACAGGCACTGTAGTGACCTTATTTACACCCGAGTTAATCATTACACAAGGTGGGGAATGGTGGGGGAAGGGAAGAGAAGGGAAGCAGAGGCAGAAAGAGGAGGGTTTATTTTCTGAATTAAAGGCATTAGTGGTATATAGAAGTTATAGAACAGTAAAGAAAGTGTCTCACACATTAATTTCTGTTTATGCAGACTTGGCATCGTATCCCCAAACAGAGACCGCTACGGAGAGTGAAACCTTCCCCACATTCCCTCTACTAAAACTTCCAGGAAACCCAGCAGTGCCAGCTCCAGCAGTGCCCTCTGCACCAGTAATAGAGACCCATAAGCAGAAAATTGTGAACAACTTATTTGCAAGCTGTCATCACAGAAGCCACCAAGCACTCCTGTCTTCTTCTTACCATTAGCTGGAAAAGAATAAGGGCTCTCCCTACAAGGTCTAAAACAATTAAATTAAAAAAAAAAAAAAAAGCTTGCTTTTGTCACATCTATAAGCATCTTCTTTACAATTGGGAGGGGAAAAAGTCCAAATGCCTCTGAAAATTATTGTAAAAAGCCAGGAGACAAGTAAGTTATTTCAAGTAAGTGACAAGTTACCCAAATTAAGACCAACATGTCATAATATCATCTAGGAAAGATCACATTAACAGGAAAATACAACGAATAATGGGAAGTGCAGCAAAAAGAGTTAAGTTGATCAGAAATAACTACCGAAAGTTTTCATTGTAGATATTCACCCCAGAGCAGCCATTTAACAGACCTTTAGACAGCCATGCTGCTTCAACTGCAGCAAGCACAAAAAATTTCTTTGCATTATTTTCCCCTTAATGTTTATTTCAAATCAACAGAAGTAGCAGTATCTCAAAAGCAAGCAATCCACAGGAGAACATTACAAGCCTATAACAAACATGGGAACATAGAAGACTTCTTATCCCAAAGTTACTCTCTCTAGACATCCCATCCCACTCATGTGAAATATGAAAGACATTTATTTTAGCCCAATGTTTTCAGTGCTAAGAGATATAAAACTGTCATCAACCTCTTGGTCTGCAGACGCTAAACTTCAGCTGCTGTTACCCGTCTCATGCACACTCACTAATCCTGCTGAAAAGATGCTGGAATGAGAGCCACAGAAACCAAAAGCATGTATTTACTTGCAAGCCAGAGCTAAAAGCAGCTCCTCAATCCCTGTCCTAGACAGTAAACTGCTCAGGCCTGGAGAGCTTATATGGATAGAGGGGACAGGCCAGACCCCCACCCACCTTCCTGCCAAAATCCCCAGCAAGGAAAGCCTTTCGAGATAACTGCACAGCAAAACTTCCTGGCAAAGCAAAACTCAACTTGAAAAACAGACAACCCATCCCACCTGGAGGAAAAAAATCAACCTTCAGTCCATTCTATCCAGAGCTGGGCTTTCATCAGCCCATACATACATCTCATCACCAAGCCTCCGCCCATCTGGTTTATTGCTGTAAAGAACTTCACAAAAGCATAGAGAATTACACTTCCAAAGGAATAAAATGAAAGTAAGTAGGAGTAGAATTCAATCACACGCAATATTAATATTAATCACAGTATTTACATGATAATTGCAGGTAACACAAAAGCACTGTCCCCTCCAAAGCACGCCTCCTAAGGTGGCTGCTTCCATGCCTCGTCAGCTGTATTGTATTAGGTTATGACCCTTCCATGTGGAAAATAAGTCAACATCTTTGCAGCAAGAATAAATTTCATATTCATTATTGGTCTTTGCTGGACCTAAAAATAAATACTATCCTTCAACAGGTCAAGCACAAAGTAATTTCATTTTCCAAAAGCAGCAACATTACTTGTGTGTCTAGCACATGAACCTTGTGTTCCTGATAACTTTATGTGCCTAATAAAAAGCAACAACCCCTCCTGCCCTACAGCCACCACACAATTAAGAGCTTGCCTTTTGAAAGTTGCAAGGTTTTTGCGGCTGAAGAAGCAGTTCATTAGTCACAAGAGCTCCTTTTCTTGAACTCAGGCAATTAACACTCTGTTGCCTGTTCTCACAGTGGAAACAAAAAGAAACATTGCAAAACTGCCTGTCTCTTATCTCCCGAGAAGAAATGGGGTGATCCCTTTAATCTGGTTTGGCTGCCTCCTCGCAGCACCATGTGGAACTGTTTTGGCAGATTGCAGCAAGGTCCATTACTCACATCTGCCTCTCCTTTGTGTGTGCACCCTTGCAAACACCGCGATTACTGTTCCACCCATGAGCAAGTCAGGGAGCAGCCTGCTGCAAGGCAACAGCTGATGCACTTGCCAGATAGCCAAGCTTTGGGATGACAACCTCCTACTCAGTTACCAAACACGGATGCCTAGCACCTTACAGTCTGACAGTCACCAGGGAGGAGTAAGAACGGGCACATGAGAATCACCAGCCATCAGCACCTGCTGATGAATGACAAGCTGAATGACATTTACAAGCCGAATGACACGACATTAATAGAAAGAAGCTGATGGTGCATACACCTTTCCATCATGGACAGATCCCCAGGAGTCACTACTGGATTCTCCTAGGAGATGCTGTCATTACTTGGATGCACAAGTTACTTCCTTTTAATAAGCTCACCAACATTTCCATTGGGAATTCTATCTTCTTAAAAGTTACTCCTTGCATTATTTTACCCAGCCCTCAGAGAGCCTTCCATGAACCAGGACATACTGTCTTGAGGCACCAAATACAACAGGCATTTCAAAGCATGTCACAACTGGGTCAAAAAACAAGGTGTATCCACTGAGCAGTTGAACACCACATCTTGGAGCTTCTCCATAACTTTAAAGCAATTGCTTGAAGCAATTAGCTGCCTGACCCATTTTCATTATTTCATATCTTTCAGCCCTAGCAATGATGCTACTTCCTAAAACAGCAGAGACCTCAGAGTTCAAGTGCAACGCCCCAACCATAACAAAGCAAAAGGTGTCTTAAGATCATCAGTGGCAAAGCCGAGGACTCTGTCTGAATCATAGGCAAGTCTAAAATATCATTAAACTGATCAGGAGACCTACCACCTTCCCAGACAAAAAGTAGAACGGGAGAGGGCAGGGAAGAGTCCTACAAATACCTCAGCCAGTCCATCTGAGATCCTCATTTTTCGTGAAGATGAAGAGGCAAGAGTGTGAGCAGATATTCTACCCTCCTAGTGGGATGGTGTCAAGGTATTTCTGACCCTCTGCAGAAGCTCCAGACAAGTGTCCCTGAAACTTTTAAGCCACAGGTATTTGCATTGGTATTAAGCACCATCAGGTATTTGTCAGGAAGTCAGGCAATTTGATTGATGGCTATTTGCCTCTTTCTCACAGCTAAATTGGGTTTGGCCCTTTTTTTTTTCTTTTTTCCTTTTTAAATCTGTTATAGAGTACAATTTTTTTTGGTGCAACTTCCAGACAGTGCATAATTCCTAGGTGTAAGAAGTATCTCAAGCGAAGACCCATGCACTAGTAAAGCTGCTAGAGGGATAAGGTGCAGAATGAAAATAGTTTAAATCTTAATTGAAAATTAGTTTTCAAAAGTTAACACATTTTTGAGAACACACAATGACAGGGTAGAATAATAAAGAGCAAAATATAATTCAGTAAAGCCACAAAAGAAATTAAGTTTCCAACTATCATTTCAAGGCTCTCTTAATCCTTGGGAAACTGAGGATGATATTGGACAATAAAATTTACATGCATTATGCTCAATTATACAAGTGTTAGAAACCACACAGTCCATTCAGTATTCTGCAGCAACCTGACCATCCTGGAAATTATCATTTCCATGAAAGGCAGCTCAGCAAAAGTCTCCAGACATGCCTAGCACATGACTGACTCTACTGAGAGCTAGAATTCCTCCCCAAATACATCACCTTGAGAAGGCAGCAATAATCTTACTACAATAAAAAATGGCACATATTGCTGCTACTGCCATGGCAACATCCAATGGGATTATCTAATTGTCTTGTCTGAAGAGATGATTTTATACACCAAAGATGCTAACTAGCTTGGAACTTACACACCATGCTGTGGTCTAAAAAGACGTGCTATGAGGAGATAAAACCAAAACCAGCAAGATATAAAAATGTTCTTGGCAGTTTGATTTCCAAGTCCTTGTTTCAACCACATATAGATTTATTTGTCCAATGTTATTGTATGAAATAGAATAAAATAAGAAAAGGGGTAACACCAGGGACACGTGATAACAATGTGTTAATTTTAATTTAAGACAAGAATTGCATAAGGCAACAAAAGAACGCTTCATCAGCTCCCAGAGGCTTTGCTTCTCAAGGCTCTACTGCTGTCATCTTCTCTTGATGTTTTAAAATCTGAATAAAAGTACAATTGGCCAGAATCCTAGCAGCCAGCATCACTCTGGTACACCTAGTCCCAAAGCCTAGGTGTACCCTAGTCCCAAATATTAAATTAGCATGAAACTGTCATAATAGCAACCATAAAAACAGATCCCCTCACCCCTCAGAGCACCCACTGGCAGAGAGTACCTGCTATGGAAGGACAGCACCCACCTCAGCCCATTTGAATGCTCCAGCCTTGGCACTGCTGCATCAAACCCACACTTACCCTCACAATTAAGCAATGAAACTCATCCTCAGCCAAACACCAATATTACATGTTCCTCCAAGATTATCTTTAAATCATAATCATAACTGAGGGCAAAATATGTTCTTACCTTTTTTTTCTTTTTTAGTGCAGTGATGCCTAATGGTGTATAAGTTCCTTCTAAAGAGACAAAACCAAAACCAGCAAGATATAGAAATGTTATTGGCAGGTTTGATTTCCAAGTCCTTGTTTCAATCACACAGATTTATTTAATCCAATGTTATTGTCTGAAATGGCATGAAGTAGGTATTGCTAAGAGAAAAGATGAACTATTTTGAAATACAAGGAAACAACTACAATGTTTTTATATTGACACAGGGATTATATTTCACAAGAGGTATAACATTACACCCTCTAGTAAAAACAAAGTCCAAATACCACAAGACATACTACAAGTTTGGAAGAAAAAGACTACAAACATACAGAATTTATAGCATATCTATCTTTTGTCTCCTCTTTCTTCCAAAGTTTCCATTACAGCTCACCTTAGGAATGTCAACACTTATTAAGTGTAACTTTTGCCACAATACTTTCATAATCTGTTTGGTGAAATTGAGAGAATACAAACAGAATCCAACACCTTGCCCAGGATGCAGTGAAGCAGTGACTAGAACAAGACAGGGAAGGAGGTAAAAAAAAGGTTTCACATCAGAGGAGGTATCTGTATTTCAGTAGGTTCCCACTTTTCCTCTGCAATACTCTCTGGGCACATCCCCATCCACTGCATGTTTTTCAGGCCACATTCCTCAGGCATGTCTGAACTTGTTCTTAGAGCCCTCTGCATAGGACAAGTCCTACTGGGGGGGTGAGGAGGGGAAAAATAAGTCCTCATCCCTTTTTGATCCTTTCTCCCTCCCCAGCTGTATGACCAAGCACACACAGTCAGCAGTGCAGTGCTAAGATACCTGCTCAGGTACAGCCTTCTGCCTCCTGCAAAACTTTGAGTCCTTCTCTTCTGGCTTGAAAAGCACATGTAAGGCCTCCTTTATTTAATGATAAAATGGGCTTATTGCAGAGCTTTTAATAAAGCATTCACCCAGCCAACTCCATTTCACTACAACAAGACTATGAGATAAATAAACACAAGGATAAAAGGAAGGCAACCTAAGCAGCATTCATTTTGCACACCCAAGACAGAGACATCAGGATGATTAGCCCAGAAGCATGTACCAACACTTGCTTAGCAGAAGCCTTAGCCCTTGATGAGCACAAATTAAGTTCTTTCCTTTGATGAAGGAGCAAGATAAGATCACATTTATGCCACAAAGCTTTGATTGCAACAACACACCACACACTTTGCTTACCTACACCTAACTACTAGTCTAAGGAACAGTCCAAAAATATATTTTGTCATTACAGTGACAAAGAACATTCTTCATTCAAAAGGTTGTATAGAGAAGCACATATTAAAAATTAACACAGAACTGATAGAATATTATAACAGAATTCAGTCAGGTGCTGAACACAAGACTGTAGACCAGAGTTACAGAGGTCAGTGATTTGATCTCACCAAATCAAACCCAGATGCTTGGTTTTGTGCAGCATGTGTGATGCTTGATGAAAATTAGCTACATTTCACAATACCATAAATATCTATTTTAATAGGTAATGAATGTTTAAAGCCAGCAAAACAGATCAGGCTGATTCAGTGCACCTCCTGCAGATCCTACAAGCTGTGAAATGTCATTGCTTGTACTCTGAAAAGATGGAGGCAGGCATATGGAAACCCACAGGCAATTTCCTCATGCAAAGGAAGCATGGCCCAGGGACCTGAATGATGGACTCCAAAGTAATCCCACTCTGGTAATGAGAGCCCAAATGACACAAGTCTAACATCAGCCAGAGACCCACAGTCAAACAGCAATTTTATTTGAATCTCCTTTATTTTACAACAGCCCTGTGTAGAAACTCACTAAAATCTTAAGCTACCCCATCACCACAGGCAGCTGAGGCCTGAAGAACTCCCATAAATGTGTGAGAGGTTGCTACAGAGACCCCAGTTCAATTAACTCCATCCACCCTTCCATTCCTCTCCTCAAATGTGCCTTGCCATATCAGTACCTCACTACCCCCTCCTTTTGACAGGATTTATTTGGGGTGTGGGGAGGACAGAGCAAGGAGAAACACTGCAGATAGACCATTCCTCTTGGAAGGCAAGGCTTGGCTGTGTGATACCATTAGGCAAAGACAAGGTGCAAATTCCGAACAATATCATCACTTCTATGGAAAATATACAGAAATCAACATCTTTCACTTAATTCCCAGAGGCACTGTTTAGACTTATAATATGCCTTCTGTGTGAAGCATCAGTGAAAATCCGGTCCTAAAACGATGGAGCAAACCAAAAACTGAGCAGTCTTACCACCTCTTCTGCAATTCCTTAATCCTGTCC